>NC_053425.1:76621620-76950970 GCF_007990345.1 Gossypium hirsutum | reverse complement strand
AGATCAGATTTTGTGGATTGATTTATGGATTTTGTGGTTGATGTGTTTGTGTTTCTTGTGTTAGCTTTTTGATAGTTGTTGATGAAAGTGAAAGATATGTTAAAGATTAATATGTTAAATTAAGGCTTGGTAAGCTAGCTATTAAGGTGAAATGCTAATGTTAGTATTTGATTTGTAATAATCTGTTTGGGGACAGCAGCAGTAAGGTGATTTTGGAAATCGCCATAATTTGTAGGAGTTGAATTAGAAGCTGAGTGAATTATGCCATTAAAGCTTGAAGAGTCTATTTCTTACAAAAGAAACTATAAAAACAAAAGAGTTACCGATCTTGTGATATTTGAAGTATTGTGGGGCTGAGTCAAAATGACTACTAGATTCCCTGTTTGTATTTAGGAAATCATTATAAATTGTACAAAAATGATTATAAGATAAATTTATATGCTTAGACTCCTTAATGAGTCTAGTTTCAAATGAGATCAAATACAACACATTTTGAATTCTGTAAAATGAGAAATTTGATTCGTAGTGAAGAGTAGTCAGAATAGTCAAACAGTGAAACAGGGGAAACTTTAAGAAAAATCTGGTATTGATTGGCCAAGCCAAAAATTCTGAAAATTTATGGATGGAAGATATACGAGTCTATATTCAGGGAAAATTAACGGCTAGTGATTTGGAGTTTGTAGCTCCAGTTATAAACAATTTAGCGACTACTGCTCAGGAAAACAGCTCGTAGTGAATACGTGATTTTGTTGTAACATTAATGAAAATTTGCCAATGAGTTATTTATTGACTATTATAAAGCTTACTATAATCTATGTGTGTGAAGGTCAAATCAATATATATATTATTCTGAAGTAATACTTGAATAGTCGATAATGACTATTTTAAATTTGTTGAACTTAAGCTCAAGAGCAAAGGGAACTAGATCCGATAAAGGCAAGAAAAGATCACTGAGTAGTCGAGTTGGAACCGTCTTACCCAACACAAGGTAAGTCATTAAGCATGTAGTTGGTATTATTTCAAATGGTCATAATGTTTATGTATTGATGCTGAATGGAATGAATAATATACATATATATATATGCATGTACGTATGTGATGATGAAATTGTGGAATGAAAAGAAAGAGGTAAGATGTACTGAGTTGTTGATCTCGGCACTAAACGTGCGGGTATAACCATTTATGACCATGAGATTGGCGCTAAGTGCGCGGGATTAAATTGTACAGCACTAAGTGTGCGATTTGACTATGTTGCACTAAGTGTGCGAATGATATGAGCACTAAGTGTGCGAATTGACCATGCGGCACTAAGTGTGCGAGTTGACTATGTAGCATAAGTGTCGATTTGATACGTAGCACTAAGTGCGAGTGATTATATAGCACTGAGTGTGCGGACTCAATATACATTGTGAATCATTATGGACACTATGTGTGCGACACTATTGAGTCGATCGCGGACAGCGGATCGGGTAGTGTCTTGAGTACATGGCTAATAGGTGCTATGCTTATACTTGGTGTTGAGCTCGGTAAGTTTGAACCTATGTGACAACTATACTTGAAGTCACGTACATAAAATTTATCGTAGGATGGGTGAAAGGCCGTTTAGTCGTTTGATTGTAACGAAAATAAATTGATTTATGAAAATGCTTCAATGTCCTATTGATGAGTATATGGAATGTGAATGAATGAATTGATATGAAATTGAATCGATAGGTTGGAGGAACTATGGTATGGTTCGGAATGGATGGAGTAATTAGCCTCGTTCCATTTTGTTTTCTCTTGTGATAATGTTATTGATGGATGGTAGTGCATAGCTTATGACTTACTGAGTTATAAACTCACTCGGTGTTTCCTTGTCACCTATTCTAGGTTTCTTGGACACATCTCTTTTTGCGTGATCGGGCCGTCATCGAAGTCATCACACCGGATAGCAAGTTTTGGTACTTCTTCTTAGTTGGCTTAGAAGAACATTTTGGCATGTATAAGCTATTACGTTGTGTTTGAACTTTGGCATGTAAACTTTAAGCCATGCGAAAATGGCACGAATGTTCGATTGAGTTGGATCAAGGGTAGGCATGAAATGGACCTAGTTACTTTCGTAACAGATGCTGGCAGCAGCAGTGTCATGAGATTGAAAAATCACTAAAATAGTAGGAGTGGAATTAATTGATGAATAAATTATGTAATCGAAGCTCGATGAGTCTGTTTTCATGAGGAAGTAACAAAAAGATCATATGGGCAGTATATTAAGAGATAATCAGATTTTTGTGGGACAGGGCCAGAACGGTTTCTGGATTCCCTGCTCCGACTTTGGAAATTCATTATAAATTAACCAGAGATAATTAGGGGTCGTACCATATATGTATAGATTCCTCTCTGAGTCTAGTTTTCATAGAAACAAACGGCATCGGTATTGAAGCCCGTGCAGGGAGATATCCAAGTCGTAATGGGCAAAGGTCAGTGTAGTCGACCCCTGCAATATGGGAGATTTTGACTAATAAACTGTACTAATTGGCCCGACCAAAAATTCTAGAAAAAAATACATAGATGGGCACATGAGTCTAGTTTCTGGGAAAAATCACGAAACTGATTTTCGAGTTACGAAACTCAAGATATGATTTTTAAAACGACTAGTACACAGATTGGGCAGTGTCTGGAAAATAAATTTATAAGGGGTTAAAGTCAGTTAACACCTCGTGTTCGACTCTGGTGTCGGTTTCGGGTTCGGGGTGTTACATTTGATTGGTATCAGAGCTATGGTTTAGTCGGTTCTAGGACTACCATAGCACGTATGAGTCTAGCTATACATGCCTTAATGTTAATGTTTAAAAGGGTGATGACTTCTGACGGTTGAAATGTTTTGTTTTGATTAGTAAATGGATCCCGGTGTAGAAAGAACCCTAGCGGATGACGTTGAGAGCGTAGCGGCTGCTCCTGCACAAGGGACGCCGCCTGTTGAACCTCAGTCATCTGCGAATAATCAAGGTGAGGGGGCTAAACAAGCCTTCTTTACCATGATGAATGAGTGGGTCGCGCAATATGCCCGAACCAACCCGGCTGTCCAACAATTCCCAAATTTGAATAATCCACCCCAAGAGCCTGTAATGCCATCAGTCGCTGATCCTGTGAGGCTGAGTAAGCCACCTGTAGACTTGATTAGGAAGCGTGGGGCCGAGGAGTTCAAGGCCATAGTAACTGATGATGCCGAAAGGGCCGAGTTCTGGCTTGATAACACCATTCGGGTGTTCGATGATTGTCATGCACACCTGACGAATGTCTAAAATGTGCTGTATCTTTGTTGCGAGACTCAGCCTACTATTGGTGGAGGACCTTGATTTCCATAGTCCCGAACGAGCGAGTAACTTGGGACTTCTTTCAAACGGAATTCCGAAAGAAATTATTAGCCAACGGTTCATTGATCAGAAGCGTAAGGAGTTCTTGGAACTCAAGCAAGGCCGTATGACTGTATCTGAATACGAACATGAATTCGTAAGACTCAGTAGGTATGCCCGGGAGTGTGTAGCTGATGAGGTTGCTATGTGCAAAAGATTCGAGGAAGGATTGAATGAAGATTAAAGCTACTAATGGGTATTTTGGAAATAAAAGAATTCGTAACACTAGTCGAACGAGCCTGCAAGGCGGAAGAACTTGGAAAGGAGAAGAGGAAGGCTGAATTTGAAGCTAGAGATTATCGTAAAAGATCGACGGGTAAAGCTCCGTTCTCAGCTGTAAAGAAGTTCAGGGAGGACATTAATAAGTCGAGGGCGACTGCGGGAATTTCCATCAGGGCAAGACCATCGATGGGCTCCCGAGCTACTTCGGTAGC
This sequence comes from Gossypium hirsutum, assembly GCF_007990345.1. NCBI lineage: Eukaryota > Viridiplantae > Streptophyta > Magnoliopsida > Malvales > Malvaceae > Gossypium > Gossypium hirsutum. The sequence goes on along the minus strand of NC_053425.1, from coordinate 76,947,144 downwards.
TAGTGTGGGCAATAATCGTCACGAGAAACCTGAATGTCCCCAATGTGGAAGACGACACATAGGTGAATGTTGGGGCAAGTCTACTAGCAGGGCCTGTTACGGATGCGGTTCGAAGGACCACTTCATTAGAGATTGCACGGAGCTGGATGAGAAGAATAAGATTCAAGGTGCAAGACCTAGTGGAGTGACATCTAGAGGTAGACCACCGAGAATTTTAGGAGGCAGGGGTGGTAGTCAGAGGGGGGCCTCTGATACGGCCGATCGAGCCGAGAACCGTACTCCTGCTAGAGCATATGCCATTCGCGCACGAGAGGAGGCATCCTCCCCCGACGTCATCACTGGTACCTTCACTCTCTTTGATACTAATGTGATTGCATTGATTGACCCTGGTTCTACTCATTCATATGTATGCGAAACCTTAGCAACCAGTAAGACTCTACCTGTTGAGTCTACTGAGCTCGTAATTCGAGTATCAACCCTTTGGGTCAATGCGTACTTGTTGATAAAGTGTGTAAGAGATGCCCTCTAATAATCCGAGAATCCTGTTTTCCGGCCGATTTGATGCTTTTGCCGTTCGACGAGTTTGATGTTATTCTTGGTTTGGATTGGTTAACCGCGCATGATGCGGTTGTGAATTGCAAAAGCAAGACTATCGATTTGAGGTGCGCAAATAACGAAATAATCCGAGTTGAGTCTGCGGACTTAGGGGGTTGCCAGCTGTAATATCAGCAATGTTGGCCCAGAAATATGTAAGGAAAGGGTGCGAAGCATACCTCGCGTATGTACTTGATGACAAGGAGTTAGAAAAGAAACCCGAATCGGTGCCGGTGGTTTGTGAATACCCGGATGTTTTCCTGAAGAGTTACCGGGTTTGCCACCTGTTCGGGAGGTAGAGTTTGGTATTGAGCTTGTACCTGGAACTACGCCAATTTCGATCGCTCCGTATCGTATGGCACTAACCGAGTTAAAAGAGTTGAAAGCTCAATTGCAAGAATTGACGGATAGAGGTTTCGCTCGACCGAGTTTCTCACCTTGGGGTGCACCAGTATTGTTCGTGAAAAAGAAGGACGGAACCATGAGGTTGTGCATTGACTATCGTCAACTGAATAAAGTGACGATAAAGAATAAGTATCCGTTACCGCGTATTGATGATCTGTTCGATCAATTAAAGGGAGCATCGGTGTTTTCAAAGATAGATTTGAGATCGGGTTATTATCAGTTGCGGATTCGAGATTCAGACGTACCCAAAACTGCTTTCAGAACGAGGTACGGTCACTACGAGTTCTTAGTGATGCCGTTCGGGCTCACTAATGCCCCTGCGGTGTTTATGGATTTGATGAATCGGATCTTCAGGCCGTATTTGGATCGGTTCGTAGTTGTGTTTATTGATGACATCTTGGTCTATTCAAGAGATGAGACCGAACATGCTGAGCATCTGAGGCAAGTGTTGCAAATTTTGCGGGATAAGCAGTTATATGCTAAGTTCAGTAAGTGTGAGTTCTGGTTAAGAGAGGTTAGCTTCTTGGGTCATGTGGTATCCGCATCGGGTATTCGAGTTGACCCGAGCAAAATTTCAGCCATACTTAACTGGAAGCCTCCGAGAAATGTTACTGAAGTCCGGAGCTTTCTAGGGCTCGCCGGTTATTACCGACGATTTGTCAAAGGTTTCTCGATGATAGCCACACCAATGACGAAGTTACTTCAAAAGGATGTTAAGTTCGAATGGACGGAGAAATGTCAGAAAAGCTTCGATCAACTGAAAACTCATTTGACTGAAGCTCCAATTTTGGTGCAACCCGAATCGGGTAAAGAGTTTGTCATTTATAGTGACGCATCCCTACTTGGGTTGGGTTGCGTATTGATGCAAGAAGGTCGAGTTGTGGCCTATGCATCGAGACAATTGAAGCCACACGAGAGAAATTATCCGACCCATGATCTCGAACTAGCCGCCATTGTGTTTGCATTGAAATATGGCGACATTATTTGTTTGGTGAGAAGTGCCATGTGTTTTCGGATCACAAAAGTCTCAAATATTTGATGACTCAACGAGACTTGAATCTGCGACAAAGACGTTGGCTTGAGTTGTTGAAAGATTACGAGCTTGTCATTGATTACCACCCGGGAAAGGCTAATGTGGTTGCGGACGCCTTAAGCCGGAAATCACTGTTTGCTTTGCGAGTGATGAATGTACACTTGTCTGTTCTACCTGACAATGTGTTAGTAGCTGAATTAAAAGCCAAACCATTATTGACTCATCAAATTCGTGAAGCTCAGAAAGTCGATGAGGAATTGGTTGCAAAACGAGCTGAGTGTGTTCCGAACAAGGAATCGGAGTTTCAGATTGATGATGATGGTTGTTTGAGGTTTAGAAGTCGTTTGTGTGTTCCAAGGAATTCGGAACTCATTCCGATGATTCTGAACGAAGCCCATTGTAGCCGAATGTCAATTCACCCGGGGAGCACGAAAATGTACAACGACTTGAAACGTCGGTTTTGGTGGCGTGGTATGAAACGAGACATCTCCGACTTTGTTTCGAGATGTTTAATATGTCAACAAGTGAAAGCGGAACATCAAGTGCCTTCAGGGTTACTTCAGCCGATCATGATACCCGAGTGGAAATGGGACCGAGTCACAATGGACTTTGTGTCCGGACTGCCATTGTCCGCAAGTAAGAAGGATGCGATTTGGGTTGTTGTTGATAGGCTGACTAAGTCGGCTCACTTTATCCCCGTGCGTACGGATTTTTCATTGGATAAACTAGCCGAATTGTATGTTTCTCAGATTGTGAGATTACATGGAGTACCTATTTCTATCGTGTCGGATAGAGATCCGAGATTCACCTCGCGATTTTGGAAGAAATTGCAAGAAGCTTTGGGTACCAAGCTACATTTTAGCACCGCTTTTCACCCCCAAACCGATGGTCAATCCGAGCGGATAATTCAGATACTTGAGGATATGTTGAGATGTTGCATCCTCGAGTTCAGTAGTTCATGGGAACGGTATTTACCTTTGATTGAATTCGCTTACAACAATAGTTTTCAATCAAGTATTAAGATGGCACCTTACGAGGCTTTGTACGGTCGTAAATGCCGTACACCATTGTTTTGGACGAGCTCGGTGAAAGTAAAATTTTCGGAGTTGATTTGATTAAAGATGCCGAACAGAAAGTAAAGGTAATCCGTGAAAGTCTGAAAGCAGCCACAGATCGTCAGAAATTGTATGCGGATTTGAAACGAAAAGACATTGAATATCAGGTGGGAGATAAAGTGTTTCTTAAAGTTTCGCCTTGGAAAAAGGTACTTAGGTTGGCCGTAAGGGCAAGTTGAGCCCGAGATTTATTGGGCCGTACGAAATCTCCGAACGAGTGGGGCCAGTTGCGTATAGATTGATTTTGCCCCCTGAGCTTGAAAAGATCCATGACGTCTTTCATGTTTCGATGCTTCGACGCTATAGATCTGATCCATCGCACATAATTAGCCCATCAGAGGTTGAAATTCAAGCCGATATGAGTTATGAAGAAGAACCGATGCGTATCCTAGCTCGTGAAGTGAAGGAGTTACGAAACAAAAGAGTTCCGCTAGTAAAGGTGTTATGGCTCAAACACGGGATCGAGGAAGCTACTTGGGAAACCGAGAGCTCGATGAAAGAACGATATCCAAACCTATTTACCGGTAAGATTTTCGGGGACGAAAATTTCTTAAGTGGGGGAGAGTTGTGACAGCCCAAAATTGACCCTAGTCGGGAAGTGGTTTCGGGACCACAAAACCGAGTCTTATAAATAATTAAAGATTATATTCTGTGTTTATGATGTGCGTAAATGCTTGTGTGATAGTTCCATACTTTAATTTGGTCATTGTATGTGGAATTTATTAGTAGGGACTTATGTGAGACAATTTAGAAATATGCTAGGCAAGTGTTCAAGTGGCCCATTAATATATGTGGGAAAGTGTTTGTCCTTGCATGTCAAATTAGCCAAATTAAAGCATAGTGGCTGGCCATGCTATGGGTGGAAACATGTCACCAACATGTTATGCTAGTGATGTATGCTAAGAAAAATAAAATAAAGAGCATGGTAATTAAACAATGAAAAGGAAGGGTGATGAAAAAAAAATGGTCTCATCCATACCCCCCTTGTTGCCGTGAGTTGAGGAAAGAAAACAAAAAAAAAATGTGTTCATTCTTGAACACCTTTGGCCGAATAGAGGAAAGAAAGGAAGGGGAAGAGCTTGAGAAAATCGGCTATGGTGGTTTGCTAGACTAAGGTATGTTTGATGTTGTTCTTGAGATGCATGCATGTTTTAGTAGTTGACTTGAGTTCTAAAAACCCATGGTTCAATTTTGTGGATTGATGATGATTTTGTGTTTTGCCATTGATGAGTGCTTGAGCTTTTTGATAGTTGTTGATGAAAAGTGAAAGATATGTTAAAGATTAATATGTTAAATTAAGGCTTGGTAAACTAGCTATTAAGGTGAAATGCTAATGTTAGTATTTGATTTGGTAATAATCTGTTTGGGGACAGCAGCAGTAAGGTGATTTTGGAAAATCGCCATAATTTGTAGGAGTTTAATTAGAAGCTGAGTGAATTATGCCATTAAAGCTTGAAGAGTCTATTTTCTTACAAAAGAAACTATAAAAACAAAAGAGTTACCGATCTTGAGATATTTGAAGTATTGTGGGGCTGAGTCAAAATGACTACAAGATTCCCTGTTCTGTTTTTAGGAAATCATTATAAATTGTACAAAAATGATTATAAGATAAAATTTATATGCTTAGACTCCTTAATGAGTCTAGTTTCAAATGAGATCAAATACAACACATTTTGAATTCTGTAAAATGAGAAATTTGATTCGTAGTGAAGAGTGGTCAGAATAGTCAAACAGTGAAACAGGGGAAATTTTAAGAAAAATCTGGTATTGATTGGCCAAGCCAAAAATTCTGAAAATTTTATGGATGGAAGATATATGAGTCTATATTCAGGGAAAATTAACGGCTAGTGATTTGGAGTTTTGTAGCTCCAGTTATAAACAATTTAGCGACTACTGCTCAGGAAAACAGCTCGTAGTGAATATGTGATTTTGTTGTAAACATTAATGAAAATTTGCCAATGAGTTATTTATTGACTATTATAAAGCTTACTATAATCTATGTGTGTGAAGGTCAAATCAATATATATATTATTCTGAAAGTAATACTTGAATAGTCGATTAATGACTATTTTAAATTTTGTTGAACTTAAGCTCAAGAGCAAAAGGGAACTAGATCCGATAAAGGCAAAGAAAAGATCACTGAGTAGTCGAGTTGGAACCGTCTTACCCAACACAAGGTAAGTCATTAAGCATGTAGTTGGTATTATTTCAAATGGTCATAATGTTTATGTATTGATGCTGAATGGAATGAATAAATATACATATATATATATATATGCATGTACGTATGTGATGATGAAATTGTGGAATGAAAAGAAAAGAGGTAAGATGTACTGAGTTGTTGATCTCGGCACTAAACGTGCGGGTATAACCATTTATGACCATGAGATTGGCGCTAAGTGCGCGGGATTAAATTGTACAGCACTAAGTGTGCGATTTGACTATGTTGCACTAAGTGTGCGAAATGAATATGATGCACTAAGTGTGCGAATTGACCATGCGGCACTAAGTGTGCGAGTTTGACTATGTAGCACTAAGTGTGCGATTTGATTACGTAGCACTAAGTGTGCGAGTTGATTATATAGCACTGAGTGTGCGGACTCAATATACATTCGTGAATCATTATGGACACTATGTGTGCGACACTATTGAGTCGATCGCGGACAGCGGATCGGGTAAGTGTCTTGAGTACATGGCTAATAGGTGCTATGCTTATACTTGGTGTTGAGCTCGGTAAGTTTGAACCTATGTGACAACTATACTTGAAGTCACGTACATAAAATTTATCGTAGGATGGGTGAAAGGCCGTTTAGTCGTTTGATTGTAACGAAAATAAATTGATTTATGAAAATGCTTCAATGTCCTATTGATGAGTATATGGAATGTGAATGAATGAATTGATATGAAATTGAATCGATAGGTTGGAGGAACTATGGTATGGTTCGGAATGGATGGAGTAATTAGCCTCGTTCCATTTTGTTTTCTCTTGTGATAATGTTATTGATGGATGGTAGTGCATAGCTTATGACTTACTGAGTTATAAACTCACTCGGTGTTTCCTTGTCACCTATTCTAGGTTTCTTGGACACATCTCTTTTTGCGTGATCGGGCCGTCATCGAAGTCATCACACCGGATAGCAAGTTTTGGTACTTTCTTCTTAGTTGGCTTAGAAGAACATTTTGGCATGTATAAGCTATTACGTTGTGTTTGAACTTTGGCATGTAAACTTTAAGCCATGCGAAAATGGCACGAATGTTCGATTGAGTTGGATCAAGGGTAGGCATGAAATGGACCTAGTTACTTTCGTAACAGATGCTGGCAGCAGCAGTGTCATGAGATTGAAAAATCACTAAAAATAGTAGGAGTGGAATTAATTGATGAATAAATTATGTAATCGAAGCTCGATGAGTCTGTTTTCATGAGGAAGTAACAAAAAGATCATATGGGCAGTATATTAAGAGATAATCAGATTTTTGTGGGACAGGGCCAGAACGGTTTCTGGATTCCCTGCTCCGACTTTGGAAATTCATTATAAATTAACCAGAGATAATTAGGGGTCGTACCATATATGTATAGATTCCTCTCTGAGTCTAGTTTTCATAGAAACAAACGGCATCGGTATTGAAGCCCCGTGCAGGGAGATATCCAAGTCGTAATGGGCAAAGGTCAGTGTAGTCGACCCCTGCAATATGGGAGACTTTGACTAATAAACTGTACTAATTGGCCCGACCAAAAATTCTAGAAAAAAATACATAGATGGGCACATGAGTCTAGTTTCTGGGAAAAATCACGAAACTGATTTTCGAGTTACGAAACTCAAGATATGATTTTTAAAACGACTAGTACACAGATTGGGCAGTGTCTGGAAAATAAATTTTATAAGGGGTTAAAGTCAGTTAACACCTCGTGTTCGACTCCGGTGTCGGTTTCGGGTTCGGGGTGTTACAATGTCTTATTAAAGGGGAGGTCCTTATGATGAAATTAGACCATTGGTAAGGTTAATGGACATTAATGACCATCCATTAACTGATTTCATAATAGATTAATAAAGGTTAATGTGATAATTTAGTAAGTATGTTAATATAATTAAAACAAAACACCATTTTGTTCATATTTTCTCATCTTTTCCGAAAATACAAAGAAAGAAGAATCCATATTCTTGTTTTAGGGTTTTGGAACATTAAGCTTGAATTTAGGTATGTGTTTTTATCCGTTTTCGATAATTTTTACGTTTTTTAGATTGTTGCTTAGTAATCTTTCAAGCCCATGCCTCAATTTCTAAAATTGTTGATGATTTTGAGTTGTGCCATTGTTGGTAATGTGAGTTTTATGAAGTTAGATGATAGAAAATGAAAGATATGTGTTAAATTACTATGTTTTGTATTAGGATTTTTGATGAATTTGAGTATTATGGATTAAATTGTAAAAATGAGAAATTGAGGGGCTAAAATGTGAAATAAATGAAATATATGGACTTATTTGGGTTAGAGGAAAATTCGGCTAGGCATGTGTGAAAGGAAATTATTCATATTTTGTGATTTTATGAAATAGGGACTAAATTGTTAAAATGTGAAAATGTGAGGGTTAATTTGTAAAATGCCCTCAATATGTGCTTATGGATTAGATTGAATGATTTGTTCAATAAAAGAGTTAAATTTGGATTTATATAGATCAAGAACCAAAGAAAACGGAATTAGATCGGGGAAAGTCGAAAGTCGTTGATTAGCCATTCGTTTCTGTTCATTTCTATACGAGGTAAGTCAATATAAAAATAAACGTGTTTAAATTGATTTATTCATGTTTATATGAAATTCAATTGTGTTGAATGGTTATAGAAGCTGAATATGCAAAATTGAGAAAGTTTCGATAATGTAACGAAGTCTGAAAGCCCGGTACGAACCATAGGAATAGTTAGGATACATATGTCATGACATAGGATTCCAATATGTGCTTTCGTGTAAGACCACGTCTGGGACGTTGGCATCATTTTGAGATTTACATGTAAGACCATGTCTGGGACATCAACATCGTATTTGATTTCGTGTAAGACCCTATCTGGGAAAGTGGCTTTGATATTTAATTACTTGTAAGACCACATCCGGGATTTTGGCATGTACGAGCTTTTCGAGCTATCCGAGTATCCTTAATGATTTCGAACAGTTCAACGGGTATTCCGAGAAACGGATAACTATGTGATTGTGTATCTGAATCAGGTATGTTTGAAATGTATATCATGATTGTGAATGAAAAGTAAGTATATGCGCAAGTGATGATATGTGATATAAATATGAGAAATTATGCTATATATTCAATGAATTGGGAATATGTGTAATGTATATGAACTATACGGTTTGTAATAGTATTTGGATATGGAATATATGTATTTTATGGTGCTTATATGATGAAAATGATAAATTTATTTGTATATGGCTTACTAAGCTTTTGAAAGCTTGCTTTGTGTGTGTTCGCATTGTGTTTCAGATATCGAAGCTACTGAAGACTCGGGGATTGTCGAGGATTATCACCACACTATCAAACTTATCTTTGGTACCATTTGAAAGTGTAAATATTAAAGTATGGCATGTATAGTCTAAATAAATTGAGATGTGTTTTGGGCTATGAATAATTAGCCATGTGATATGGCTTGGTTTTGGGTTGTGATTATGAATGACTTATGAGTATAAATTATATGATGCAATATTTTCATTATGATGTGTTCATGGATGGCCAAAAAGAATTGGTCAATTTGGTAAGATTATGGCATGTGATTGAATGAAGAAAATTGAGGTTATGAAACCTATGTTTTGGTATGATTTTGGCTTATGATTTGGCCTGATTTGGTATGGATATAAGCATGGAATTGGTTGTAAAAGATATGGCTGAAATGATTTGGTTTTGATTCTTGTAGGGAGGACCCAAAATTAGGGTGGAAAGTTGATCTTGTAAATGGCTTATTCTTGCCCACACGGGCAGGGACACGGGCGCGTGTCTCTGCCGTGTTGCTCGAGGCCCATTTTGAAATGAGCCTGGGTAGACAACACGGCCGTGTGCCAAACCTTGTGGCCAAGTCAGTTTCGAGCACAGGCTAGACACACGGGCGTGTGACTGGCCGTGCGACCCAAGTCAGTAGCCTCCCTAATTTTCACACGGCCTGGCACACGGGGGTGTCATGTGGGCATGTGGACAAGTCAGTATGTATGCTCTGTTTCGCCATGGCCTAGACACACGAGCGTGTCTAATGCCGTATGAGGCACACGGCCTATTTACGTGGGCGTGTGACCTTTGTAACTTAGAAAATTTGTTAAGTTTTGAAAAAAGTTATGTGCTCGGTTTAGTCCCGACCTCCTCCTTATGCATGTTTAAGGTCTTGTTGACCTAAGAAAGGGACTTTATGTTGAAATTTGACTTTGATATGATAATGCATGACTTTTGATTGTGTAATGAATGCAAAAGGTTCCGATATGTCCAGTAATGCCTTTTAACCCTAGTCTGACAACGGATACGGGTTAGGGGTGTTATAGGTTCAGACGGCTAAGACACACGCTCGTGTCTCAAGCCGTGTAAAAATCGAATTAGGGACACATGGTGATGTCCTAGCCCGTGTTCGTGCCCGTGTAACTCTTTGAGTTGGGTCACATGCCCAAGCCCCCACCCATGTGCCAGGCCGTGTAACTCTCGAAACGGCCACACACTCCCGTGTCCCAGGCCATGTGCTAGGCTATGTAATGGCCTAACTTGCAAACCTTAAAACCTACAGGGGACACACGACTATGTTGCATGGCCGTGTGTTACACGCGACTGAGTCACACCCCCGTGTCTTAGGTCGTGTGGACATGAAATTGGCCAAAATCAAGCCATTTCCATCACCATAGATAGCATGTACCTAAAAGCAATTTGCACCCATGATTAAAGCATCAAAAACATACCAAATCATGCATGAAATGACCAATTGAAAAGACTATATCCATTCAACCAATATGCCATAAAAGGCAACTCAAATGCATTCATTCCTAGTTTACCTAAACATGTATACATACCACATTTCAATCATGCACATCAAGTCCAATACCTTTCCAAAACATAACCTATCTTGACCATTTTCAAACTATACCATCACATACCATATTGGTCATTAAAATATGCATAAAAACTTAGCCATATTAACACATACCAACAAGGAACCAAAAGTACATCAATCCAAAATAACATATACATGCCAAACTTATCAACTAACATTCAAACACAAGTCCACCTATACATGTCATTATAACCTTGGTCAAAACATCAAAAACTACTGATATAATTGCTGAATAGCGTGATAGATCTCTGATGAGCTTCCAAACCAATCGAGCTTCCGGTTATCTATAAAACATAGAAAAGAAAAGAAAACTACGTAAGCATATAATGCTTAGTATGTTCGTAAAACATGAACATAACTTACCATTTCAATGCATAACATTAAAATTAAGCATGCTATGATTCAACCATAAGCTTGGCACAAGCCTAAGCACCATCAACAATACATGTTAGTACATTAACACATAATTCACTTGAATTATCATAAGGTAAGCTAGGTGTAAATGAGCATACTACTTTTGAATTCATCCTTTCATGAACATAGATATACTTTCATTGAACATTTCCATTTCAAACCTTTTCATAGATTCATGACATAGTTCATTTGAAAACTTACAATTCCTTTCCTTTTCATGCCCGTTGAACCATTTAGAATAACATTGGATATGCGAGGAAGCTCATACAAAGTTTGTTAAACATATAACCATAACCTTTCCTTTTCCTTTACATTGTTGCTCGCACGAGCTGTGAAATGGGCCTGCTCACATGAGCTGTGGCTTGAAATGTAAGCTACACAATGCTACTTGCACGAGTTGTACAGTATTCACAACAAATGCAGGACCTCATCCATCGGTAGGACATTCAAAGCACCCAGAACATGAAATCCTTAATAACATATCATTTGTATCCTATGAATTCCTAAGTTTCAAACGGGGCTTAATAATCATCATGACATAGTTGGATAAACATCATACAGTTACATGGAAAATAATACATTATAACATTAAAATGTTATTTAATCATACAAACTTACCTCAACAAACAAAGCATAAAAACGTAGTCGATCAATCTGAGGCTTTCGCTTTTCCCTGATTTAAATCCGTATGAGGTCTATCTTGATCTAAAAAGATAAATTCAATTCATTCAATACTTCTATTATTCAATTCAATCTATATTTCATATTTTTCCAAAATTATAATTTTGCTATTAATATTTTAAGTTTTTACAATTTAGTCCTTAAGTTCGTAAATTGAAATCTAAGCATTCTCGTCCTCATTTCATGCTATTCAAACTCACTGGAGACCTATATCAACCCATACAAATCAACATTTCACAAATTTACCATAGAATTTTACCATTTTACAAATTAGTCTTTAAATTACATTTTCATAAAAATCATTTTACAAAACTTTTGTATTTAACAACAAGGATTCATTTTCTTCCATTAAACTTCAAGAATCATGCAAGAACATTCATCGAAAAACCCTAAATCTTTAACAGTTTTGCAAATTAATCCCCGAGCTAGCTAGATTAAGCTACAACGATTCTAAAATCACAAAAAACATTCAAAACAGAATCGAAATACATACCATGCAATAAAAAATGGCTTGAATGAATCCTAGCTATGTTCTTTTTAAAGAATCGATGAAGAAGAAAGCAAAATGGAAGAGATAATGATTTTTACTTATTTAATTTTATCTTTATTTACCATTTTACAATTTTTCCCTTTAAAAACATTCAAAATTTCAATAATACTATGCCATGAATATCCACTAACATTAAAAATGACCTAATTACCACTTAATTCTACTCACATTTAAATTTCATAGCTAATTAATACCTTTAACTAATAGAACTCCACTTTTGCAATTTAGTACTTTTCACTTATTTAAGCATGCAAACGTCAAAATTTCTTAACGAAATTTTTATACGACCTGACTAACATCCCATAGACATTAAAATAATAAAAAAAATTAAAATTTTCTCATTAGATTTGTGGTCTCGGAACCAGTATTCTGATTTCACTAAAAACGGGTCGTTACATGCATAAAGGCTTTGCATGTAAGTCCATTTTAATTCGGTTTCTCGTAATTTTTTATTTTGTTAAGATCGTTGCAACTAGCTCCAGCTAGCCCGTACCTTCATTTTTGAATCTGTTAAAAATTTTAGAAGTTTCCATTGATGAATCCTGAATTTTTTTAATGAATACCATGTATTTGAAGCTTTGATTGTGTTGTTTAATGAATTTGTAAAGTGATAAGCTAGTCCGTACCTTCATTTTTGAATCTGTTAAAAATTTTAGAAGTTTCCATTGATGAATCCTGAATTTTTTTTAATGAATACCATGTATTTGAAGCTTTGATTGTGTTGTTTAATGAATCTGTAAAGTGATTTTTGTTAGATTTTGATTTTAGGATTAAATTATGAAAATGTCAAAATTTTAAGGTTTGATAGTGAATTTAATGTTCATTATGAACTATTTAAGGGCCTATTATATTTTGATGGAATATTGACTTGAGAAAAATGGTTAATTTGAATAATTTCAAATTAAGGGACTAAATTGCAAAAAATTGTAAAAGTTTAGGGTCATGTGAAAATTCAAAAAAATAAAAGGGTATTAATTTTAAAATGGATTGGAATGTGAAATGTAAGCTGATAATTGAGAAATTTTACATTTTAGATTAAGATCCCATAAATACTAGTGGAAAAGGAAAAATTATGGAATAGCCCCTTAACTTCTGCAACTACTACAATTCAGTCCAGGTAAGTTTGTACAGTCTAAAGTTACACATCTATATGAATTGTGGAATGATTTAAAATGGTACAATAAATATATTTAATTGTCAGATTGAACACAGAGAAGAGTACAATCAAGATATGGTGTGTTATGGGGTTTTAGTGTAGCTGAATGCAAGTTTGGGTGAGAAAGATGGCTTAGAAAATAGCCTATTTTCGCATATTCGACATACGAACAGGGTATGAGTCGTTACCATAATAAACTCACATAATCATACAAAATCGAGACATGAATTTTCTTCCAATTTAAAACTTTTCATTCATATGTATATCGTCCCTTATATGGGCTTATGAGGCCCAGAACATATATCAGGGGTAGTTCAGGACTGAACCAAAAACTTTAGAAAACTTTGGGAAAACTTAGAAAATTTTCATGAAACAGAATCACACGCCCGTGTAGGTAGGCCATGTGGTAACACAAGCCCGTGTCCTCAGCCCGTGTAACTCTCTATTTATGATGTCATCAACACAAGTAGGGTCACACGGCCAAGGCACACACTCGTGTGCTTAGGCCGTGTGGCGAATTAAATTCCAATACTTAATTGCAGACTTCACATGGCCTGGGCACACACCCATGTCTTGAGGTCATGCCCTTCACACGACAAACGGTCGTGTCTCTGCTCGTGTGTTTACTACTAGGCATTCTGTTTTACCTAACTAGGGTGCAAGGGACACACGGCCGTACCACATGCCCATGGGGTTGACCGTGTGTCACACACGGTCTAGACACAAGCCTGTGTGCCTACCCGTGTGGACAACTTTGAGGCTATTTTCCAAGCCTTTTGTCACTCTCAATAACACATGCACACTTATATATCTCAATGACATCCTACATGGCATAAATGAGCACTTACACATTCATAAATATGGCTCACACATAACAACTTCCTATCAATTTATACTTGATTAAGACTTCATATTTTATTTAGACCAAGCTTACCAAATCAAATGCAATATGAAAAATCAATTTAGTTCCATTTCATACATTCATGCGTTAGTTGTTATTATGTCATTTACTTATAATTCCATCATCAAGCATTCATAATCATATCCACAATTCATCTATGCCAAATGAATTTAACCATAACATGTGTTACCATAGCATATGTATGCTTGTATGAATAGGATTACATCCCCAAAATTAATATGGGCCATATCTCATGGCCATATACAAAATGAATCATCAAATTATTATAAGCCAAAACATTTGGCTACACAAAAATGACATATAACAAAAAGACCAAGTCCCTATACATGCCATGCTCAAAATACTTAAATTTTCTATACCCAAAAGATTAGTTTGATAGTGTAAATCGAACTCCGATGTCCTTCGATCGTCGAGCTAGCTCGGCGATACTATAAGAAAAATGGAAAAGAAAAGGGAGCAAGCATAATGCTTAGTAAGTTTGCATGTAAATAATTAACAGCATTAACCGTACATTATTATACACATAACATAATAATATTTATCATAATGTCATCAAGTATCATAGGTACATTTTAAGTCATGCCATTTGTATAATGTACAATAAGACTTATGATTATAATTCATTCATTCACAACTTATCGAGGTCTTATCGATTCATAATCTCAATATTTATGAGCTTTTTGTACATACCTGTACCCTTTCAACTTGATCATACCTTGCCATCTCTTTGACATAATCTTTGGATTATCCGTTGAACCACTTGGAATTGCTAAAGTATACTCGGGAATTCTTATAAACATAGTAAGATTCTAATGCCATATCCCAGACATGGTCTTACATGGGATCACAAATCGAAGCCGATAGCCTAGCTATGGTCTTACACGATGTCTCATATCGATGCCAATGCCATATCCCAGATATGGTCTTACATGGGATCACATGTCGATGCCAATTCCATGTCCCATACATGGTATTACATGGGATCTCATAACGATGCCAATGCCATGTCCTAGGCATGGTCTTACATGGGATCACACATAACCCTAATGTCATGACATTTGTATCCTAACTATTCCTAAGGTTCAACAGGGATTTTGAGGTATCGAACTCATCAAATCGTCATCAAGTATTCAATAAATTAAATCCACAAAGACAATTACACAATTCATGCAATATTAAATCATTAAAAATATGATAATATAATGTTGCATTATTTACACACGAACTTACCTCGGTACTCAAAATATGGCTATTATTCAATTTAGTCCACAACCTTGCTCTTTCCTTAGTTTAGGTCCGAACTCTTTTTTTCTTGGTCTATTATAGAAAAGTTTACTTATTTAATTATCACATTGTTCAAAATAGTCTATAAATCACACTTTGGAAAAATTTCAATTTTCCCCTAAACTTTATCATAATTACAAATTAGCCCCTAAGCTCGTGAAATGAAATGTGTTCATTTCTTTTGCTACCCAAGCATAGCCAAACTTAAAACATACTCATATAAGCCCACATTTCTCATTAAATCATACATCTTATTACCGATTTTACAAACTTTACAAATAAGTCCTTTTTAGCCATTTTCACTAGAAATCACTTGGTAAAAGATGTTTATCACACATCAAACATTCATATTCCTCCATTAAACATCAAAACACATGCATGTCATAAATGGGTCAAATTTCAAACATGAACCCTACTAAAAAATATGGCTAGAAATAGGTAAATCGGCTTATGAGGGTTTCAAAAATGTAAAAGCATTAAAAACGGGGCTAGGATGCACTTACTATTGAGCTTGAAAGCTGAAGAAACCCTAGCTATGGAACCCTTGAGAGAGAAGACGGACACAATTTTGACTTATTTTTCCCTTTTTTATTCTTTTATTAACCAAATGACAAAAATACCCTTAAGGCCTTTCTTTCAAAATTTTCTTATTCATGCCCATTTTTGTCCATAAAAATAAGAATTGAGAAAATGTTATTTAAGGAACTCTAATTAATAATCCATGGCAATTTCATGCTTAAGGCCTCTAGAACTCACATTTTGCAACTTTTACAATTTAGTACTAAATGTTAAAGTGGACACTTTATCAATGAAATTTCTTCATAAAATTTTCACACAAATATGCAATCATATCATAGACCTCCTAATAATCATAAAATAATTATTTCTACTTTGAATTTGTGGTCTTAAAACCACTGTTCTGACTAGGCCCTAATTCGGGATGTTAAATTTAGAGTGGAGACTTTTGTGGAGACTATTTTCTCGAGTGGACTGAGGTTCAGCATTTGTTACGAACTCTCATGTTATACTATCTGTTTGATGTGTTTCAGATGGATTGGCTCTTATTAGCATCTGGTGTGTTTTTCTTAGATTGTCAATGTACTCTTATCCATAAGTCATTCATCGAATTGAAAATCTCGGTAAGATAACTTGTTTTATGATTTTGATGGAATTGCTATATATATTTGAGTATTGAATTGAACTTTTGTGATTTATTGGTTGAAGTTGTGGATGACAGGAAACAACCATGGTTGAATTATTATTATTTGAATTGTTATACTTACTTTGGTAAGATTTATCATTTTAGTTTGTCGAACATACTAAGCTTCATTGAGCTTACTTGTGTTATTTATTGTTCTTGTAGATACTTGGAAGGTTGGACAATAGAATCAACATTCAAGTCACACTATCCTTATATCTCGATAGTTTTTGGAACATTCATTTCAGATTATATGGCATGTAATATGCTTGAATGTTATTACTAATGTTTTGAATATGTAAATCGTTAAGTATGATTTTAATGTATATTGTTATCCTTTATAATACATGTGAATTATGTAATATCCTGAATTAGGGCTTAATTGGAATAGTGGTTTCGTGACCACAAATCCGAGATAGAAATAATTATTTTACAATGATTTTGATGTTTATGATATGATTGCATGATTGTGTGAAAATTTCGTGATGAAATTCTATGCCTAAAGTGCTTAAATTGAAAGTAGGGGCTAAATCAAATAAGTTGTAAAACTTGCATTCTAGAAGTTTTTAGTATGAAATTGTTTTGGAATATTAATGAGGAGGTCTTCAATAGCAATTTGACCAATTTTAAGTTCATGGACAAAATTAGGACATGGAAGGAATTTTTGGAAAGTTTAGTAGTAAGGGTATTTTGGTCATTTAGTTATTAAAATGAATTAAAAACAAAATTAAAAGCCAATTTTTGTCCATCTTCTTCATTAGGCCGAAATTTCAAGGGTTCTCCATAGCTAGGGTTTGTTTCAAGCTTCCATGCTCCATAGTAAGTGATTCCAAGCCCCGTTTTTAATGTTCTTTACGTTTTTGGAATCCCGAAAGCTCGATTAAGCTTATGCTAGCAATAATTCAACCTAGGGTTTATATTTGGAAAAATACCCATAGGTGAAATTTGTGTATTTTGATGTTTTATGATAGAATATGGGGTTTTAAATTATGTTAGACAACTTGTGCTACTCGGTTTTTAGTGAAAACAAGTAAAAGGGCTTAATCGGCAAAAATACCTAATAGTCACAAGTATATGTTAGAGAGAGAATTTGATGTTTCCATAGAAGGGAAAAGTGATCAGCATACATAAGAATAAGGAATAAAGTTTAATTCCCGAGCCTAGAGGCAAAAGTGTAATTATGCAAAAGTTTAGGGGCAAAAGTGTAATTTTTTTAAAGTTCGTATTAAATGCTGTTTTGATAAATGTATGTATTAAATAAGATTAATTTGGTATTATAGATCAAGAAAAACGAGATTCAAGTCATGATCGAGGAAAAGAAAAGATTGTGGACTAAATTGCAAAATCTTTATATTTTGGTACCAAGGTAAGTTCATGTGTAAATAATGTAGCATAAATGTTATTTTTAAGTTATTAATGTTAATTATATGATATGCTGATTTTTAATTGTGAAATATTATGCTTTGCGGTTAATGTTGAGTAATATGCAAATTATGTTTACTACTTGATAAATATGAATTGCTACCGAGTATCGGTTCCGATATTCCATGGAAGATGGCAAATGTGAGATCGAGGGAAAAATCCCATTTGAACCTTAGGAATAGATTAGGATACAAGTGACATGTCACTAGGATGGTTGAGCATCCGAACTCGTTGAGTTGAGTCCGAGTTCACTTATGGATGCAAATGTCCGAACTCGTTCAGTTGAGTCCGAGTTCGTGAGATGTAACTAGGCATCCGAACTCGTTGAGTTGAGTCCGAGTTCATTTATGGATACGAACGCCCGAACTCGTTGAGTTGAGTCCGAGTTTACTTAGGGGCGGGTTACATGATTTCTTGATTACATATGTGGCACTTATGTGCAAATTATCCATGTATCCAAGTTATATTCCGATGTGTTCAACGGGTGAAATTTCTAGTTTAATGGAAGAGCACTTAAGATATAAGTGACGTTTTGGGTAAGTGTTGTGAAATGGACACTTTGGACAGGTATGTTCTTAACCCTCGGGTTGAAAATAGATACAACAACGATAAGGTGGTAAGATGATGAATGATGTTTAAAGATGTGATATATGTTTTGGTGGTACCATGCTAAAGTTGTTTGGTATATTTGTATTGTTATGTTACTTGTTATTTACATATGAACTTACTAAGCATTTATGCTTACTCCTTCCTTTTCATTCACTGTAGTTTTGAACAAGCCGGCTCAGGAATCGGGACAGGTCGAAAGTTCGATCACACTATCCAAAGGACTTTTATCTTGGTAAATGGCTTGTACAACTACTTAAGTATGGCATGTATAGCAATATACCTATTTTGTGTAAATAATTTTATGATATGGCTATGTTTGGTTGTGAAAATGTTTGATATTGATAAGTCATGGTGATGGCTAATTTAGATCATGTTTGATATCATGGAAGTTTAACAGGTTATCTAGTTCATAAAAATTCATGGAAAGATGAAACTTGCCTTAAAACAGAATATTGCTGCAGCAATGACATGAATTTGAAAAATCACTAAAAATAGTATAAATAGAACTAAATGATTAGTAAGTTATGAAATTGAAGCTTAATGAGTCTATTTTCATATGGATTGAACAAAACAGGAATATAAATTATATTTTATGAGATATTTAAACTTTTACGAAACAGGGCTAGAGTGATTTCTGGATCCCCTGTTCTGACTTTAAAAATTCATAATAAATTTTACTAAAATAATTAGAAGTTTTTATTTATATTTACAGATTCCTTATTGAGTCTAGTTTTAATAGAAACAAACCTCATAGTCATTGAAATTTTTTATAGAGATATATCTGATTCGTAATACACAGAGGTCAGAGCAGTCAAACCCTGAAACAAGGGATACTTTAATTAATAAACTGTACTAATTGGTCCAATAAAAAAATTCTAGAAAAAAATTAGTAAATATATATATGAGTCTAGATTCAGGGAAAATTTACGGATCTTGATTTCGAGTTTCGTAACTTGAGATATGATTTTTCTTGTAACTGTGACGCGAGTAGCTAGAAAGCTGTGAATGTAGAAACAAATGATTTGAAGTTCTTAAATTGATAAATTATGTTCGGTAACCCCTCAAGCTCGACTCCGGTGATGGTCTCGGGCGTGGGGGCGTTACAAATTATGTGATATATGTTAATTAGGTAAAATGTGTTTATGTAAAAGATGATATATGATATATAATGTTGTGTATGTGATTCTTAGGTTCAGTAAATTGGTTAGATGATAGATTTGATGAACTGAAAGGTTGTGCTTGGTGTTTCATTTAGATGTATAATTGTATAAACTTGTGGTATCAATGAAGATACACTAGTTAGGCACTTAGGATTTTGATTTGGCTTGTTTTTGGTTTGTTTAATTTCATTTTGAATAGGCCTTATTGGTTGGTATATGGTTTACTTAGGATCTCAACAAGCTTGAAATAGTAAACTTGTGGTTTAAGGTTCATTTTGGGTCCACACGGCATGAGACACGGGCATGTGCCTCACACAGCCTGGCGACACGATCGTGTGTCCTTCCTTTGTGGGTTTCATTGCATGCAAGTTAGGTAGTTACATGGCCTGACGTATAGGCGTGTGGAGCTATTCCAAGAGTTGCATTGCCAGACACACGGGCGTATGACATGGCTGTGTGACGCTACTCAGAGAGTTACACGGGTGAGGACACGGGCTAAGGCGCGATTGTGTGTCCCCATCTTGAATGTTTCATGGCTTAAGACATGAGCGTGTGTCTTAGCCATGTAAGGTACACATCCTGGCCACATGGCCGTGTGGCCCATATAGTCAAAATTTTCTAACTTTTTCTTGAACTTTCGAAATGTTTTCAAATTTTGTCCTGAATTATTTCTAATGTGTTTCTAGGGCCTCGAAGGCTCTAGTAAGGGACGATATGTATGTGAATGAATGTATTTTAATATGTTTTACAATGATGTATGAAACATATGTTTAAAGTTTTGTTTGTATGGTAATGCTCTATAACCCTAATCTGATGATGGATACAAGTTAAGGGTGTTACATTTAGTGGTATTAGAACTACAGTTTAGTCAGTTCTCGGATTGTACATAGCATTTGAAATATCTAGAATTACATGCCATATAAATTTGGGATAGTATGACATGTTTAATCTGATCTAACCTTTATTTTTCTTTTAGATTATAAAGATGTTAGACTGATTGGATCGAGTTGACAATGATGAGGTCAATAGTAATGTACCGACCTCTGATCAAGGGACGAGTAGTAATATCCTCATTCCTCAAGTACAAGAGCATAAGCTTAAAAATATGTTATTCACGTTTATGAATCAGTGGTTCAATGAGTTTATGCATATGAATACTCCAACTCAACAACCTCCACCCATTGTTGTACCTCCAGTTCCACCTCCTCTGTAATAGCCCAAAATTGGGTCTAGTTGGAACAGAGGTTTTGGGACCACAAAATCTGAGATATATATAATTATTTTATGATTATTTTGAGGTCTATGATATGATTGCATGATTGTGTGAAAATTTCGTGAAGAAATTCTATGCATAAAGTGCTTAATTCGAAGTTAGGGACTAAATTGAATAAGTTGCAAAACTTGCATTCTAGAAGTTTCTAGTATGAAATTGATTTGAAATATTAATTAGAAGGTCTTAAATAGCAATTTGACCAATGTCTAAGTTATGGACAAAAATTGGACATGGATGGAATTTTTGGAAAGTTTAGTAGTAAGGGTATTTTGGTCGTTTAGGGGTAAAATGAACTAAAATACAAAATTAAAAGCCAATTTTGCTCATCTTCTTCACCATGGACGTGTATACCAAGGGAGACTCCATGTCTAGGGTTTTCAAGCTTCCCAAGCTCAATTGTAAGTCCGTTCTAACCCGTTTTCAAGTTCTTTACGTTTTTTGAGTCTCGGTAACTTGATTTAGCTTATGCTAGCAATAATTCAACCTAGGGTTCATATTTGGAAAAATACCCATAGGTAAAATTTGTGTATTCTGGTGTTTTATGATACAATATGAGGTTTTAAGTTATGTTAGACAACTTGTGCTACTCGGTTTTAAGTGAAAATGAGCAAAAGGGCTTAATCGGTAAAAATACCTAATAGTCATAAGTATTTGTTAGAGTGAGAATTTGATGTTGCCATAGAAGGGAAAAGTGATCATCATGTCATAAAACATAAGAATAAGAAATGAAGTTTAATTCCCGAGCCTAGGGGCAAAAGTGTAAATATGCAAAAGTTTAGGGGCAAAATTGTAATTTTTCCAAAGTTTGAGTTAAGGACTGTTTTGAATAGTACATTAATTAAGTAAGTAAAATATGATGTTTTAGATCCCGGAAAACGAGATTTGAACCTAGAATGAGAGAAAAATTGAAAATTGGGAAAGTTGGTAAAATGGCCGTTTTAATATCAAGGTAAGTTCATATGTATAATAAGCATTAATTTATGCATGTTTCAATGTAAAATTGATATATTTACTATGATCTCCGAGGTGTTGAAAGTATGTAAGTTGGTATGATAATAATACAACAATAATGCTGTAATTTATATTTGAAAGTTAAATTTAGTGAATTAATTGAATTATGTTAAATTAAATGATTATGGTGCCAAGTTTATGAATTGATTTAAAAATATGTCTATGGTACATGAAGTGCATTGAATTATCATACATAAATGTGATTTCTATGATTATGGATATTATGGGAAATTGTAAGTTCATATGATTTTTAATAAGACAATGTGTAATTTAATGTTATTGCGTTGATATTAAATGAGATGTAAGTTTATATGTAAGTAATACATCACTATTACTTGTATTATGATATTTTATAAAAATATTGGAAATATGTTTGTGGATAATTACTTGATTGGTGAAATTGTTGGAAAAGAGAGAGAAATCCCGGTTGAACCTTCGGAAAGATTGGATGATACAGATGGTATGTAGCTAGGTCACATGTATAGTGCTGAGTGCACATCATGTGTACAAGAGAGCTACAAGACATTATGATGTAGCTAGGTCGCATGGGTGATACTATGTGTACACCATGTAGACAAGAGAGCTACGGGATATATGTAGCTAGGTCGCATGCGTGGTTCCAAGTGAAGGACACCATGTAGACAAGAGAGCTACGAGATAAACTGGCTAGGTCACATGGGTGGTACTAAGTGTTCACCATGTGTACAAGAGAGCCGAACTATATGATGGGTGGAGCTATGTACTGAAACCACCAAGTATCGAGGATTGATCCGAAGTGTTCAACGGGAGACTCTCTATGTATTGCTTTGTGAGTTTTGTGATGAATAAGTGCAGGAACTTGGTTATGTGAATGATGTATTCATTAAGTGACCAGGATGTGGTAAGGTTATAAACAAGTAAGTTATACATGAGGATGATTTTATGGTGACCTTGTGATCATGGGCCTATACTTGTGATGTATGAAATGTGGTGAAAATGATTTGTGATATGTATGTTAAAATGAGGTTAATACAAAGAAAGTGTGAAAGAGTGAAATAGCAATAAAATTATTTTGGACAGTAGCAGTGACGTGATTTTGAAAAATCACCAAAAATAGTATAAATTGAATCAGAGACTGAATGAGATATCAAATTAAAGCTTAATGAGTCTATTTTCATATAAAATAAACATACAAGCAAAGGAGTTCTATATTTTGAGATATTTATGTTTTTGTGAGACTGATTTAGAATGATTACGTGATCCCCTGTTTTGACTTTGGAAAATCACAAAAATTTGGAGAAAAATAATTAGAGGCTCAAAATTATATTTTTAAAATCCATAATGAGTCTATTTTCAAGATAAATCAACAAGAACATTATCTTAGTTCTGTACTGTGAGATAATTATTTTTTAGTGAAGAGAGGTCAGAACTGTCAGAAAGTGAAATAGGGGAAATTTTAATGAATAAACTGTACTAATTGGCTAAACTAAAAATTATGAAAAATTTATGGTGGAAAGATATGTGAGTCTAGTTTCAGAGGAAATTTACGGATCTTAATTTGGACCTCTTTAGCTCGAATTATAAATAATTAAGTGACTATGACTCGTGTGGACAGTTTGATGTGAACATTTATTAGTAAATTGTGAAATCGTACTTACAAGAATGCTATATACATTAAGGATGTGGAATGGAGAGGAGGAGGAGGAAAATAAATATATGTGGGATACATGGAAACTATGGTATATGAAATATTGATATAATGAAATAAATGATATGTGTTTATAAGAAAACAAAAAGAGAATGTTATGTATCATGACATGTATATATATATGACTAGTCTCAATGTAATGCTTGTTGGGTATGGAATTGAATTGAAATGTTTCAGGAAAACATGTTATTCTGTGCATCTGGATCGTGGTATTTTATAAAGATATGATCTAGCTTTAAATATGAATGCTTGATGATTAAGCTGAAGATATTTGGTAAGATGATAATCTTGGTATAAATGTATAAGTGGTACTATAATAAACAAGGTAAAATGAGTATGAGAGACACATGTATGACGACATACAAATGCTATGTTTGTGGTTTAATTGAGGATGTTTAATCATTAAATGAATACCATGTTATATGCTTTTGATTTTGTATAAGTGTGTAAGAGATCAAGGTTGACCAAAGCTTGGAAAATAGCCTAGGTATATTCCACACAGGCAGAGACACGACCATGTGTCTCAACTGACTTTGGGACACGACTTTGGGACACGGGCGTGTGGAGCCTTAAAGCATGAAATTTCCAAGATTTTTGTAAGTTCTTGGTTTAGTCCCAAACCCTTTCTAAAGTATGTTTTGGGCTTCGTAGACTCAAATAAGGGACTATGTGTAAGAGAATGAACACTTTGAAATATGAATAAGATTTTATGGCTTGTATTTTAGTTTAATGTTTGTATGTTTTTCTGGTAACGCCTCGTACTTTAGCCCGGCCTCGGATACAGGTAAGGGGTGTTACATCCTCCTCCTCCTATGACTGAGCCTAGTCGACATATACAGATATAGAAACTTAGAAAGTATGATGTCGAAGAATTTAGAGGTAGATCAGAAGATGATCTGGTTAAAGTTGAGTATTAGCTTCAGAACATCTTGCAAGTTTTCAAAGAAATGGCTTGCCCTCCTAATGATTTTTTTAGATGTGTCATTTTTTTATTAAAAGAGGAAGCATACAGTTGGTGGACTATGTTAGTAGCTATTGTACTGAGAAAGAAAATTTCCTGGGATTTCTTTCAGAGTGAGTTGAAAAAGATGTATGGCGAGAAATGGTATCTAGACAAGAAAAAGATAGAATTTCTTGAGTTATGTCCTGGGATTTCTTTCAGAGTGAGTTGAAAATGATGTATGTCGGGAAATGGTATCTAGACAAGAAAAAGATAGAATTTCTTGAGTTATGACAAGGAATTAAATTAGTGGCTGAGTATGAGAGAGAGTTCATGTATCTCAGTAAATATGCCCAGGAGATTTTGCCTACTGAAGAGGAGTGTGTATCCTATTTGAGGATGGCCTGAACGATGAAATTAGAATAATGATTGGAGGTAATGAAATTCGAGAATTTGTGTTTTTATTTGATCGTGCATAGAAAATGAAAGAAGTGTATAATCACAAGATACAAAGGGATTGACGGATTTGAGAGTTTAATAAGAGAAGTTCTTTTAAGTTGTTTTCTGTATTACCCAAAAAAAAAAGACTAAAGAGGATTTTAGTCGAGCTACTTTAGTGTCTGAGCATTCGAACAAAAATAAATTGATTCAGTATAATTTTAAAGCTCCTACTAAACTAGTAGATAGTGTGGGAAGTGTGCGAAACGCTCTAAAGTCTAGTTGTAGACATTGTAGAAAATATCATCCTGACGAGTGTAGAGCTAAGTTGGAAGCCTGTTATAGATATGGGTCTATTGATCACTTTCTCCAGAATTGTCCTAAACAGTTAAAGTAAAATGAAGAACAAAATGAAAAGCAAATGTCAACATCTCGAAAAAGTAGACATCCGGCAGTATTACTAGGATTGCTTGTGTAACAATCCATTTTCAGTGGAATCGAAACAGTGGTTTCGAGACCAGAAATCCTAGTCAGAAAGAAAATTTATTTTTATATTATTGCATGGTTTGCATTATGATAGGAATGTTATATGAAAATTTTGATTAGAAAATTTTATTGATTACATGCTTAATTATGGAAAGGACCAAATTGCATAAAATGAAAAAGTTGAGTTTTAGTAGTTGTAAGTATCAAATAGCTATGGAATTCAAAAATTGAGGTCCTTAAATGGTAAATAGACCAGTAAGAAAAGTTAGTAGATATTTATGATAAGTCATCCATGGAAATTTAAGAAAAGAAAAGGATGAAATTGGAAAGAAAAAGATAATAGGAAGATAAATAATAAAAGAAAATAAAAATATCAATATATATCATCTTCCCTAAATAATTTCTATGGAAACCCTAGGAGAGAGAGAAACATTCAAGCAAACTTTCATGGCTTAATTGGGTAAGTATTTTTATCTCGTTTTTAGTAATTTTTATATTTTTGAAATCGGGATAATCTAATCTATCTAGATTGGGGATCAATTTGAAAAGTTATGAAAGTATAGAATTTTTTTCATGGATGAATATGCTCAAAGTTTGAAATTTATGGTAGAAAATGAAAGGTTGTTGATAGATAAATAACTTTTACACTATGAATTTTGATGAAATTATTATTTAGGGACTAAATTGTAAAGTTGTGAAAATTGAAGAAAAATTCTTAATTTTATAGAATATATGTGCTGTAAATTTTATATTGAAATTTTGAGTAGGCTGGAATAAGGAGTAAATTGCATGAATTTCATTTTCCGAGCCTAGGGACGAAATTGAAATTTATGGAAAGTTTAAGGGTAAGATGGTAATTTTACCTAGGATGTAAATTGAGTTCAGAAGAATATGAAATGAGAGAAATTGATGATTAAATTCATTTATATAGATCCAGATAACACAAATGCAAAGCTAGATTGAGGAAAAGAGAAAGTTTTGGAATAGTAAAAGATTCGAAATAGTAGATTTTCCTGTACGAATTATTATCGAGGTAAGTTCGTGTAACTTATTTATGTATATTAACATGTTTGAATTGAATGTTATATTTAATTTGAATGAAGTAAATGTTTATGTGACTATATGAATGTTATAAAAATATAAAATGATCATATGATTGGAAATGTGTTTAAAATGTTAAGTTCCGTTGGAATAATGAAAATCGATGGATACATGTGCTTTCCCGTATATAAGTGCGATTCTGCATATGTTGCAGAAGGGATTTAGCTTGTACGAGTAATCCCAATATAGCCTCTCGAGCATCATATTATATAGATCTTGCGAGCATCCTGATCAATAGTGATTTAGAATGCGTTGCACACTACCGCAGTTCTTTGTGAGCGTCCTGATACATGTTTTGATTGGTTGTGATCCAACATATAATACGGACACAAATGCAGCTCTTTATGAGTGTCCTGTTAGGCTCACTTGAACTCTTTGTTACCTTATCCGAAGCTTCCTGATATTATCTCTTCGGAGATATTTGAAAGGCTTTATGATCTTCCTCAGTAAAAACTCTTATGAGTTTCTGATTAGCTCGGATAAGTGTCCTGTTACATGATTACATGGCTCATTTGAGCTTTCTAACATGTGGCTCGAGAGTATGCTCCCTGATTATGTACCCTGATGGGTACCCCTGATTATGTACCTCGATGGGTACCCCTGATTATGAATTGACAGTTTACAAAGTTGTAAAGCTTAAGTGTACTATTTGAGTATCCATCAATATTTCAATAATTCAATGATAACACTCTTGACATGAGAAAATGATGAGAATAGAAATATGCCCTGAATGTTCTGAATTATTTGATGAAGGATTATATGATGAGCTCATCTATGA
Source organism: Gossypium hirsutum (assembly GCF_007990345.1). NCBI lineage: Eukaryota > Viridiplantae > Streptophyta > Magnoliopsida > Malvales > Malvaceae > Gossypium > Gossypium hirsutum. The sequence continues at coordinate 76,919,808 of NC_053425.1, read as the reverse complement.
TTATTTAATATATAAATGTATTATAAGACTAACTTGCTTGATAGAGTATATGTGTTTAGGTAAACTTGCCAAAATGATGAAAGCATGTTAGTTGTATGCTTAATGATGTTAAATGTGATTGGTAAGTTTTAATTTCTATTATACGAACTTACTAATCATATAATGCTTACTAGGTTTATTTTCTCTATTTTATAATGCTCGGAAGCTTGCGAAGGTTGGAGATCGGTTGGAACATCATCACACTATCCACTAGCTTGTTTTGGTATAAATAGTAAACTCATTTTGGTATAATGGCTTGTATAGGTAACTTGGCCATTGTTGGCTTAGAAATGTTGTTTGTAATCTAGCCATTGGAATGGCTAGTAATGGTTATGTTTTGGTATATCTAATAAGGTTATTCTATGGCAATATCATGAATATATATTATGGATTAATTGAGTTATGCTAAATGAATATACTTAATAAATATATAGTTATAAAAATATATGCATTTAATGATATACCATGTTAGATGTTAAAATTAGTTTGGATATAATGCTTGGTTTGGCTAGTATATACTTGTAAGTGTTGTTGTAGGATACTGGCAAATTTGGGTAAGAAATAAAGCTAGGAAATGGCTTTATTTTTCTACACAAGTAGACACAAGGGCGTGTGTCTTGACCGTGTGTGACACACAACCTGGCACATGGGCATGTGGTTTGGTCGTATGTCCCCTGCATCTTAAAATTTAGAAACAGAATGCTCAAAATTGAGCACACGGGCAAAGATAAGGGTGTGTGTCCCAGCGTGTGTGCTACACGGCCTAAAACACGAGCATGCGTCTTGGCCGTGTTAACCCTGCACCTAATTTTTGAAAATTAAATTGATCACACAGCCTATTTACACAGGCGTGTGGCTAGCCGTGTGGCACAAGTCAGAGAGTTACACAGGGTCGAACATGGCCTGCAGCATGAGTGTGTCTTAAGGTCACACGGGCGTGTCCCTAAACCACACGGGCATGTGTGCCCTGCATCTAGGAAAATTTTAAAAATTTTGTGAAAACTTTTTGAGTTTTCGATTGAGTCCCGACTCGATTCTAATACTCATATCGGGCCTCAATGGTCTATTTAAGAGACGTTATGAATAATCTCGGAAAATGAATAATAATTTTCATGAATTATCTATAAATGTTATGAAAAACCAATAATGCTCCGTAACCCTATTCTAGTGACGGTCATGGGTTAGGCGTGTTACATTTATTGGTACCAGAGCTACGGTTTAGCTGATGCTTGGACTGAACGTAGTAAGTACGAGTTTTGCTATACATGCCAATATATCATTTGTGATAGTGTGATATCTCCTGACCATTTTTCAATGTGTTTTTCATATAGTATGTCAGCTAACCATGTGACAGCCCAAAATTGACCCTAGTCGGGAAGTGGTTTCGGGACCACAAAACCGAGTCATAAAAATAATTGATTTCCATATTCTATGCTTATTATGTGTGTACATGAGTATGTGGAAGTTTCATTCTCCAATTTTGCCAATTGCATGAGAAATTATTAAATAGGGATTGATATGAGACATGGTGAAAATATGATAGGCTAATTTAAAATGGTCTATTAATGCATGTTGTGAAAATGATGGGTTTGCATGTCAAATTACCCAAAATTTGAGCTAGTGGTTGGCCATGCTATGGGTGGAAACATGTTGGGAACATGTTGGCCTAGTGAGGTATGTAGGAAAAAAATAAAATAAGGGGCATGGGCATAAAATAATGAAAAGGAGTATGATGAATACAAAAAAAAAATGTGTGTAGTTGTTTTCCCCCCCCATTGCCGTGAGCTAAAGAAAAGAAAGGAGAAAATTTTTGTTCATCCTTTCTCATCTTCATTTAGCCGAAACTAGAAAGAAAAAAACAAAGAAAAAAAAATGCTCATCCTTTGGTTCATCCTTGGCCAAAAATTTTAAGGAGGAAGGAAGAAGAAAGGTTGAAGAGGTTCGGCCATGCATGTAGCTAGGCTAAGGTATGTTTGATGATGTTCCATGAGATGCATGCATGTTTTAGTTGTTAGCTTGAGTTCTACCTAGCCCATGGTCTAAATCTTGCTATGTGATGGAAATGACACTCGGCCATGGATGCATCATTCTTGGTTGATGTTTGATGTTGTGGTGATGAGGCATGAAGATGAGTTAAGATTCGGCCTAGGTGGAGTTTGTGTTAATGCCATTGCATGCTAAATATGAAGCTTGTTAATGATGCATGTGATGGTGGCTTGATGATTCTTGAACCTCCTTTTTAGCATTTTTGAGTGAGCACATATGTGCATTGGTTGCTAAATGGAGAAGAATCGGCTAGCAAGTTGTGTGCTAAGGCCGAATATAACTTTTGCATGTTAATGAGCAATGCATGTGTTAAATTGATGGAAAGGGAGAGGATGCTTTACTAGTGTGTATATGTGTGTATTAGCCAAGTTTTGAACTTGAAACAAAAGGGTGTTTAGTCAATACAAGTGACCATACTTGTAGAATGTATTAAGTGTTGAAATCGGCCCCAAAATAGACATGCATATTCGGCCAAGGGGGAAAAATTAGCTAAAATGTTGAGTTTGATTCATGATTCCGTAGATATGTGACTTTAATGTCTAATGTATAAATATGGGCTAAGTGCCTTGTGTTCCTCTTTTCGATGCTCAAATGATTAAATCAATTTATTTGTTTAATTAAGCTCAAGAGCAAAGGGGAACTAAATCCGATAAAGGGAAGGAAAAAGTGGTCGAATAGCTATCGGAATCGTTCGACAACACCCGAGGTAAGTTCTTGAGTAAGAGAGCTTAAATTATGATGTGATTAGATCATGTTTTAAGCAAATTAAAATCATGCTCTTTGTGTGGCTATTGAGCCGAATTTGCAAGAATAATAAATGTCTTGTGTTTGAGTTTTGCTAACGAAAATGAAATACGAATGGGCCATGATTTATTGTTAAATGTGCATGGTTATTTGAATGATGTCCGGGCTAAGTCCCGAAGGCTTGTGCTAAGTGACAATATCCGGACTAAGATCCGAAGGCATTTGTGCGAGATACTAATTCCGGGCTAAGCCCGAAGGCATTTGTGCGAGATACTAATTCCGGGCTAAGCCCGAAGGCATTTGTGCGAGATACTAATTCCGGGCTAAGCCCGAAGGCATTTGTGCGAGATACTAATTCCGGGCTAAGCCCGAAGGCATGTGTGCGAATTACTATAACCGGGCTATGTCCCGAAGGCATTTGAACGAGGAGCTATATCCGGTTAAATTCCGAAGGTACGTGATTTGGGAATGAATGAACTTGCTGTAAAATTCCAGTTAATACTCTCGAAACATCCCAACATTGAGGTATGTTTCGTATGTGCTTGAATTTAGTTGAGCCCTTACAAATAAGTATTCGCTCAGTTGATAAACGAGCTACCGGCCTTTGGCTGAGTTGATCTTTTGTGTATGTACATAAGGGTTGATAATGTGAAGCAAGTACGATATCGTAAATTTGTGCATATGAAATTATCCGTTTAGCTATATGAATGCTATACTTTTGTTGTGCTGGAATTCCTTGCTCAAAACTTACTAAGCATAAATTGCTTACTCCGTTTCATTGCTCCTCTGTTTTATAGATTGGTTCTCCAGCTATCGGACTCGGGATCTTGAAGTCGAAGTCGCCCACACTATCAAAGCCCCCTTTTGGTACAATTTTGGTTGAACTTCGAAATGGCATGTATAGGACTACCCGTTTGTTGTGGGTCGTGGACCCTTTGGACTTGTATAAATTTTGGATAGCCATGCGAAAATGGCTTATATGTGTTTGAGTATAATGTTATAATCATTTGGTGTGGATATGCTTGACAAGGATTGGCCACGGGGATGGTTAATCACTTTCATAAATTGTGCTATTTATGCAAAAAGGGCTAGTTGAATCATGGAAACCATGAAATAGGTAAAGTCTACCTTAAAGGCAGATGCTGACAGCAGCAGTGATGTAGATTTAGAAAATCACTAAAAATAGTAGGAATGGAATTAAATAGTGAATAAATTATGTAAACAAACCTTGATGAATCTACTTTCATAGGAAAGTAACAAAACAATCATACGGACAGTATGTTAAGAGATATTCAGGTTCTCGTGAGACAGGGCCAGAACGGTTTCTGGATTCCCTGTTCCGACTTTAGAAATTCATTATAAATTAACCAGAGATAATTAGGAGTTATACCATATATTTATAGATTCCTCTCTGAGTCTAGTTTCTATAGAAACAAACGGCATCAGTATTGGAGCCCTGTACAAGGAGATATCCAAGTCGTAATGCGCAAAGGTCAGGGTAGTCGATCCCTGTAACATGGGAGACTTTGACTAATAAACTGTACTAATTGGCCCGACCAAAAATTCTAGAAAAAAATATATAGATGTGCATATGAGTCTAGTTTCAGGGAAAAATCACGAAACTGATTTTCGAGTTGTGAAACTCAAGATATGATTTTTAAAGCGACTAGTACGCAGATTGGCAGTGTCTGGGAAATATTTTTTATAAGGGGTTTAAAGTCTGTTAACACCTTGTGTTCGACTCCGGTGTCGGTCTCGGGTTCGGGGTGTTACAAACCAAGCTAGAGCTGAATCCGAGAAAGCTAAGAGTAATGCTTCAACTTCAGTTCAAAGAGCTGTATCTAGTTGTGAAAGGCCCGTATTTGAGGGCTGAAGTGAGGAGGTAAAACAAGCTTTCTTTTAAATGATGAATGAATGGTTCACTCAGTATATAAGAACAAATCTTGCTGTACAACAACCTCCCTCACCTGTTCCTCAACCCGTTCCTGAGGTACCATAAGGTGTTGAACCCGTTAGAACTGGTAAGCCTCCAATAGATAAAATCCGTAAGTATAGGGCACATGAATTTAGAGCTACTGCAGATAATAATCCAAAAAGGGCTGAGTTTGGTTGGAAAATACCATCTGGGTTTTAGATGAATTATCTTGCACACTAGCTGAATGTTTGAAATGTGCAGTATCTTTATTGAAAGACATAACTTACCATTGGTGGAATACTATAACTTCTATGGTACTAAGAGAAAACATTACATGGGAATTTTTCTAGACCAAATTCAAAAAGAAGTATGTTAGTCAGATATTTTTGGATCAAAAAAAGAAAGAATTTTTAGAGCTCAAACAGGAAAACATGACTGCATCTGAGTATGAACGAGAATTTGTTCAGTTGAGCAAGTATGCCAGAGAGTGGGTTTCAATTGAGGCTGATATGTACAAATGTTTTGAAGAGGGCTTAAATAAAGACATTAAGCTATTGATTGGTATTCTTGAATTGAGGGAATTTGTGGTACTCGCTAATCAAGCACACAAAGCTGAAGAATTGAGTAAAGAAAAGAAACAAGCTGAAAGAGAAGCTTGGGTTTCTTGTAAAAGAATTATGAGCTAGTCACAATCATCTATTTCTAAGAAATCAAAGAAGTATTATGATCATTTTACAACATCAGCGGGATATTCTGGAAAAGAACGAGGCTCTCAACACTCTAACCTGAAATCTTCGTCCCCATCTATAATGAGTGTAGGAAGTGTCGGTAATCCCAAACCAAGGTGTAAACATTGTAATAAGTATTATTTTGGAGAATGCTGATTGAGGTGTGAAGCATGTTATAAATGTGGCTCTCTTGATTATTTTCTTAAAGATTGTCCGAAAAGGATTGAAAGAGATATTGAACATACTTTAAAGCTGAGTAATTCTGTTTCAAGAGCCAGACCACTCCGTCACCATGGCAATGTTAGTGGTAGCCGATGTACTACAAGGGATACAATAGTCAAATTTGAGGCAATAGCACTGACAAGGACATATGCTATTCGTGCTAGAGAAGATGCTTTTGCACTAGACGTCATTACTGGTACATTTTCTCTACTTGATATTGATATTACTGTTTTGATTGATCCTAGTTCCACACATGCATACATATGCACAAATTTAGTGTCTGTTAAAACTTTAACTGTTGAATTCACTGAATTTGTGCTTAAAGTTTTGAACCCCCTGGGCCAGTATGTTATGGTGGATAAAGTCTATAAAAATTGTCCGTTGATGGTAAAGGGTTGCTGCTTTTCGGCTGATTTGATGTTATTACCATTTGATGAATTTCATGTGATTTTGGGAATGGACTGGTTAACCCAGCATGATGCAGTGGTAAATTGTAAATAGAAATATATTGTATTGAAATGTCAGAGTGGTGAGTTACTCCATGTTGAATCTGATAAATTAGATGGGTTATCTTATGTGATTTCAGCAATATCAGCACAGAAATATGTCAGAAAGGGTTATAAGCTTATCTTGCATATGTGTTGGAAACTAAAGTATCTGAGTCGAAAATTCAGTCAGTGCCAGTTGTATGTGAATTTCCTGATGTATTTCTGGAAGAATTACATGGTTTGGCACCGGTTAAAGAAGTGGAACTTTCTATAGATCTTGTACCGGGGACAACACCAATATCTATAGCACCCTACAGAATGGCTCCTACCGAGTTAAAAGAGTTCAAAGCACAGTTGCAATATTGGATTGATAGAGGTTTTGCTCGACCTATTTTCCCACCTTGGGGTGTACCGGTTTTGTTTGTAAAGAAGAAAGAAGATCATTGAGGCTGTACAATGATTATAGTCAACTTAAGAAAGTTATGATAAAGAATAAGTATCCACTCCCTTGAATTGATGATCTATTTGACCAGTTGAATGGTGCCACTGTATTTTTAAAGATTGATATTTGTTTTGGTTATTATTAGCTACGAGTAAAAGATTCGAATGTGCCAAATACAACTTTTAGAACTAGGTATGGACATTATGAGTTTTTTATAATGCCATTCGGGTTGACAAATGTACCTGTTGTATTTATGGATCTGGTGAACAGAATTTTCAAACCATATTTAGACAGGTTTGTGGTGGTATTTATAAATGATATTTTGGTTTACTCCCAAGATGAAAATGAACATGCAGATCATTTGAGAATTGTGCTGCAAATACTACGTGAAAAATAATTGTATGCCAAATTCAATAAATGTGAATTTTGGCTATGGAAAATTGGTTTCCTTGAACATATTTTATCTGCTAAAGGTATCAGTGTGGATCCAATTAAAATTTTAGCTATTGTCAATTGGAAACCACCAAAGAACGTGTCTAAAGTCAAAATTTTTCTAAGACTAGCTTGATATTATCGAAGATTTGTTAAAGGGTTCTCGATGATAGCTTCTCTGATGACTCTTTTGTTGCAGAAAGATGTGAAATTTGAGTGGTCTGATAAATGTCAATAAAGTTTTGATAGGTTGAAAGCCTTATTGACAGAAGCACCTGTGTTAGTTCAGCCTGAATCGCGTAAGGAATTTGTAATTTACAGTGATGCATCGTTAAATGGTTTAGGTTGTCTTTTGATGCAAGAAGGTAAAGTAATAGCTTATGCTTCAAGACAGCTAAAACCATATGAAAGAAATTACCTGATACATGATCTTCAATTGGCAAAAATTGTGTTTGCATTAAAAATATGGCGACATTATCTGTTTGGTGAAAAGTGTCACATATTCACAAATCACAAAAGTTTGAAGTATTTGATGTCATAGAAAGATTTGATTTAAGACAGCGCAAATGGCTTGAGTTATTGAAAGATTATGATTTAGTTATTAACTATCATCCAAGAAAAGCCAATGTGGTTGCAGACGCTCTGAATAAAAAATCCATGTTTTCTTTGCGAGCAATGAATACTCGATTGATATTATCTGATGATGGTTCAATCATAGCTAAGTTAAAAGTTAGACCCACATTTTTGCAGCAGATTTCTGAAGCTTAGAAAGATATAGTAAGTTACAACAAAACAGATTCAATGTAAATCGACTTCTGATTCAGAATTTTAGATCGGGACTGATGGTTGTTTGTTATTCAAAGGTAGAATATATGTGCCGAATAATTTAGAACTAGTACAGAAGATTTTGAATGAAGCTCATAATGGTAACATGTCTATTGATCCTGGTAGTAATAAAATGTACAATGATCTGAAAAAGATGTACTGGTGGCTTGGAATGAAACGAGATATTTCTGAGTTTGTATCAAAATGTTTGATATGTCAGCAAGTAAAAGCTGAACATCAGTTGCCTTCGAGATTGTTACAGCCAGTTACAATACTGGATGGAAATGGGAGAGAATTACCATGGACTTTGTATTGGGATTACCCCTGTCTCCAAAGAAGAAAGATTCCATTTGGGTAATTGTCGATCGGTTGACAAAGTCTGCACATTTTATTCCGGTACGTAAAGATTTTTCCTTGAATAAATTGTTTGAATTATATGTCTCTAAGATTATCAGATTGCATGGAGTACCTGCTTCCATTATTTCATATAGAGATCCTCGATTTACATCTCGATTTTAAAGTAAATTGCTAGAAGCTCTGGGTACACAGTTACATTTTAGTACTACATTCCATCCCCAAACAGATGGTCAATCTGAACATGTGATACAGATTTTGGAGGATATGCTTCCGTGTTGTATTTTAGAATTTTTTTAGAAATTTTGCGAAAAATTCTATGAGTTCCTGATTTAGTCCCGACTCGATTCTAATACTCATATCAGGCCTTGAGGGTCCATTTAAAAGACGTTATGAATAATCTCAGAAAATGAATAATAATTGTCATGGATTATCTGTAAATGTTATAAAATATCCAGTAATGCTCCGTAACCCTATTCCAGTGACAGACACGAGTTAGGGGTGTTACATAAGCTAAGTTAGGTAAAATGATGAAATGTTTGGTTATAACTAGCCATTGAAACGGCTAGTAGAAAGTATATTTTAATGTAATTATATAAAACCATTCATGTTTGATGTGTGTTCGAATGGGTAAATGGTAAAATATATATTAACCAAATGATGAATGGATTTGAGTTAGTATAATTGAATAACTTGCAAATAAACATAATGTAATTGTGGAAATTTAAACATTGGATCATATGTGTTAACATAACATATATAATACTTGTTTTTGACTTGGTTTATATGTACCAATTTGGTTTGAAAATATGTTGAAGTGTTCATGTAGGTGCAAGGTAAAAAGGGTGAAAAATAAGGCTTGGAAAAATAGTCTTATTTTGTCCACAGGGTAGACAAACAGGAGTGTGTCTCAACTGTGTGTGACACACGACCATCCGCACGGGCCTGTAGTTTGGCTGTGTTTCCCCTACGTATTAAAAATTGAGAAATAGAATGCTCAGAATTGAGCACACAGGTAGAGACATGGGCGTATGTCTCAGCCATGTAAGACACACGGCCCAGCACATGGGCGTGTGTCCTGGCCTTGTAACCATTGCACCTAATTTTCGTAAATTAAATTGTCCACATGGTCTATTACAAGGGCGTGTGGTTGATCATGTAACCCAAGTCAGACAGTTACATAGGTAAGGACACGAGCTGGAACACGGCTTGGCCACATGGGTGTGTGTCCTTTGCACTTAAGAAAATTTTTGAGATTTCGCGAATTTTTTTTTTGTGAATTTGATTTAGTCTCGACTCAATTCTAATATGTATTTTGGACTTCGAGGACCCATAAACAGGAGATTATGATTGATTGTGATTGATTTTTGGAAATGAATAGTAAATGATGCAAATTAACTGTAATTGATCAGTAAACTCTGGTAATGCTCTCTAACTGTAATACCCTAAACCCAGCCCAAACGTCACAATTGGATCTAGCGATGTCAAATTGATGTGTTTTACGAAATTTAACACTCTTCGTTTAAAAACCCCTTCTTTAACTAAAATCTTTATATAGTTTGAAAAGCCGATTTAAAGTTTTATTGCTCATTAATAATATGGGACTTGTACATTAAAGGTTGTTTTTATTAAAACGTTATTAATTTTGTAAACAGATTGTTATTCGCAGAAGCTTTGAAAATGAGTTACGTATCTGTGGTGGTTTTGGCAATGTTTGACCTTTTTGAAAACTCGTGTGTTTTTCCTACTGCTAGCAGTATTAAAGCAAAACAAATGTAAATCCCCAAATTAAAAATAAAATCCAGAGAGGCCTTATTACATAAAAATACCCAATTTAAATTACATATCAATTAAAAGATTAAAGGAAGCAAAAACAGTTGTGTGGCCACCTTTGAGTCCCTCGCAGCATCGATCCGCCTAAGGATTTCTTGTGCAAATAACAGAAGGGTGAGTTTATGAAAAATCGGTGTATAATCCCTTAATAAACAAACAGTCAAACATACAGTGAGCAAATACAGTGTGGGCCTAAGCACACATCAATAACAGTGACAATATCAGTTTCGGCTTTAGCCCATCTCAATACAGAAACAATCATGTGTTTGGGCCTTGGCCCATTGCAGTAAAAGTAAATGGAGCAGTAATAGTAATTAGTGCAGCAACAGTAATCAGTACAGTAACAGTTTAAACAATATGCAAGTCCTATCCAACCAGCCTCTACACTCCACTCCGTCCAGCCCTACACTCCATGTGGGGATAAAATTAACTCACCTATCCCTACACTCCAAAATAGCACAGGTTGCGCCACTAAACAGTATTTGCAGCACAACTGCCAGTAAAATAGGCTTAAAGCCATCAGTGATTTGCAGCAGAGCTGCCAGTACAATACACTTCCTCCAATCATAGTAAACCCATCCCCATGCAATGCATCATACAGTCATGTCATGTCATATCATAGAATCATACATGTATCCATTACAATTTAAATAGCAAGCTAAAATACAGTCATACTTGTACATATATATAAATACCTCACATAGGGGCAAAACAGTCAATTTACCATGCAAGGGCATTTCAGTCATTTTACCTATAAGGGCAAAACAGTCATTTTACCTCATAAGAGCAAAACAGTCATTTTACCACATAGGGCAAAATAGTCATTTTATTGATTACGGGTCTAGGTACGCTTATCGACCCAATAGAAGGTCCACAGTCGTTTCAGTCAACCCGTGCAACCTTAATAGTCAAATAGTGAAAATGGGCCCAAGGCCCATATTACAGACCGATGTGGGCCTACATGCCCGTGTGGCCCACAAAGCCCAAAAATGGCCTTGGCCATGTGATCTACATAGTCTAGCCTAATAATCTCCACAGGTTCGTGTGGTTTACCCATGTAGGGCCCACGAGCCCGTGAGGCCCACACGGTCCATTTCGGCACAATGTGGCCCAGGACGACCTAAGCCCATGAAATAGCTCATGGTGGCCTCTACGATCAAAGACCCACATTTTACATGTTCAATCTATCACATGAGCAAGCGCACGCCTGTGTAGCGTCAATAGTCGTATTTTTTCACTTTTGCCCATTTACAGTTTGGGCAGTGTTTACACACCTGAAAGGATTCTAGGTTCGCAACCTCTCTTGAGATGAACCATACCTAAAACAAATGATAAAACCATGACCAGCGTTAGTCATGCTTAATACTAAAACAATCCCTAAATGAACTTTGTTATTGTTACTTACTTCCACTGCTTCAACCAATGTAGCCTTACAACTCCGTAGGTAAACCAAATCCAACACGATTAGATGCTGTCAAAATAACATTATTAGATCCTTCACATAATTTAATCAAATGACATCTTTCCCTATTCAATTTCCCCCCTTACCGGAAGACTTACCGAAAAATCAAAACCTAGATTCGGAGAAAGGAGTAATCGGCCTACACTCAACACGAAAGCCGGAAGCGCTCGTTTTGACAGAGGTAAGAATGGAACAGTTACCTCCTTAACAGAGATCGGCAGCACAAGAAGAAAGAAAGAGGAGATGAGAATCGGCAATGGAGAATAAGGGAAAGATTGATGGAATAAAAATAATATTCAGCTACAAGGGAAGAGGTATCCGGTTACACAAAAACAAGTGACAGTGATGGGAAAACAATAAGAATCGGCCAAAGCAACAGTATGCCAAAGAGGAAAATGATGGACTCCAAAGAAAAGAGAAAGAAGCAGAGAGAGAAGAAGGAGTAGCAATGATCAAGAGAAAAACCGATTGGGGAAAAAGGGAAGGATACTATTCGGCCAATAAAGAAACAAAAACCCGAGAGACCCCAATGACCTTTGCAACATTCAGCCTAAGGTAACAAGAGAGGTACATTTGAAAAGGAAAGTAGAAGAGGAATAGAATCGGTAAACCAAAGAAGGCACCAAAAGCCCCTAGCTCAACTCGACCACCGAAAAAGGAAACAACACCGAAAACTAGAGGGATAACCTACCTCAGCCAAAATTTTTGAGTAGCTAACATACCAAAGCCGAATTCCTCTTGATTAGAGTACCAATTCGACACAACTCTTCCAACATCTCAACATCCCGAATTTTCCTCCTCAAATTTCTCCTCAAATCACTCAAACTAATCCTTCACCTCCTCAATTCAAATTCCACTAAACCATTTTAGTATTTCGGTCAAACCACAACACTCCCATGGCACAGCAACAAAATAAAACACTCCACTACACCCACAAGGATTTGAACCTCAATCCTCAAGCATAGATTTCAAGCCACTTATCCCCTAGACCAGTAAGCCCTTTTTGTCATGTTGAACCCAAGACTTCTTAGACACTCCTAGAACACTCAAAACACTTAACCACTGAAGTAGATACACAATTGTGTCACTTGCTTACACAACAAAATATTTATAAGCAGCTTCCTAACTGTTCCCCTATTCAAGACCTAATACTTCTAGGCCCAAAATTTGGGCATTACAATAACCCTATTCCAACTACAGATACGGGTTATGGGTGTTACATTTATTGGTATCAGAGTCACAGTTTAGTCGATTTTCGGGCTAACGTAGCAAGTACAGGTTTAGCTATACATGCCATTATATGATTTGTGATAGTGTGATAACTCCTGACCATTTTAATTATGTTTTTCATATAGTAATGTCATCCAACCAAGCTAGAGCTAAATTCGAGGAAGTTGAGAGCAATGCTCAAGCTTTAGTACAAAGAGCTGTATCTAGTAGTAGTAGAAGGCCCATATTTGAGGGCCGAGGTGAGGTGGTAAAAGAAGCCTTCTTCCAAATGTTGAATGAGTAGTTTACAGAATTTAGAAGAACAAATCCTACTATACAACAACCTTACCTTCCTACTCCTCAATCGGTTCCTTATATGCCACAAGGTGTTGAACCTGTTAGAATTGGTAAGCCTCCAGTAGATAAAATTCAGAAATATAGGTCAAAAGAATTTAGGGTTACTACCGAAGATGATTCGAAAAGAGCTAAATTTTGGTTGGAAAATATTGTCAGGGTTTTACATGAATTATCATGTACACCAGCTGGGTGTTTGAAATGTGCCATATCATTGTTAGAAGATTCGACTTATCAGTGGTGGAATACTCTGGTTTCTGTTGTATAGATGGAAAATGTCATATGGGAGTCTTTTCAAACAAAATTCAGAAAGAAGTATATTAGCTAGAGGTTTCTGGATCAGAAAAAGAAAGAATTTCTAGAGCTTAAATAAGAAAATATGACTATATCTTAATACGAGCAGGAATTTGTTCTGTAACACTCCTTACCTGAGACCGTCGCCGGAGTCGAGCACGAGGCATTACCTGACTTAACTTACTAATTCGGGGCATAAAAAATTGCTTTTAAAATTAATTTAGTTTCATTCATTCAATATGTCCTTAAAAATGGTCCTCGAGACCCTAAAACATGAAATTTAAATAGTTCGGGAACAAACCGGAATCAATAAAAATTTTCTGATCACTTGAACAAATCAAAACAATTTATTTCATCTTTCATAAATAAACTGTCCATCTGCATCACAGTCACTAAATAAATCATAAATCAAGTTATGAAACTTGAAATCCAAATCTGTAAATTTTCTCTAAAACTAGACTCATATATCTTCTTATTAGTTTTTTTTTCAAAATTTTTGGTCTAGCCAATTAGTACAGTTTATTAGTTAAATTTTCCCCTATTTTAGTGTTTGGCTGCTCTGACCTCTGTTCACTACGAATTAATTTTATCCCTGTAAAGAACTCAAATAACCATTCTGTTTATTTTCTTTAAAATTATACTTAGTAAGAAATCTATACATATAAAGTATAACTCGTAATTATTTTTTTACAATTTTTAGTGAATTTCTAAAGTCAGAATAGGGGATTCAGAAATCACTCTAACCCTGTCTCACTAAAATTTATATATCTCGTAAAATAAAACTTCTTTATTTACTTTGTTTCTTTCATATGAAAATAGACTCAATAAGATTTAATTCTATATCTTATTGACCATCTAAATCCATTTCTACTATTTTTAGTGATTTTTCAAATTCACGTCATTATTGCTGTCTGATACTGTTTTAAAGCTAATTTCACCTTTTTCATGATTTCTATGGAATAACTAGCATTCAAGCATACATAACACCAAACATGTCCTTGATTAGCTATTCCAACAGCTAATCATTATCAAGCATTTACATACCATTCATTAGCCATATCAAAAGATCATACACACAAAATGGCTACGATGCTATACATGTCATACTCAAAATGAAACGTCTAGCTATACCAAGATAATCCTTGTGATAGTGTGCCCAGACCTCCGACGTAATTTACGATCCCTGAGTTAGCTTGAAAAAAATATAAAAAGAAGAAAAATAAAGGGGGTAATCATTAAGCTTAGTAAGTTTGCATGCAAATAAATAACAACATTCATAAGAATTATCTTACTACTTAGCATGATACTACTTAATGCAACTTCATTAATTGTCATAGACATATTTTAAACTTCCTCACTTACTCACTTACTTAAATACTTACTTACTTAATCAAATTTATTAATACATTTTACTTACCTTTTTCTTTATCAAGCATACATGAACATTATGTACTTACCTTTGCTCTTCTAGCATGAACTTGTCTTACCTTTTTAGCATAACTCGTCTTACCTTACCTTACCTTGACATTCTCTTTAAATTTTCCTGTTGAACCACTTGGCGTTAGAAGTAAATCGAGACTAGACTAGACACTTCAAGAATTTTTCACAAAATGTTAAAAAGTTTCTTAGAAATAGGAGACACATGCCACTGTGTGGCTCACACGGCCAGGAGACACGCCCATGTCTTGGGATGTGTGGGCATTCAATGTGAAACACAAAGTCGTGTCCTAACCCTTGTCCTTACCCGTGTAACTCTCTGACTTATGGCACACAGCCAAGCACACGTCCTTGTGCTAGGCCATGTGCAAGGTGTAGTGTTAACACGGCCAAGCCACATGTCTGTGTGCTAGGCCGTGTGCTAAAACCTGGGCATTCTATTTTGAAATTTCAAAGTACAAGGGACACACGGCCAGACCACATGCTCATGTGCCAGGCTATGTGTCTCACTCGACTGAGACACACGCTCGTGTGGACGAAAATAGACCATTTTAAGGCCACTTTTCTCACCCTTTTTTACATCAACTCGCACAAAACAATCTCATATACCAATATATCCCAACCATGCAACCATTGCAAGCCAAAACATTTTCTCAACAGAACATAACATCTCAAACATTTCCATTACTTATACTTACCTATTTCACTCATTCCATAGATTTATCAAATTCTATTTCTAACTACTTACATACAAACATTTAAGATTCATAACAATATTTCAATCTATTTCATTATCAAACCAACTCTACACATTCCATATAAACCAAAATTTACATTGTAAAAACTACCAAATTAATCTAGATAGTGTGGCTTAATGTGTTGGCCCGATCCTCTGACCTCATGTGTAACAGCTCGATTTTGACCCTAGTCAGAATAGTGGTTTTGAGACCACAAATTGAGTTATAAAAATATTTTAATATTAATTTTCATGATATGGTAAGTGAATTGACATTTGTGAAAGTCTCGTGTGGAAATTTAACTGTTTGTGTGCTTAATTTGCAAAAAGGACCAAATCGCGTAAAATGTAAAAGCTAGGTGCTAGATGTTAAAAGTGCCTATTTGACTTAGCTTTGTTTATGAGAGGTCCTTATGTGGTTATTATGCCATCTAAAAGGTTAATGGACACCAATGACCTTTGTAAAGTGGTTTGTTAATGTTTTATACTAAGGGCAAAATGGTAAACTAATTATAAATGAATTATAATTAAATTAAATGCATGAAATAAACCATTTCATGCTCATATTTGACCGAAAATTCAAGGAAAGAAAAATAAAAAGAATAGCTAGGGTTCGGCTAAGGAAATCCTTGATTAAGGTATGTGTTTTGATCAATTTTTGATGATTTTTACGTTTTTGTAATTGTTGCTCTGTATACTATCAAGCCCATGCCTCAATTTTTTTATTTTGAAGGTGATTTTGAAATATTCCATGGATGAATACATGAGTTTTGTGTTGTTAAATGGTAAAATATGAAAGCTTGATGTTGGGTTTACATGTTTTGCCTTTGGATTTTTGATGAAAGTGAGCAATTTGGGCTAAATTGTAAAAATGTTATTTTGAGGGATTAAAATGTAAAATAAATGAAATTTGTGAATTAGGATGAGTACTAGGAGAATTTGGCTAAGTTTGTGGATATGAAAATTATATGTATTTTGTGATTTTGTGAAATAGGGACTAAAGTGTCAAAATGTGAAAATGTGAGAGCTATTTTGTAAAATGCCCTAAATATGTGTTTATGGATTGAATTGAATTATTTGGTGAATAAAAGGGTTAATTTTGAATACATTTAGATCAAGAAAGGAGGAATTTAGACTTAGATCGAGGAAAGTCGAAAGTAATCGAGTAGATAGCCCGAGTCAACAAATTTCGAGTACGAGGTAAGTTCGTACTTAAAATGTGATGTTAAGTAAGTTTTGATGCCTTTATTCTAAATGGGCTGTATATAATTGAATTGGATAATATGGTGATGAATCGGAAGCTTTGGCACTAAGTGTGTGATTTAAACTAGACTTGGCACTAAGTGTGCGATTTAACTAGCTTCGGCTACTTGAGGCACTAAATGTGCGATACCAACTTAGTCTCAATTATTTGAGATGGCACTAAGTGTGCAGAAATATTTAGCTTCGGCTATCCTTATAGCACTAAGTTTGCTGATGTGTAAAATACGAATAACTTATGGAAAGTCTTATAACATTCAACATGAGGTAAGTACAAAAGTGAATAAGTACGGGAAGTTTCAGGTATGTATAATGCCTAAGTGGTAGATGATGTTATGTATATGAATCTCATTGAGTTGATATAGTTATATGGATTGAAATTGTGCAAATACTCATAGGTTATCATTTTATGTTCATATACTATGAATGTTTTGAGTATGAGCTTACTAAGCTTTTGAAAGCTTACTCTGTGTGATTACTGTCTGTTTTATAGTTATCATAGCTACTGAAGGCTCAGGGATAGTCGAGAATCGTCACCACACTATCGATCTCATTTTTGTACTTTTAAAAATGTAAATATTTGAAGTATGGCATGTATAGGCTAGTAGTTGTGAAGTATGTTTTGTGATGTATATAGTTAGCCATGAGATTTGGCTAATTTGTGTTTGAACTCATATTTGATAATGGCTTTTGATATGTGATTTAATTTGCAATTATGGCATGTCTCAATTAGATAAAGGAGAAGGTAAGTTTGGGAAGTTCATGGTATGAGAATGGATTATGTTTTTTTTTATATAATCTTACATTATGTTTTAGTATAAAAAAGTAAGGTTTATAAGTATGTAAAAGATTGATAATATTATGGCATGAATTATGTATGTTTTAGCTTAAAGAATGGTTGATTGGGTTGTACAAATATGCGTGATTCCTTGTTTGTAGGGTGACCCATAATGAGGTGGCAAGTTGGCTTAAACCAAGCCTGCATTGTGCCACACGGTCAAAAGCCACGGGCGTGCTTTGTGGTAATGTTTGTTTGGCAGTAACCTCTTAAAAATCACACGGCCTTGACACACGGGTGTGTTATATGGCCGTGGGCATAAGTCAGTAGCTAGCTAAGTATCACATGGCCATAGCACACGGGCTTGTCTATTGGCCGTGGCTGAAAGTCAATATGGTCACCCTGTTTTGGCACGGTTGGTTCACGTAGGTGTGTATGATACCCGTGTAAGGTACACGGCCTTGTGACAGCCCTAAATTGACCCTAGTCGGAAAGTGGTTTTGGGACCACTAAACCGAGTCACAAAAATAATTGACCGTCATATTTGATGTTTATTATATGTATATATGCATGTGTGAAAATTTCATGGTTGAATTTTGTAAATTGTAAGTGAATTTTATTAAATAGGACTTATGTGAGAAAATTTAGAAATGTGCTAGGCTAATGTAAAATGGCCCATTTATGCATGTTGCAAATAATTGTACTTGCATGTCAAATACCCCTTTTATTTTAAGTGGTGGCCGGCCATGATGGTCATATATATATAATATGTACTAAATCTTAATTAAATGGCCATTATTTTATGCAAAAGAAAGGAAATAAATTAAAGAAAGAATAAAAAGAAAAGTAATGAAGACAAAGCTTCATCTTTGTCTTCTTGGCCGAATTGAAAGAAAGAATTGGGGCAAAAACATTCGGTCACTTGAAGCTTGAGAAGGTTAGTAAAAATTTTGTTAGTTTTTGAAATTTTAAGCTTAGTTTAAGTCAATTAGCTAGTTCCATATTAGCCCATTTGAAAACTTGGAATTTTAGATGTTGGTTTGAGCTTTCGGTTGTGGTTGTCAAGGGAGGAAATGAGATTTTGTTTGTCTTCAACAATTGATGGGTATATAAGTGTTAAATGTGAGAAAATTTCGTTTGGGTAATTGAAATAAATAATTAGAGGCTTAATTATTAAAAGGTTTCGGTTTTGATATTATTTTTATAAGCATAATTAGTTCAATTTGATAATAAGGTATGAGGTGATAAGTAAAATTTTCATGGTGGTTTAGGTTTAATGACATTCGGCTATGGATTATAAGTGTTAGCTAATTCGGCATAAGAGTATAAATGTTAATTACTTATATTTGAAGCCTTGAAGAATAGGTTGTGGAATATTAAAGTGTTGAAGGTTAAATCTTTAAGCTTGGTTAATTTGGACATTCGGCTATTCTTATGACATTAGATATAAGGGTATGAAAGGTTAAGTCTAAGTAGTTGGGAGTTAAAATGTTGGTGATTTAGGTACGGTCTTTGCATGAAAATATACTTATGGAAATGGTTATTATATTTTTTTTTAAAATGTCACTAAATGCCTTTATGTTGAGGAATATTCAGCTATGTTATATATATATAAGTTTAATTTATTCATGGTAACTTGGCATGTGGATTGGATATATGTTAGTTAATACATGCATTTGGAGGTGATGTGTTTAAAAATTAGGTATACGGTTTGGTTTCATTATTGAGTATAAGGGTTAAGTGTTTTAAATTGCCTTTGATGTATACGTGTTTATATTGAAATATTAAGGCTATGTTAGCCAATTGAGGGTTTCGGCCAAAATATTAAAATAAATTGGTGTGAATGTTTGAGTGATGAATTTGACTCTTGTGTCGAGTTGGGATGATATGTGTATTTTTATAAAACTAAATGATGCTAAATAAATTCGATTATGCATGGTATTAAGCTAGTATTATGTTCTTTAGTACTTGAGTAGAGCATATGTATGATGTTTAATATCTAGTTAATAACATCATTTGTACTTAATTGTATGGTATACATGTATTAAATCGAATCGCTAAATTGATAAGTTATTTAATAAAATCTATTTATTGAATCAAGCTCAAGAGCCAAGAGGGTCAAAATCTGATAAAGGAAAAGAAAAAGCGATCGAGTAGTCTATCCACAACTATTCAAAATATCCGAGGTAAGTCTTCAAGTAATGACCCTACTTGAATTATATTGAAATGATTAGTCATACTATGACGGATAGCCGAATGTGCATAGAGACTATGTTATAAAGCCAATTGAAATCATGCTCTTTGTGGGTGGCTATTGAGCCGAAATTGGAAAGGTTTAATAAATGTTTTGTGTTTGAGCCTTAGTAACGAAAATGAAATATGGATGTGCCAAGACTGTTGATTTATGTGTGCATGAGCATTTGAATGAGATCCGGGCTAAGTCCCGAAGGCATTTGTGCTAGTGATTTGATCCGGGCTAAGTCCCGAAGGCATTTGTGCTAGTGATTTGATCCGGGCTAAGTCCCGAAGGCATTTGTGCTAGTGATTTGATCCGGGCTAAGTCCCGAAGGCATTTGTGCTAGTGATTTGATCCGGGCTAAGACCCGAAGGCAATTGTGCTTGTGGTAATATCCGGCTAAATTCCGAAGAAACTTGGGTATGAATGTGAGCGTTTTGTGCTGTAATAAATTCAATTAATACGCTCGACAAACCCAAATGATAAGGTATGTTTGCATGTGCTTCGGAAAGTCGATTCGTTTTAAATAGTATTCGTTCAATCGACTAACGAACTTTTGGGCTTTTAGATGGGTTGATACCTTGTGTGTGTATATATGTTGATGAAGTGTGAAGTAAGCATGATTATGAGAATGTGTATTAATAAAGTGATTCATTTAGCTATGTGAATGTAATACTTTAGTCAAAGCTGATTTCATTACTTGAAACTTACTAAGCTTTAAAATGCTTACCCCGTTGCTTTGGCTCTCTGTTTTATAGATTTTGTTCGTTAGATATCGGATTCGGGATCATCGAAGTCGAAGTCATCCACACTATCAAAGCCTTTTGGTACTCTTTTAGTTGAACTCTGGATATGGCATGTATAGGACTACCCATTGTTGTTGTTCAAGTACTTTTTGTGATGTATGTGTGTACAGCCATGCGAAAATGGCTTGTAGAAGTGGAGTATGGCATTAGACCATTTGTGTTTATGTATGTATATATGGTTTCATGATGTGACTATGGTTTGGAATGGAAGTGTTGAGCAAATGATCAGCCATTGGAATGGCTAAATATGATCATATGCGGACCTATGTATGACAAAACCCTAGTTGGTCCATGGTAACCACGAAATAGGTAAAGTTTACCTTGAAAACAGATGCTGACAGCAGCAGTGGTGTGGATTTGAAAAATCACAAAAATTTGTAGGAATGGAATTAAATAGTGAATAAATTATGTAATCGAACCTTGATGAATCTATTTTCATATGAAAGTAACGAAACAATCATATGAAAAGTATATTAAGAGATATTCAGGTTCTCGTGAGACAGGGCCAGAACGGTTTCTGGATTTCCTGTTCCGACTTTGGAAATTCATTACAAATTAACCAGAGACAATTAGGAGTCAAGCCATATATGTATAGATTCCTCTCTGAATCTAGTTTCTATAGAAATAAACAGCATCAGTATTGAAGCTCTGTACAGGGAGATATCCAGGTCGTAATGCACAAAGGTCAGTGTAGTCGACCCCAGTAACAGGGGAGACTTTGACTAATAAACTGTACTAATTGGCCCGACCAAAAATTTTAGAAAAAAATATGTAGAAGGGCATATGAGTCTAGTTTCAGGGAAAATTCACGGAACTTGATTTCGAGTTCCAGAGCTCAAGATATGATTTTTAAAGTGACTAGTACGCAGATTGGCAGCTTGTCTGGAAAAATTTTAATAAGTGGTTTGAAGTCTGTTAACACCTCGTGTTCGACTCCGGCGACGGTCTCGGGTTCGGGAGTGTTACAGGCCTGGTCACATAGGCGTGTATCCTTAACAGAATAAAAAAATTTCTTAAGCGTTGAAAGTTGTGAACATGTTCGGTTTAGTTTCGACCTTTTTCTAATGCATGTTTAAGGTCTCATTGACCTAAGAAAGGGACTTATGTTGATGTTAGACTATGATGCTATGATGTTTGTGAAATGAATACGAAGTGTTTTGATATGTTTGGTAATGCTGCTTAACCCTAGTCCGGCGATGGATACAGGTTAGGGGTGTTACAGTCTGTTAGTATCAGAGCTATGGTTTAGTCGGTTCTAGGACTACAATAGCGTATGTGCATCTAGCTAGACATGCCATATATTTGAATCTGTGATAATGTGATGACTCTTGACATTGAAATATGCTTTTATATAGAAAATGGATCCCGATAGAGCTGTAGCTGACGATGTTGAAAGCAATGCGCCTGCTCCCACGCAAGGGACGGTGCAAGATGATTCCCGACCGGCTATGAGTAGCCGTGATAGCGAGGCTAAGCAAGCCTTCTATCAGATGATGAACAATTGGTTCACCCAATATATTAGAACCAATCCGGCTATACAACAACCTCTACCCCTGGTTAATCCTCCTCAAACTTCAGATACGCCATGAGTGAATTTAGTACAGTTGAGTAGACCACCAGTTGACAAGATTAAAAAATATGGAGCTGAAGAATTCCGAGCTACAACAAGTGATAATACAGAAAAGGCTAAGTTCTGGTTAGAGAACACAATAAGAGTGTTTGATGAATTATCCCTGAATCCCGAAGAATGTATAAAATGCCATGTTCCACTTTTGAGAGACATGACGTATCATTGGTGGAAGACTTTGACATCAGTGCTTCCGACTGAACAAGTTACATGGGATTTCTTCTAAGCTAAATTTCAAAAGAAATACATCAGTCAGAGATTTATTGATCAGAAACGTAAAGAGTTTCTTGAGCTTAAGCAAGGCCGTATGTCTGTTACAGAATACGAGTGAGAATTTGTAAGGTTGAGTCAGTATGCTCATGAATGTGTATCTTTGGAAGCAATAATGTGCAAGAGATTTGAAGACGGCTTGAACGAAGATATTCGCTTGTTAGTTGGGATTATAGAAATCAAAGAATTAGTGGTGCTTGTTGAACGAGCATGTAAAGCGGAGGATCTTGGGAAAGAGAAAAGAAAGGCTAAGTTTGAAGCTAGAGATGTACGAAAGAGATCACCGGGCAAATCATTTTCAATCTGGATCCAAGAAGTTTGAGATGATAGCAGTCATTCAAAGTCTAGTGTGGGATATTCAAACAGAGACTGTGTTAGATTGCAATCGAATTACAAATCTTCAGCCACGTCTATTGCTAGTGTTGATAATGCAAAGAATGAAAGGCCTGAATGTGAGCAATGTGGAAGATGACACTTTGGTGAATGCTGGGGAAAAAGTAATAATCGAGCTTGTTATAGTTGTGGTTTGAGAAACCATTTTATTAAAGAATGCCCAGATTTAGCTGGAAAAAATAATGTCCAGAATCCGAGATAGAGTGGTAATATTTCTCGTGGTAGACCTCTTAGAAATACAGGAAATGTAAGTGGTAGTCAAAGAGGAACGAAAGACACAGTTGTTAGATCTTAGGCTCGTGCACCTACTAGAGCGTATGCTATTCGAGTTCGTGAGGAAGCTTCATTGCCAGATGTGATTACGGGTACATTTACTCTCTATGATACTTCTGTGATTGCTTTGATAGATCCTGGATCAACACATTCGTATATATGTATGAACTTAGTGAATAGTAAGACTTTGTCTGTAGAGTCTACTGAATTTGTAATTAGAGTTTCAAACCCCCTAAGCAGATATGTCTAGGTTGATAAAGTCTGCAGGAATGGCCCGTTAATGTTTCGAGACAATTGTTTTCCGGCTGATTTGATGTTGTTACCTTTTGATGAGTTTGATATTATTCTGGGAATGGATTGGTTAACTTTGCATGATGCTGTGGTGAATTGCAAACGAAAAACTATTGATTTGAGATGTAAGAATGATGAAATAGTTAGAGTTGAATATAGTGATTTGAATAGGTTACCTACTGTGATATCTTCTATGAAAGCATTGAGTATTGTTAGAAAGGGTTGTGAAGCTTATTTTGCATACGTGATTGATTCAAATGTGTCGAAACAAAATGTTGAATCTGTACCTGTTATCTGTGAGCTTTCTGATGTGTTTCCTGAAGAACTTCCGGGATTACCTCCAGTTAGAGAGGTAGAATTTGGCATAGAACTGATACCTGGTACTACTTTGATTTTGATAGCTTTTTATAGAACGGCTCCGACCGAGTTAAAAGAATTAAAGTCTCAATTGTAAGAATTGACCGATCGAGGATTTGCTAGACCGAGTTTCTCACCTTGTGATGCTTCGATTTTATTCGTGAAAAAGAAAGACGGTACGATGAGAGAGTATAGATTATCGTCAGTTGAATAAAGTGACTGTCAAGAATAAGCTACTATGTTTTCGAAAATAGATTTGAGATCGGGTTATTATCAACTGAGAGTGAAAGATTTTGATATTCTGAAGACTGCTTTCAGAACGAGGTACGACCGCTATGAATTTTTAGTTATGCCTTTCGAATTGACTAATGCGCTTGCTATCTTTATGGATTTGATAAATAGAATTTTCAGACCGTATTTAGATCAATTTGTTGTAGTATTCATTGATGATATATTAATTTATTCAGCTGATGAATCTGAACATGCCGAGCATTTGAGAATAGTGCTGCAAACTCTGCGAGATAAATAGTTGTATACAAAGTTTAGTAAATGTGAATTCTGGTAGCGAGAAGTTGGTTTCTTGTGTCATATTGTGTTAGCCTCTGGTATCCGAGTTGATCCGAGTAAAATCTCAGCTATTTTGGATTGGAAACCTCCAAGAAATGTTTCTGAAGTCCATAGTTTTCTGGGGCTTGCTGGATACTATAGAAGATTCGTAAAAAGGTTTCTCGATGATTGCGACTCCATTGAAAAAATTGCTCCAGAAAGATGTGAAATTTGAGTGGTCTGAAAAATGTCAAAACAGCTTTGATCAGTTGAAAGCCGTGTTGACTGAAGCTCTGATATTGTTACAACCTGAATCAGGTAAAGAATTTGTGATTTATAGTGATGCTTCATTGATTGGTTTGGGATGTGTTTTAATTCAAGAAGGGAAAGTTATAGCTTATGCATCGAGAAAACTAAAGCCGCATGAAAAGAACTATCCAACTCACGACCTCGAGTTAGCTACTATTATATTTGCTTTGAAGATTTGGTGTCACTATCTGTTTGGGGAGAAGTGTCATGTTTTTCTAATCATAAGAGTTTAAAGTATTTGATGACTTAGAAAGATTTGAATTTGCAACAGAGAAGATGGTTAGAATTGTTGAAAGACTACGAACTTGTGATTGATTATCACCCAGGCAAAGCAAATGTTGTTACAAATGCTTTGAGTCAAAATTTGTTATTTTCTTTGCGTGCGAAGAATGCTCATTTAGTTCTGCCTGATGATGGTTCAGTTTTAGCTGAATTGAAAGTAAGACCTTTGTTTTTACAACAGATTATTGAAGCTCAGAAAATTGATAAGATTTTAGCTAAACGAGCTCAATGTAATGTAGAGACTGATTCAAAATTTAGAGTTAATAAAGATAATTGTTTAAGATTTTGAGATAGGATTTTCATTCCAAGAAATCCTGAGTTAATTCAAATGATTCTGAGTGAAGCTCACAGTAGTCAGTTATCTGTGCATCCAGGCAGTATAAAATGTACAATGACTTGAAACAACATTATTGGTGGTCTGGAATGAAAAGAGATATCTCTGAATTTGTTTTTAAATGTTTGATATGTCAGCAAGTTAAAGCTGAACATCAAGTGTCGTCTGGGTTACTTGTAACACCCCGAACCCGAGACCGTCGCCGGAGTCGAACACGAGGTGTTAACAGACTTCAAACCACTTATTAAAATTTTTCCAGACAAGCTGTCAATCTGCGTACTAGTCGCTTTAAAAATCATATCTTGAGCTCTGGAACTCGAAATCCAGTTCCGTGAATTTTCCCTGAAACTAGACTCATATTACCATCTACATATTTTTTTCTAGAATTTTTGGTCGGGCCAATTAGTACAGTTTATTAGTCAAAATCTCCCATGTTACTGGGGTCGACTACGCTGACCTTTGCGCATTACGACCTGGATATCTCCCTGTACAGAGCTTCAATACTGATGACGTTTGTTTCTATAGAAACTAGACTCAGAGAGGAATCTATACATATATGGTATGACTCCTAATTATCTCTGGTTAATTTATAATGAATTTCCAAAGTCGGAGCAGGGAATCCAGAAACCGTTCTGGCCCTGTCCCACGAGAACCTGATTATCTCTTAACATACTGTTCATATGATCTTTTCGTTACTTCTATATGAAAATAGACTCATCGAACTTCGATTACATAATTTATTCATCAATTAATTCCACTCCTACTATTTTTAGTGATTTTTCAATCTCATGTCACTGCTGCTGCCAGCATCTGTTACGAAAGCAACTATGCCCACTTCGTGTTTACTCCTTGATCTAACTAATAATTCATCATGCATATCACAAATTATGATCATGACTAACCATGCCAAAGGCTAATCATTGTCAAACTTCCCCCTACTACACTATTGCCATATCATGAATTTTAACACCAAAATAATCAACCATGACGTATGGCATAAAAAGGTCGAATTATCAAGATTTGCGACCTAACGTATGAATCCAAACCCAACCGAACATTTATGCCATTTTCGCATGGCTAAAAGATTACATACCAAAATTCAAACCCAACATAATAGCCTATACATGCCGAAATGTTCTCCTAAGCCAACTAAGAAGAAAGTACCAAAACTTGCTATCCGGTGTGATGACTTCGATGACGGCCCGGCCACGCAAAAAGAGACGAGTCCAAGAAACCTAGTATGGGTGACAAGGAAACACCGAGTGAGTTTATAACTCAGTAAGTCATAAGCAATACACTACCATCCATTAATAACATTACCACAAGAGGAAACAAAATGAAACGAGGCTAGTTACTCCATCCATACCGAACCATACCATAGTTCCTCCGACCTATCGGTTCAATCTCATACCAAATCATGCATTCACATTCCATATACTCATCAATAGGATATTCGAGGCATTTTCATAAATCATTTTATTTTCGTTACAATCATACAACTAAACGGCCTTTCACCCATTCCACGATAAATCTTATGTACGTGACTTCAAGTATATTTGTCACATAGGTTCAACTTACCAAGCTCAACTCCAAATATAAACATAGCACCTATTAGCCATGAACTCAAGATACTTACCCGATCCGCTATCCGTGATCGACTCAATAGTGTCGCACACTTAGTGTCCATAATGATTCAAGAATATTTATTAAGTCCGCACACTCAGTGCTATATAATCAACTCGCACACTTAGTGCTACATAATCATACTCGCACACTTAGTGCTACATAGTCAACTCGCACACTTAGTGCTACATAGTCAAACTCGCACACTTAGTGCTACATAGTCAAACTCGCACACTTAGTGCTACATAGTCAATTCGCACACTTAGTGCTGCACAATTTAAACCCGCACTCTTAGCGCCAATCTCATGGTCATACTTGTTTATACCCGCACATTTAGTGCCGAGATCAACAACTCAATACATCTCACCTCTTTTCTTTTCATTCAACACTTTCATCATCACATACGTACATGCATATATATATTTATTCATTCCATTCAGCATCATTACATAGACGTTATGACCATTTGAATTAATACCAACTATATACTTAATGACTTACTTTATGTTGGGTAAAATAATTCCGAGTCGGCTACTCGATGACCTTCGATTTCCCCTTGTTGGACGCCTCTCCTTTAGGTTCTTGAGCTTAAATAATACAAATAAGAGTATTCAATATTTAACCCAATAACATGAATTTATTTATCACATTCGGCAATCACATATCATTAAATTTTCAAACCAAAATGTCATTATATGACCACATATACACATATCCATATACTTAAGCTTAATAATTATAATGTAATATCATGTACCCACTTTAAGTATATTGCCGAATATACTTAATCATACATACACCTAACCAAAACAATTTCCTAAAATCTTTATATCATTTATACACTAAGCCGAATACTCTCACCAAGTTCACCTATATTCTTCAACAATTCCTTCATTGATCAAACACATATTCGGCTAAAGAAATGGCAATTTTAGCAACCTTTGATTTAGTACTTAACTTTTACCACATATCAAATAACTCATTTCCTTACTCATGTGACCACGTATATTCGGTCATGCATACACACATAAAATCAATTTGGAGACTCTATCAATCCAACATACATTCGGCACCTTCATCCACCATTCTACCAAGCATGTAATATTCAAACACAACCAAACTCACATTCGGCCCTAGCTCATAACAAGGTAGCCGATTCTTTTTATAGTTCAAACACTCCTCTATCATCATTCACCTAACTTTAACATGAAACAACAAACCTCACCATTTCTCATCCAAATAACATGAACAACAACCATTTCTTGAACACTTTCTCATGACCGATTGCTCATGTTACCAACAAGATTCAAGATTTGAACATGGGCTATTTAGAACTCAAGTCAATTACTAAAACATGCATGCATCTCAAGGACAACATCAAACATACCTTAGTCTAGCAAACCACCATAGCCGATTTTTCTCAAGCTTTTCCCCTTCCTTTCTTTCCTCTATTCGGCCAAAGATGTTCAAGAATGAACACTTTTTTTTTGTTTTCTTTCTTCAATTCACGGCAACAAGGGGGTATGGATGAGACCATATTATTTTTTTTTTCATCACCCTTCCTTTCATTATTTAATCACCATGCTCATTATTTTATTTTTCTTAACATACATCACTAGCATAACATGTTGGAGACATGTTTCCACCCATAGCATGGCCGGCCACTATGCTTTAGCTTGGCTAATTTGACATGCAAGGACAACACTTTCCCACTTTAATACTATTTGGTCCTTACTTATTTACCTATCATAATTTTCCAAGTCTTTCAACTAGATCCTTTCAAGCAAAATTCACATTCCTAATATAAAATTAAAACATCAAATTTTTGTACAAGTACTATCACACATATAAGATATGCAAATAAAATTTTAACTAAATTTTATGACTCAGTTTTGTGGTCCCGAAACCACATTCCGACTAGGGTCGAATTAGGGCTGTCACATTACTACAACCGATTATGATTCCGGAGTGGAAATGAGATCGAGTGACCATGGACTTTGTGTCGGGTTTACCTCTATCTCTGAGGAAGAAAGATGCCATTTGGGTTGTAGTTGATCGTTTGACAAAATCAGCTCATTTTATTCCAGTTCGATCTGATTATTCACTTGATAGATTAGTTGAATTATACATTTCTGATATAGTGAGATTGCATGGTGTGCCATTGTCTATAGTATCAGACCGAGATATGAGATTTACATCGAGATTTTGGAAGAAATTGCAAGATGCTATGGGTACTAAATTGCATTTTAGCACTGCTTATCATCCGCAAACAGATGGTCAATCTGAACGGATTATTCAGATACTCGAGGATATGTTGAGATGTTGCATTTTTGAGTTTGAAGGTACGTGGGAACAATATTTGCCTTTAATTGAATTCGCTTATAATAATAGTTTTTAGTCGAGCATTAAAATGGCACCATACGAAGCTTTATATAGTTGTAAATGCCATACACCTTTATATTGGACAGAGCTCAGCAAAAGTAAGATTCATGGGGTTGATTTGATAAAGGAAACTGAACAGAAAGTGAAAATGATCCGAGATAGTTTGAAAGTAGCTTCTGATCGTCAGAAATCATATGTAGATTTGAAAAGAAAAGATATTGAGTTTGATGTCAGTGAAAAATTATTTTTGAAAGTGTCTCCGTGGAAAAAAGTACTTCGATTTGGTAGAAAAGACAAATTGAGTCCAAGATTTATCGGGCCGTATGAAATTATCGAGCGTACTGGGCCGGTTGCATATATATTGTTATTGCCACCAGAACTAGAAAAGATTCATAATATATTTCATGTATCGATGCTTCGACGGTACAGATCTGATCCTTCACATGAAATTCCTTCATCTGAGATTGAAATTCGGTCTGATATGACCTACGAAGAAAAACCGATTTGAATCTTAGCTCGAGAGGTTAAAGAGTTACGTAATAAGAAGATTTCGTTAGTTAAAGTGATGTGGCATTGGCACATTACTGAAGAAGCAACATTGGAGCCTGAAGATGCTATGAAACTGCAATTTCCAAATATGTTTAACGATAAGATTTTCTGGGACGAAAATCCCTAAAGAGGGGAGAATTATAACAGCTCCACTTTGACCCTAATCAGAATAGTGGTTTCGGGACCACAAATTCGAGTTAGAAAAATTTTTTAATATTAATGTCCGTGTATATGGTAACTGAATTGACATGTGTGAAAGCCTCGTGTGGAAATTTAACTGTTTGTGTGCTTAATTTGCAAAAGGGACCAAATCGCGTAAAATGTAAAAGCTGGGTGCTAGATGTTAAAAGTGCCTATTTGACTTGGCTTTGTTTATGAAAGGTCCTTATGTGGTTATTATGCCATCTAAAAGGTTAATGGACACCAATGACCTTTGTAAAGTGGTTTGTTAATGTTTTATATTAAGGGCAAAATGGTAAACTAATTATAAATGAATTATAATTAAATTAAAGGCATGAAATAAACCATTTCATGCTCATATTTGACTGAAAATTCAAAGAAAGAAAAAGAAAAAGAATAGGTAGGGTTCGACTAAGGAAATCCTTGATTAAGGTATGTGTTTTGATCGATTTTTGATGATTTTTACGTTTTTGTAATTGTTACTTCGTATACTATCAAGCCCATGCCTCAATTTTTAATTTTGATGGTGATTTTGAAATATTCCATGGATGAATACGTAAGTCTTGTGTTGTTAAATGGTAAAACATGAAAGCTTGATGTTGGGTTTACATGTTTTGTCTTTGGATTTTTGATGAAGTTGAGCAATTTGAGCTAAATTGTAAAAATGTTATTTTGAGGGACTAAAATGTGAAATAAATGAAATGTGTGAATTAGTATGAGTACTAGGAGAATTTGGCTAAGTTTGTGTATATGCAAATTATGTGTATTTTGTGTTTTTGTGAAATAGGGACTAAAGTGTCGAAATGTGAAAATGTGAGGGCTAGTTTGTAAAATACACTAAATATGAGTTTATGGATTTAATTGAATTATTTGGTGAATAGAAGGGTTAATTTTGAATACATTTAGATCAAGAAAGGAGGAATTCGGACTTAGATCGAGGAAAGTCGAAGGTTATCGAGTAGATAGTCTAAGTTGACAAATTCCGAGTACGAGGGAAGTTCGTACTTAAAATGAGATGTTAAGTAAGTTTTGATGCCTTTATTCTCCATGTGTTGTATATAATTGAATTGGATAATATGGTGATGAATCGGAAGCTTTGGCACTAAGTGTGCGATTTAACTAGCTTCGGCTACTTGAGGCACTAAGTGTGCGATACCGACTTAGTCTCGGTTATTTGAGATGGCACTAAGTGTGCGGAAAAATTTAGCTTTGGCTAACCTAATAGCACTAAGTGTGCTGATGTGTAAAATACGAATAACTTATGGAAAGTCTTATAACATTCAACATGAGGTAAGTACAAAATTGAATAAGTAAGGGAAGTTTCAGGTATGTATAATGCCTAAGTGGTAGATGATGTTATGTATATGAATCTTATTGAGTTGATATAGTTATATGGATTGAAATTGTGCAAATACTCATAGGTTATCATTTTATGTTCATATACTATGAATGTTTTGAGTACGAGCTTACTAAGCTTTTGAAAGCTTACTCTGTGTGATTACTGTCTGTTTTATAGTTATCGTAGCTACTGAAGGCTTGGGGATAGTCGAGGATCGTCACCACACTATCGATCTCATTTTAGTACTTTTAAAAATGTAAATATTTGACGTATGGCATATATAGGCTAGTTGTTGTGAAGTATATTTTGTGATGTATATAGTTAGCCATGAGATTTGGCTAATTTGTGTTTGAACTCATATTTGATAATGGCTTTTGATATGTGATTTAATTTGCAATTATGGCATGTCTCAATTAGATAAAGGAGAAGGTAAGTTTGGGAAGTTCATGGTATGAGAATGGATGATGTTTTTCTTTTTTTTTGATATAATCTTACATTATATTTTAGTATAAAAAGGTAAAGGTTTATAAGTATGTAAATGATTGATAATATTATGGCATGAATGATGTTTGTTTTAGCTTAAAGAATGGTTGATTAGGTTGTACATATATGCTGGATTCCTTGTTTGTAGGGCGACCCATAACGGGGTGGCAAGTTGGCTTAAACCAAGCCTGCATTGTGCCACACAGTCAAAAGCCACGGGCGTGCTTTGTGGCCGTGTTTGTTTGGCAGTAACCTCTTAAAAATAACACGACTTTAACCCACGGGCGTGTCATATGGCCGTGGGGATAAGTCAGTAGTTAGCTAAGTATCACACGGCCATAGCACATGGGCGTGTCTATTGGCTATGGGTGAAAGTCAATATGGTCACCCTGTTTTGGCACGGCTGGTTCACTTGGGTGTGTCTGATACCGGTGTAAGGCACACGGCCTGGTCACACAGGCGTGTGACCTTAACATAATAGAAAAATTTATTAAGTGTTGAAAGTTATGAACATGTTTGGTTTAGTCTCGACCTCTTCCTAATGCATGTTTAAGGTCTTATTGACCTAGGAAAGGGACTTATGTTGATGTTTGACTATGATGCTATGATGTTTGTGAAATGAATGTGAAGTGTTTTGATATGTTTGGTAATGCCGCTTAACCCTTGTCTGGCAATGGATCCGGGTTAAGGGTGTTACATCACGCTAATCTACAAAGAACATTAAATAACACGAGTAAGCTTAATGAAGCTTAGTAAGTTCATAGGCTTTAAATATAAATCTTACCGAACATGCTGTAATAATAAATCATTAAATAAGCATTTCACTAACATTTCTTGCCAATCAAAATTTCAATTAATAAAATCCACTTGATTGAGCTTAATATCAATATCTACTTAAATTCTTCCACATTAATTCCATATGACACTTACCAATACTTGTCAAATTAGAGAACAACTTACAGATTTGAGTACATCATTTTCTTGATGCCATATATGGTCTTACAAAATTGCCATGGCCCTACCAAGGTCTTACACTCATAATGCCATAACCTAGTTATGATCTTATCATCAGGATGCCATAGCCCAGCTATGATTTTACACATATACATATACTGCCATCGTCTAACCATGGTCTTACGTTTAAGGCGCCATAAACTAATTATGGTATGTTCATTAAAATGTCATAGCCCAGCTATGGTCCTACATTCAAACATTGGAACACCCATAACCCGTATCCATCGCCGGATTAGGGTTAAGAGGCATTACAAGACATGTCAGAACATTTCACAATCGCTTCACAATCAATAGTCATACATTATCATATCATATTCAAATATCAACAATAAGTCCTTTTCTTAGGTCAACGAGATCTTAAACATGCATTAGAAAGAGGTCGGGTCTAAACCAAGCACATACAAAATTTTTGAAACTAAACAATTTCTCTAGGTTACAGAGGTCACATGCCCGTGTGAACAGGCCGTGTGCTTTACACGGCATTAGACATGCCCGTGTGTCTGTCCCGTGACAAAAAAAAGCATATATACTGACTTGTCCACACAGACACAAGACACGCCCGTGTGCCAAGCCGTGTAAAAGTTAGGGAGGTTACTGACTTGGGTCACACGGCTGACCACATGCCCATGTGCCAGCCCGTGTGCCACACACAACTGATAGACACGCCTGTGTGTCTAGGCCATGTCAAAACTGTAGGGTATACTGACTTTAAATTGTAGGGTACCCCAGGGGACACACAACCGTATAACATAACCATGAGTCGCACACGGTTGAGACACACTCCCGTGTCTCTACCCATGTGGAAAAAAATAGGCTATTTACAAAGCCAAATTGCAACCCATTTTGGAAAATCCCTACAAGCATAAAACAAAGCACATTTCACGCCCTAAAATCAGCCAAAATCATACTAAATCATGCACAAATTGACCCATGATATCATCATTCATTCTAATATAAAAATCCAACTTAAACATACCAATTCAAACTGCAAATTTTATATCAAAAGCATATGATTCATACATCATATTAATCCATTTCAATTCATAACATTTCACATCATATTAACTTCTCAAATCAACCATGACAGTTACCAAAATTGACCATTTCATTTGGTCATTCAAGAGTGCATCAAAACATACCATTTTTGAACACAAAACAATTACCAAAATTCATTCATAATCTTACCCATAATCAATCCATATCACATGGCTAGATATACACATCTCAAAACAAATTCAAAGTTCTCTAGCCTATACATGCCATAATTTAATATATATTTTTTCAAAAGGTACCAAAATCAAGTTTGATAGTATGGTGATGATCTTCGACGATCCCCGAGCTTCCCGTAGCTTGGGTAATCTAGAACACAATACAAACACACACAAAGTATGCTTTCAAAAGCTTAGTAAGCCATATACAAATAAACTTATCATTTTAAGCATATAAGCATCATAAAATACATATACTCCATAGCCAAATACTATCATAAACCACATAGTTCATATACATTTCACATATTCCCAATTCATTTGCACATATAGCATATTTTCTAATACTTATATCACATATCTTCACTTGCACATATACTTACTTCTCATTAACAAATGTCGAACACATGTTCACGTACCTGAATTGGTTATTCATTCATTCAATCACATATTTCTCAATATGCTCGTTGAACCATAAGGAATTAAATAAGATACATAGATAGCTCGAAAAGCTCGTACAATGCCAACGTACCAGACGTGGTCTTACATGTAATCAAATATCGATGCCACTGTCCCAAACAGGGTCTTACACGAAATCAAATATGATGCCAATGTCCTAGACATGGTCTTACACGTAAATCTCAAATCGATGCCAACGTCCCAGACGTGGTCTTACATGAAATCACATATCGGAATCCTATGTCATGAAATATGTATCCTAACTTTTCCTATGGTTCGTATGGGGCTTTCAGACTTCGTTACATTATCGAAACTTTCTCAATTTTACATATTCATCTTCTATAATCATTCATCACAATTCAATATCATATAACCATGAAATATCAATTCAAACACATTTGTTTGTATTTCGACTTACCTCGTACGGAAATAAACGGAAACGAAGGGTATTCAATGACTTTCGACTTTCCTCGATCTAATTCCATTTTCTTTGGTTCTTGATCTATATAAATTCAAATTTGACTTATTCAATCTCACATTCATTCAAATCAATCCATATACACATATTTAGGGTATTTTACAAATTACCCCTTACATTTTCACATTTTAACATTTTACTTCCTAATTCAAAAAAATCACAATATACACAAAATTTCCTTATACATATGCTTGGCCGAATATTCCCTTAACTAATATAAGCCCACATATTTCATTTATCTCACATTTTAGCCCCTCAATTTCTCATTTTCACAATTTAGTCCAAAATATTCAAATTCATGAAAAGTCCCAATACAAAACACAGTAATCTAACACATATCTTTCATTTTCTATCATTAAACTTCATAAAACTCATATTATCAACAATGGCACATCTTAAAATCATAATCAAATTCAAAAATTGAGGCATGGGCTTGAAAGATTACTAAGCAACGATCACAAAAACATAGAAATTATCAAAAACTGGTCAAAAATCATACCTTAGTCACAAAAATTCTTAGCCGAACCCTATGAGCTCTTTTTCTTCCTTTTTCCTTTTTATTTTCGGCAATAAGGATGAATGAATCATCCATTATCATGTTTTGTTTTATTTTATTACAAAATAATTCATCAAGTACTAATTTTCCCTTTATAATTAAACGTATAATTCATGTTAATTAAGGCCATTTGTTACACCTCTTACGTATGTCTGACTCTAGGACAGGGTACGAGGCATTACCAGACTTAAACATACATATACATGAAAAATCGAGCCACAAAATTTTAACCAATTCAAAAACATTCAAACACAAGCATATTGTCCCTCATAAGAGCCTACGAGGCCCAAAACATACCTTTAGAAAAGTTTGGGAAATTTTCTTTAATATAGAGCCACATGCCCGTGTGAGACGGGGGACACGCCCGTGTGCCCTCGAAACGCCCATATCCTCTAGCCGTGTAAATATCTAACTATGACATCAGCACCAATTTAGGGTCACACAGCCGTATCACACGCCCGTATGGCCAGACCATGTGGTCAGTTAAAAATAAATGAATTTTCCATAAAATGGTGCAGACTTCACATGGCCAGAGCAGACGTTGTCTCTCACACGGCCAAGACACATGCCCGTGTCTTAGCCCGTGTGTTTACTACTGGGCATATTGACTTGTAAAATTTAGGTGTAGGGGACACACGACTGGAGAACACGCCCATGGGGTAGACCGTGTGTCACACACGGCCAAGACACATGCCCGTTGTAACACCCCTAGCCCGAGTCCGATTGCTGGTTTAGGCTATGAGGTATTACCGAGCTAAACATTTAAAATTCCATTCACAAAATAATTCAACAAAGACATAAATCGAGTCGAGTACAAACTGATCTTGAGTTATATATATACCATTTCCATATGGCCAAAAATATTTACAATTACAAAACATATATTAGTCAACAGCCTAACCTATACATGCAATATCGAGACCAAAATATAATAGTAGCAACAAGATCGATAGTATGATGAACTGCTGACGATCCCCGAGTCGGTGGCCAAAATCAACAATCTATAAAACATAGAAATAAGAAACAGAGTAAGCTTTTGAGGCTTAGTAAGTTTTAAGCATTTCATTTAATTAAAGATTGTCATTTAAAATGAACATCAAGTATCACAAATCTCGTATTCTAGTTGTAATTCACTTGGTCGATTATACACAAGTACACTAGTTATAAAATCTATTGGACGAATATGTATATATGAATACACAAGAAATTTCAGCACATATTTCACTTTCTATATGACTTATACAATTATTTTTAGTCACATACTTTTATATAATGGCCTACACTGATCGAATAGGTCATTGTCTAATTCTCAAATACCAAATCCACCCACATGCATAGATATATCGTTCTTAATACTAATAATTCACTTTGAGATCAATTCACATATGAATACATAATACGTACCTTAACATGTAAAATATATATATTACTTACTCAACAAGGGTTACCACGAACATTCAACGTCGTATTCTTACTTAACTTACTGGCATAGGTCCTGTCAAGTCTTAGAACTCGAAACACATTTCTAGCACAAGCCCACGGGTCTTTAACCCGGATTCCATTCCAGCACATACTCTGCGGACTTGAAGTCCGGATATATTTCCAGTACATAGCCTGCGGACTTCAAGTCCGGATATATTCCCAGCATATAGCCTGCGTGTAACACCCCTATAACCCTTGTTCGTCGCCGGGGTGGGTTATGAAGAGTTACTGATCCAAAATTTAATATTTAAAAAAACATACACAATAAAAATAAAATAAAAATATACATCGCCAAACTCAGTTAAAGATCGAAATTCAAACTTGTATCGACATTCAAAAGTAGCCATATTCACATGGCTTATATATAAGTACATCTCAAAATATCATTCGCTTAAGACTATTCCATACATGCCATACTAGCTCCAAAATATAGTAGTACCCCAAAATGATAGATAGTGTGACGAGTAGCTGACGATTCCCTTTCCGAGCAGGTAATTGGAATCAACAATCTATAAAATAGAGAATGTAACAAACGAAGTAAGCTTTCAAAGCTTAGTAAGTTTTAAGCATCACAAATAATTAAAACTTATCGAAAATCAAAACATTAATTTAAACAGACTTATTCTCAATTCAAATTACTTCATGGCCGGATACACATAAACATAAACATAGATTCTCAGCACATATTTTTCTTTTACTAAAAGTTCATGCGATGCATTTAAATCAAATAATCTCATATAATAACAACATTTGACCGAATAGGTCATTGTTTTACTCGTAGATATAACAATCATTCACACTTAAGTATCATTCTTTGATACTAATAATTCACAAAATCATTGACTGAATGTACATGAGTACATAAAGAAATTTTAACATATAATTCATATACAAATATACCATGACCGATCAAATCATTCTCATATTCGCAAATATAACCATCAATTTAACATACAGGAACATAACCGAATGCTTCATGTATCACAAACTCAAAAATTAACCCATGGGTCATGTTATAAGCATAAAAATAAACTCAATTTCACACAAATTCCAAAAGAATCACATGATATCATACCTTAATCTATACATTCTCCAGCCGAGTGTCTTAGCTCCCTTTTTCTTTTCTTTTCTTTATGGTTTCGGCAAAATGAAAGAAAGGATCATGGAACTTTGTTTTTAATCACCATTTACTATTATAAATTCATTATTTCACAATATAAAAATCATTTTATCATAAAATGCTTATTTCTATATTAATTATATATATATAATTCCCACCAAATAAAATAAAAAAATAGAACCCATGATTACATGCATGTTGGCCGGCCATTTACATTTAAAATTCGTCTATTTGACATGTAAGTCCCCCATAATACTAAAACATAAAATGTTTGGCTACTACACATTTGCCTATCCCATTTTCAAGGTTTCTCAACCAAGTCCTTTCAAGTAAAATTCCCATTCATAAGACTAAATTAAAACATCAAATTTTCACACATGCACTGTCACACATAGAAGTTATGAAAATAAATTTTAAATAAATTTTTATGACTCGATTCTGTGGTCCCGAAACCACATTCCGACTAGGGTCAAATTAGGGCTGTCACAAATCTCTCTCCCTTAGAAATTTTCATCCCCGAAAATCTTACTAGCAAAAAGGTTAGGATAATGTTCTTTCATTGAGTCTTCTGGCTCCCAAGTTGCTTCTTCAACCCCGTTTCTGAGCCACAGTACTTTCACTAATGAGATTTTCTTATTTCGTAGTTCTTTTACTTCACGAGCCAAAATACGAACCGGTTCTTCGTAACTCAAATCAGATCGAATCCCAACCTCTAATGGACTAATTACATGCTATGGATCGGATCTATAACGTCAAAGCATCGAAACATGAAAAACATTGTGAATCTTTTCAAGATCAGGGGGCAGAATCAATCTATATGCTACCGGCCAAACTCGTTCGGATATTTCATACGGCTTGATGAACCTTGGACTCAATTTTCCCTTTCGACCAAATCTGAGCACCTTTTTCCAAGGTGAAACTTTAAGAAATACTTTGTCTCCGACCTGATACTCAATGTCTTTTCGTTTTAAATCAGTATACGACTTCTGACGATCTGAAGCTACTTTCAGACTTTCATGGATCACTTTTACTTTCTGTTCAGCATCTTTAATCAAATCAACCCCGAAGATTTTACTTTCACTGAGCTCAGTCCAAAACAACGGTGTACGGCATTTACGACCGTACAAAGCCTCGTAAGGTGCCATCTTAATGCTTGATTGAAGACTATTGTTGTAAGCGAATTCAATCAAAGGCAAATAACGTTCCCATGAACCACTAAACTCAAGGATACAACATCTCAACATATCCTCGAGTATCTGAATTATCCGCTCGAATTGACCATCGGTCTGAAATGCAACTTGGTACCCAATGCTTCTTGCAATTTCTTCCAAAATCGCAATGTGAATCTCGGATCTCTATCTGACACAATAGAAGTAGGTACCCCGTGTAACCTTACAATCTGAGAAACATATAGTTTGGCTAACTTGTCAAGTGAATAATCCGTACGTACGGGAATAAAACGAGCCGACTTTGTCAATCTATCAATAACAACCCAGATTACATCTTTCTTGGTTGGTGACAATGGCAACCCAGATACAAAATCCATCGTGACTCGATCCCATTTCCATTCGGGTATCATGATCGGCTGAAGTAATCCCGAAGGCACTTGATGTTCCGCTTTCACTTGTTGACATATCAAACACTTCGAGACAAAGTCAGAAATGTCTCATTTCATACAATGCCACCAATATTGATGTTTCAGACCGTTGTACATTTTCGTACTACCCGGGTGAACTGACATTCGGCTGCTATGAGCCTCACTCAAAATCATCGAAATAAGTTCCGAATTTCTTGGAACACACAATCGACTTCTGAACCTCAAAAAATCATTGTTGTCAATTTGAAACTCTGAATCCACATTTAAAACACATTCAGCTCGTTTAACAACCAATTCATCATCGACTTTCTAATTTTCACATATTTGATGAATCAGTAATGGTTTGGCTTTTAATTCTTCTACTAACACATTATCGGATGAAACGGACAAGTGTACGTTCATCACTCGTAAAGCAAACAGTGACTTGTGACTTAAAGCATCGGCATGTTCGGTTTCATCTCGCGAATAGATCAAAATGCCGTCTATAAACACAACTACAAACCGGTCCAAATACTGTCTGAAGATCCGATTCATCAAGTCCATCAATACCGCAGGGGCATTAGTGAGCCCAAACGGCATCACTAAGAACTCGTAGTGACCGTATCTCGTTTTGAAAGTAGTTTTAGGCACATCTGAGTCTCGAACTCGTAACTGATAATAACCCGATCTCAAATCTATCTTTAAAAACACTGAGGCTCCCTTTAGCTGATCAAACCAATCATCAATACGCAGTAACGGATATTTGTTCTTTATTATCACTTTATTTAATTGACAATAGTCGATGCACATTCTCATGGTTCCATCTTTCTTTTTCACAAACAATACTGGTGCACCCCAAGGTGAGAAACTTGGTCGAGCGAAACCTCTATCCGTCAACTCTTGTAACTGAGCTTTCAATTCCTTCAATTCGGTTGGTGCCATACGATACGGAGCTATCGAAATTGGTGTAGTCCCACGTACAAGTTCAATGTCAAACTCTACCTCTTGAATAGGTGGTAATCCCAGTAATTCCTCAGGAAAAACATCCGAATACTCACAAACCACTGGTACTGATTCAAGTTTCTTTTCTGACTCTTTACTATCAAGTACATACACAAGATATGCTTCACACCCTTTTTTTTACATATTTTTGAGCCAACATCAAGGATATTACTGTTGGTAACCCGTTTAATTCAATAGACTCAACTCGGATTATCTCATCATTTGCACATCTCAAATCAATAGTCTTTCTTTTGCAATTCACAACTGCATCATGTACGGTCAACCAATCTATAGCGAGAATAACATCAAATTCATCAAACGGTAAAAGCATCAAATCGGTCGAAAAATAGGAATCTTGTATTATCAGGGGACATTTCCTGTACACTTTGTCAACCAACACATATCAACCCAAGGGATTTGATACTCGGATTACGAACTCAGTAGACTCAACAGGTAGAGTCTTACTGGATGCTAAAGTCTCACATATATATGAATGAGTAGAACCAGGGTCAATCAAAGCAATCACATCAGTATCAAAGAGAATGAAAGTACCGGTAATA
Organism: Gossypium hirsutum; assembly: GCF_007990345.1. Classification (NCBI taxonomy): domain Eukaryota; kingdom Viridiplantae; phylum Streptophyta; class Magnoliopsida; order Malvales; family Malvaceae; genus Gossypium; species Gossypium hirsutum. The sequence continues at coordinate 76,878,475 of NC_053425.1, read as the reverse complement.
ACATCAGGCGAAGAAGCATCCTCGCATGCGCGTATAGCATATGCTCTCGCAGGAGCACGAGCCTCAGATCTGGTTGTAGCATCTCTAGACACTCTCTGGCCTCCACTAACATTTCTCGTATTCCTAGGTGGTCTACCTCGAGCTATAGCAGTACTCGGTTTTCCACTCTAATTCACATTTCGTTCTGACAACCTCGGGCAGTCTTTGATGAAGTGGTTGGATGATCCGCATCTATAACAGGAGTGATCATGAAATCTACAACTTCCCGAATGCCATTTTCCACAAAACTTGCACTCGGTCCTATCCCGACGATCATTTCCAACACTGGCAACTGATGTGGCTCGCATACTCATAGGAGGTCGATCACGGTCTCGTCTGGAAAAGCCCGAAGTGTTCTTAGATCGGCCCGAATCATCTCGAAATTTCTTCGATGATTGCTGAAAAGGCTTTCCCGAAGATCTTTTACGAAACTCTCCAGCTCCAACATCAGCTTTCCTTTTTTCCTTATTAAGCTCCTCGGCTTTGCAAGCTCGCTCGACAAGTACTACGAACTCTCTGATTTCAAGAACGCCAACAAACATTTTAATATCTTCATTTAGCCCTTCCTCAAAGCATTTACACATAATAGCCTCAGACGAAACACATTCCCGAGCATATCTACTAAGTTTGACAAACTTTTGCTCATAATCGGTAACTGTCATGAACCCTGTTTGAGCTCAAGAAATTCCTTTCGTTTTATGGTCCCGAAACCACTTCCCGACTAGGGTCAAAATAGGGCTGTCACAACTCTCCCCCCCTTTAGGGATTTTCGTCCCCGCAAATCTTACCAGTAAATAGATTTGGGTATCATTCTTTCATAGAGTTCTCGGGTTCCCAAGTAGCTTCTTCGATCCTGTGCTTGAGCCATAACACCTTTATTAACGGAACCTTTTTGTTTCGCAACTCTTTCACCTCGCGAGCTAGGATACGAATTGGTTATTCTTCATAACTCAAATCATATTGAATTTGAACATCTGATGGATTAATTATGTGCGATGGATCGGATCTATAACGTCGAAGCATCGAGACATGAAAAACGTTGTGAATCTTTTCAAGTTTAGGGGGTAAAATCAATCTGTATGCGACTGGCCTAATTCGTTCGGATATCTCATACGGCCCGATGAACCTCGGACTCAATTTGCCTTTACTGCCAAATCTGAGCACCTTTTTCCAAGGTGAAACTTTAAGAAACACTTTGTCTCCAACCTGATATTCAATGTCTTTTCGCTTTAAATCCGCGTACGACTTCTGACGATCTGAAGCTGCTTTTAGACTTTCACGAATTACTTTTACTTTCTGCTCATCATCTTTAATCAAATCAACCCCGAAGATTTTACTTTCACTAAGCTCGGTCCAAAACAACGGTGTACGGCATTTACGACCATACAAAGCCTCGTAAGTTGCCATCTTAATGCTTGATTGAAAACTATTGTTGTAAGCAAATTCAATCAAAGGTCAATACCGTTCCCATGAACTACTAAACTAAAGGATGCAACATCTCAACATATCCTCGAGTAGCTGAATTATCCGCTCGGATTGGCCATCAGTCTGGGGATGAAAAGCGGTGCTAAAATGCAACTTGGTACCCAATGCTTCTTGCAATTTCTTCCATAATCGCGATGTGAATCTCGGATCTCTATCCGACACAATAGAAATAGGTACCCCATGCAACCTTACAATCTGAGAAACATACAATTCAGCTAGCTTGTCAAGTGAATAATCCGTACGTACGAAAATAAAATGAGCCGACTTTGTCAGTTTATCAACAACAACCCATATCGCATCTTTCTTGTTTGACGACAATGGCAACCCAGATACAAAATCCATCGTGACACGATCCCATTTCCATTCGGGTATCATGATCGGCTGAAGTAACCTTGAAGGCACTTGATGTTTCTCTTTCACTTGTTGACATATCAAACACTTCGAAACAAAGTCAGATATGTCTCGTTTCATACCAGGCCACCAAAAACTGATGCCTCAGATCGTTGTACATTTTTGTACTACACGGGTGGATTGACATTTGGCTACTATGAGCCTCGCTCAAAATCATCGAAATAAGTTTCGAATTTCTTGGAACACACAATCGACTCCTGAACCTCAAACAATCTTTGTCGTCTATTTGAAATTCTGATTCCACATTAGAAGAACATTCAGCTCGTTTAGCAACCAGTTCATCGTCGACTTTCTAAGATTCACGTATTTGATGAATCAATAATGGTTTGGCTTTCAATTCTGCTACTAACATATTATCGGATGAAACAGACAGGTGTACATTCATCGCTCGTAAAGTAAACAGTGACTTGCGACTTAAAGCATCAGCAACCACGTTAGCTTTTCCCGGGTGATAGTCAATGACAAGCTCGTAATCTTTCAACAACTCAAGCCAACGTCTTTGTCGCAGATTCAAATCTCTTTGACTCATCAAATATTTGAGGCTTTTGTGATCGAAATATACATGACACTTCTCTCTAAACAAATAGTGCCGCCAGATTTTCAAAGCGAAAACAATGGCCACTAATTCGAGATCATGGGTCAGATAGTTTTTCTCATGTGGCTTCAATTGCCTCGACGCGTAAGCTACAACTCGACCTTCTTGCATCAATACACAACCCAGCCCAAGCAAGGATGCATCACTGTAAATGACAAACTCTTTACCGGATTCGAGCTGCACTAGCACTGGAGCTTCAGTGAAATAAGTTTTCAATTGATCGAAACTTTTCTGACATTTTTCTGACCATTCAAACTTAACTTCTTTCTGAAGTAGTTTCGTCATTGGTGTGGCTATCATCGAGCCTTTACAAACCGTCTGTAGTAACCGGCAAGTCCCAAAAAGCTCTGAACTTTAGTAATATTTCTCGGAGGCTTCCAATCGAGTATGGCTAAAATTTTGCTCGGATCAACTCTAATACCCGATGCGGATACCACGTGTCCCCAAAAGCTAACTTCTCTCAACCAGAACTCACATTTACTGAACTTAGCATATAACTGTTTATCCCGTAAAATATGCAACACTAATCTCAGGTGTTCGGCATGTTCGGTTTCATCACGTGAATAAATCAAGATGTCATCTATAAAAACAACTACAAAACGGTCCAAATACTGTCTGAAAATTCGATTCATCAATTCCATAAATACCGCAAGGGCATTAGTGAGCCCAAACAGCATCACTAAGAACTCGTAGTGACCGTATCTCGTTCTGAAAGTAGTTTTGGGTATATCTGAGTCTCGAACTCGCAACTGATAATAACCCAATCTCAAATATATCTTTGAAAACACTGAGGCTCCCTTCAGCTAATCAAACAAATCATCTATACGTGGTAACGGATATTTATTCTTTATGGTCACTTTATTCAATTGACGATAGTCGATGCACATTCTCATGGTTCCGTCTTTCTTTTTCACAAACAATACTGGTGCACCCCAAGGTGAGAAACTCGGTCGAGCGAAACCTCTATCCGGCAACTCTTGCAACTGAGTTTTCAATTCCTTTAATTCAATTGGTGCCATACGGTACGGAGCTATCGAAATTGGTGTAGTCCCAGGTACAAGTTCGATGCCAAATTCTACCTCTCGAACAGGTGGTAATCCCGGTAATTCCTCAGGAAAAACATCTGAATACTCACAAACCACTAGCACTGATTCGAGTTTCTTTTCTGACTCTTTGCTATCAAGTACGTAGCAAGATATGCTTCACACCCCTTTCTCACATATTTCTGAGCCAAGATCGAGGATATTATTACTGGCAATCCGTTCAAGTCTGTAGACTCAACTCAGATTATCTCATTATTTGCACATTTCAAATCAATGGTCTTTCTTTTGCAATTTACGATTGCATCATGTACGGTCAACCAATCCATACCGAGAATAACATCAAATTCATCAAACGGTAAAAGCATCAAATCGGCCAGAAAACAGGAACTTCATATTATTAGGGGACATTTCTTACACACCTTGTCGACAAGCACATATCGACCCAAAGGATTCGATACTCGAATTACGAACTCAGTAGACTCAACAGGTAAAGTCTTACTGGATGCTAAAGTCTCACATACATATGAATGAGTAGAAACAGGGTCAATCAAAGCAATACATCAGTATCAAAGAGAGTGAAAGTATCAGTAATAACATCAGGCGAAGAAGCATCCTCGCGTGCGCATATAGCATAAGCTCTAGCAGGAGCACGAGCCTCGGATCTGGTTGTAGCATCTCTAGACCCTCTCTGACTGCCGCTAGCATTTCCCGTATTCCTAGGTGGTCTACCTCGTGCTGTAGTAGTACTCGTTTTCCCACTTTGGTTCACATTTTGTTCAGATAATCTCGGGCAGTCTTTGATAAAATGGTCGGCTGATCCGCATCTATAACAGGAGCGGTCATGAAATCTACAGCTCCCCGAATGCCATTTTCCACAATACATGCACTCGACCCTATCCCGTCGATCTTTCCCAACACTGGCAACTGAAGTGGCTCGTGTATTCACAGGGGGTCGATCGCTTCTCGTCCGAAAAAACCCTAAGTGTTCTTTGATCGGCCTGAATCATCTCGAAATTTCTTCGATGATTGTTGAAAAGACTTTCCTGAAGATCTTTTACAAAATTCTCCAGCTCCGACATCAGCTTTTCTTTTCTCTTTACTAAGTTCTTCGGCTTTGCAAGCTCACTCGACAAGTACTACGAACTCTCGTATTTCAAGAATGCCAACAAACATTTTTATATCTTCATTCAACCCATCTTCAAAACATTTACACATAATAGCCTCAGACGATACACATTCCCGAGCATATCTACTAAGTCTGGCAAACTTCCGTTCATAATCAATAACTGACATGGAACCCTGTTTAAGCTCAAGAAATTCTTTTCGCTTCTGATCAATGAATCTCTGGCTGATATACTTTTTCTGAAACTCAATTTGGAAGAACTCCCAAGTCACTCGCTCTTTGGGCACGATGGAAATTATAGATATATATGATGAAATTGATTTGTGATATACATGTTTAAATAATATGTATGCAAAGAATGTGTGAAAGAGTGAATTGGTAATAATCTGTTTGGGACAGCAGCAGTAAAGTGATTTTGGAAAATCACCATAAATTGTGGGAGTTGAGTTAGAAGCTGAATAAATTATGTAATTAAAGCTTGATGAGTCTAGTTTCAAATGAAATAAACGAGAACATATGTTGAATTCTGTATAATAAGAAATTTATTTCGTAGTGAAGAGTGGTCAGATTAGTCAAACAGTGAAACAAGGGAAAATTTAGGAAAAATGTGGTATTGATTGGCTAAATTAAAAATTATAAAAATTTTATGGATAAAAGATAAATGAGTCTATTTTCGGGGAAAACTTACGGCAATTGATTTGGAGTTTCGTAGCTCCAGTTATAAATAATTTAGTGACTGTTGCTTAGGAAGTCAGCTTATAGTGGAATTGTGATTATATTGTAAACATTGATAAAAATTTGCTAGTGAATTACTATAATTTGCCTGCGGACCTCATGTCCGGATATATTCCCAATATCATGCATACTTAATCATACTTTAACACATCTCATTCGACCTATCACTTTAGTAGTCATTTACTACATTCAGATATAAGGTCAATATGCACATCATCGTTCACATTTCGGCTCAAGAGTTATACTTAATATCACACATTCATTTCACCATTCAAGCTTAAACTCAAAGTGACCATTATACTATGAATCGTATACATGCACCATTTATTATAAAGATTATAGGAAGCTTATAAGAAATCAATAAGCAATTCACTAGCAATTTTTTATCAATGTTTACAATATAATCACAATTCCACTATAAGCTGACTTCCTGAGCAACAGTCACTAAATTATTTATAACTGGAGCTACGAAACTTAAAATCAATTTCCGTAAGTTTTCCCCAAAAATAGACTCATTTATCTTTTATCCATAAAATTTTCATAATTTTTAATTTAGCCAATCAATACCAGATTTTTCCTAAAGTTTCCCTTGTTTCACTGTTTGACTAATCTGATCACTCTTCACTACGAAATAAATTTCTCATTATACAGAATTCAAAATATGTTCTCGTTTATTTCATTTGAAACTAGACTCATCAAGCTTTAATTACATAATTTATTCAGCTTCTAACTCAACTCCCACAATGTATGGTGATTTTCCAAAATCACTTTACTGCTGCTGTCCCAAACAGATTATTACCAATTCACTCTTTCACACATTCTTTGCATACATATTACTTAAACATGTATATCACCAATCAATTTCATCATATATATCTATAATTTCACTTAAGCATAATATCAATACAACACATTGCGCTCAAATCATTATTCAAGTTCAAATTCGGCTAACACACATATAAACACTAGCAACTAAATATTAACATTTGCATTTCACCATAATAGCCAATTGCCATTAAGAAATTAAGCCACAATTATTCAATTCTACCAAGCTTCAACTTAATTTAACTTATAATAGTTCATAACACATTTAAATCACATACATTACTAAATTTTATCCAAGTCCACAATCGGCCATAGTACACCCAACATATTAGCCGATTTCCTACTTAGCATCTAATGCACAATATGCTTAATTTGTTTAGCTCAACCTCACCTATCTAACATTATTCATCAAAAGAACATGAAACAACAACCATTTCCTTCATTTCAATCAAGAACAAATGCTCACAACACAGCCAAAAACCAAAATATATTTCATGGGTTAAGGTAGATTCAAGAAAGGAACTCATAAACATCAAAATAGAAGCAAACTACCATGAATTTACCTTGGATTTTTCTTCCCCAAGTGACCGAACATTCATGAGCTTCCCTTCCCCAATTTGTTTTCTTACATTCGGCTATGAAGAACAAAGATGGACAAGCTTTGTTCTTTTCACCATTTTGTTATTTTACTATTCTTTTTAATATAATGCCATTACCTATTAAAATGCTTAAATAAAATATAAATTATCTATCAACCATCACTATGGCCAGCCACTAAACTAAAATTGGTCCATTTGACATGCAAGTCCCCCATGTCACAATTCATGCATTATTTGGCACTTTAAAATTTACTTATGACATTTTCAAGTTTTATCACATGGGTCCTATCTTATAAATTTCACATACAAATGACAAAATTAAAGCATGAAACTTTCACACATGCATGTACACACACAATAAGCATAGAATACAATAGTTAATTATTTTTATGACTCGGTTTTGTGGTCCCGAAACCACTTCCCAACTAGGGTCAAAATAGGGCTGTCACACCCGTGTGTCTAACCGTGTGGACAATTTAGAGGCTATTTTCCAAGCCAATTGTCACCCTCAATCATTCATACACTCAACCTTGTATCATGACATGCAACTTAGCATATTCAGACAACCAAATATTCATTATCATGGAATATTCACATCTCCATAATGTCATCCTATTGCATATTCAATTAGCAACACCATTTGGAAGAATTCCACACCAATTTTATCGGATGACCAAATTTGTTACCATGACTTTAAGTTACACATTCATGACTATAGTCATCTTAAGTCATTAAGTCATTCCTTATCTTTTAGCATCTAAATCATACTTCATCGTACATTCACCAAGCAATCATATTCCACAACATCAAGACAATAACTCATGCATGCATGGGCAATTAGTCTTACAACCCAGCAATCAAGTATATCCCATGTCACATGGCCATTACAAAATGAATCATCAATATTAAAGGCCTTTACAACTTAGCCAAATTTGTATGACACATACAAAATAATCAAGCCTCCTATACATGCCATACTCAAAATATCAATTTCATTATACCTAATTATTCTTTGATAGTGTGATCAAATACGTCGACTGCTTCTGATCCTCGAGCTAGCTTGGCGAAACTACAAAGAAGAAAAAGGAAATGGGGTAAGCATTAAAGCTTAGTAAGTCCACATGCAAATAATATGCAATGATAGTAAGCAATTATCACATGAAGACATAATAACATAACCATAAAGATTATTCATCATTCAAGCCTTTTTGCATACTTATCATATGTTCATATATATACATATACATAAACTTTCTCACCATAAGTCAGTCTTCATCAAGGCATTGCTCATGAGTTTAGCGTACATAGCTGTACTCACTCGTAGTATATCACATAATCATACCTTCTTTAACATGCCTTCCTTGGGTCTTTCATCACATTATCCATTGCATTGCATGTTGAACACTCAGAATACTATTGGATACGCAGAAAAACTAGCACATAAGTGCCACATATACATACGAAGCCTAAGCTACCTCATAACATGTATCGCTCGCAATGGAGTTACTCACGGGCCTGCTCATATAAGCTATCGGTCAAGGTGAAACTACATGGGCTGCTCACACAAGCTATTAAGTATCCGACCCACTCAAGGATTACCTAGCCATCGGTAGGACACACAAGACCTACGCTCGAAACCCAATTACATGTATCGCATCCATTATGAAGTTAGACCAACTCAGGGAGCTCGAATGCCACATATATATCACGAACCAAGACTAACTCAATGAGTTTGAATTTCTTAATTCTTAGTGACATGTCACTTGTATCCTAGACTATTCCTAAGGTTCAAACAGGATTTTCCTCACATGTACATAACATCTCCATTGTACTTGCTCGTAATGTCGTGGATAACGACCAATATCATTCATACCTACAAAGTTCCCATTAGGCATAGCATACATAATAATGATGAAACATTTATCACATAATGTCAACACATCAAAATATATTACATTGTCACATTATTTATACATGTACTTACCTCGGTACAAAATCATGATAATCGAGCCTAATCATCATATAATTTATTCTTTCCCCGATCAAGACCTAGATCATGTTTTTCTTGATCTATAATACCAAATTTAACTTGTTTATTAATCAAAATTTTCAAATCAATCCATAGTTCATGCTTTGATGAAATTACCTTTTTACCCCTAACTTTTCACTTATTTACAATTTAGTCTCTAGGCTCGTAAAATGAAATGCATGCATTTTCTTTGTTACCCAAGCTTAGCTAAAATTTTCTAATACTCATAACAACCCATATTTTCTAATACTCCTTTTTAGTGGTTTTCATGAAAAAATCATCTAGTAAAAGATGTTTATCACACACCAAACTCTCATATTCCTCCATAAATCATCAAAATACATGCATGTCACACATGGGTAAATTTTCATGCATAAACCTTCAAAATAAGGGTGGAAATAGGTAAATCAAGCTACGAGGACTTCAAAAATGTAAAGAACATTGAAAATGGGGGCTTGGGAGCACTTACAATCAAGCTTGAAAGTTAAAAAAAACCCTAGCTATGGTGTCTTTAGAATTTCAGCCAAGCATGGAGAAGATGAGCAAATTTTTGCTTTGATTTATCCTTTTTATTATTTTAATTACCAAATTACCAAAATACCCTTTTTGCCTTTCTTTCAAATTTTTCCTATGCATGCCCATTTTTGTCCAAAATTATAGAAATTGGTCAAATTGCTAATTAGGACCTTCTAATTTATAATCTAAAGAAATTTCATGCTAAAAGCTTCTACAACACAAGTTTTGCATCATATTCAATTTGGTCCCTAAAGTTCAATTGGACGTTTTATGCATAGAATTTCTTCATGAAATTTTTACACAAGCATGTATTCATATCATGGACCTCATAATAATCATAAAATAATTATTTCTATCTTGAATTTGTGGTCTCAAAACCACTATTCTGACTAGGCCTTATTCGAGATGTCACACCATTAATGTTTACTCATAAATTCAATGGTTTATTAACCACATAAGGACCTCTCATTATAAAGACACATCAATTCGGCCATTATTCAAATAGAAGGACAATTTTGCATTTTCTGCGATTTAATCCTTTTTTATTAAATCGGCACACAAACACTAAAATTGTCACACGAAACTTTCACAGATATCAATTCACATATTATAAGTATGGAAATAATATTAAAATATTTTTTTGACTCGGATTTGTGGTCCCAAAACCACTATTCCAACTAGAGTCTACACTAGGCTATTACAACTCTCCCCCTTAGGGATTTTCGTCCCCGAAAATCTTACTGGCAAAAAGGTTTGGGTATCGTTCTTTCATAGCATCCTCGAGCTCCCATGTAGCTTCTTCTACTCTGTGTCGATGCCATAAGACTTTCACTAAAAATATTTTCTTATTTCTTAATTCTTTAACCTTGCAATCTAAAATTCAAATCGGTTCTTCTTCGTATGTCATTTTAGATCGAATCTCAATCTTAGATGGGGAAATCACATGCGATGGGTTGGATCGATATCGTTGAAGCATCGAAACATGGAATACGTTATGGATCTTTTCTAACTCATATGGCAACAACAATCTGTAAGCAACCGGCCCGATACGCTCAAGAATCTCATATGGCCCAATAAATCTTGGACTCAATTTGTCTTTACGACCAAATCGAAGTATTTTCTTCCATGTTGAGACTTTCAAAAACACTTTGTCCCCAGTCTAAAACTCAATATCTTTTTGTTTCAAGTCTGCATACGATTTCTGATGATTTGACACTGCTTTTAGATTATCACAAATCACTTTCACTTTCTGTTCAATCTCTTTGATCAAATCGACTCCATGTATCTTATTCACACCGAGCTCATTCCAATACAAAGGTGTTTTACATTTACGACCGTACAAAGCCTCGTAAGGTGCCATTTTGATACTCGATTGAAAGCTATTATTATATGCAAACTCAATCAATGGCAAGTATCATTTCCACGTACCTTCAAACTCAAGAATGCAACATCTCAACATATCCTCGAGTATCTGAATAATCCGCTAGGATTGACCATCTGTTTACGGATGAAAAGCAGTACTAAAATGTAACTTCGTACCTAACACATCTTGCAATTTCTTCCAAAACCGCGATGTGAATCTCAGATCTCTATCTGAAATAATAGAAATAGGTACTCCGTGCAATCTCACAATCTGAGAAATGTACAACTCAACAAGCTTATCAAATGAATAATCTGTGCAAACTGGAGTGAAATGAGCCGATTTAGTCAATCTATCAAAAACAACCCATATTGCATCTTTCTTACTCAGTGACAAAGGAAAACCCGATACAAAATTTGTCGTGATTCTGTCCCATTTCCACTCGGGAATCATAATCGGCTGAAGTAACCTGGATGCAACCTGATGTTTAGCTTTAGCTTGCTGAAAAATTAAGCATTTTGAAACAAATTCAGAGATGTCACGCTTCATACCAGGCCACCAATAAAGTCGTTTCAGATCGTTATGCATTTTTGTACTTCTCGGATGAACAAATAACCAACTACTATGAGCTTCATTCAAAATTATCCGAATCAACTCTGAATTTCTAGGAACACAAATTCGGCCTCTAAATCTCAAACAATCATCAGCATCAAACTGAAATTCTGAATCGGCATTCAAATCATATTGAGCCCATTTTGCTAACAATTCATTATCAACTTTATGAGCTTCGCAAATCTGTTGCATAAATAGCGGTCTCGCTTTCAACTCAGCTACAATCGACCTATCATCAGATAGAGCCATATGCGTATTCATCACACGAAGAGCAAAAAGGGATTTTCGGCTTAAAGCATCAACAATGACATTGGCCTTTCCTGGATGGTAATCGATAATAAGCTCATAATCTTTTAATAGTTCTAACCATCTTCTCTGTCGCAGGTTCAAATATTTTTGAGTGATTAGATATTTCAAGCTTTTATGATTAGAATGAACATGACATTTCTCACCAAACAGATAGTGGCACCAAATCTTCAAAGCAAACACAATAGCCCCTAATTCCAGATCGTGTGTTGGATAATTCTTTTTGTGCGGCTTTAATTTTCTCGAGGCATAAGCTATGACTTTGCCTTCCTGCATCAAAATGCAACCCAGCTCATTCAACAATGCATCACTATATATTACAATTTTTTACCTAATTTTGATTGTACTAACACCGGAGCTTCTGTCAATAGGGCTTTCAACTGATCAAAGCTTTTCTGACACTTTTCAGACCATTCAAATTTCACATTTTTTTGAAGTAATTTCCTCAACGGAGTAGCAATCATAGAAAATCCTTTCACAAATCGTCTATAATAACCGACAAGTCCCAAAAAACTACGAACTTTAGCAACATTTCTCGGAGGCTTCCAATCTAAGATAGCTGAAATTTTGTTCGGATCAACTCGGATACCAGATGCTAATACAACATGTCCCAAAAAATTGACTTCTCGTAACCGAAATTCACATTTGCTGAACTTCGCATACAACTGCTTATCGCGCAAAGTCTGTAGCACTATTCTCAGATGTTCAATATGCTCGGATTCATCATGTGAATATATCAATATGTCATCAATGAATATTACAAAAAATCGATCTAAATATAGTCTAAAAATTATGTTCATTAAATCCATAAAAAAACAACAGGTGCATTCATTAATCTGAAAGGTATAACTAAAAACTCATAGTGTCCGTACGTCGTTCGGAAAGCAGTTTTCTGAATGTCTGAATCTTTTACTCTCAACTGATAATAACCCGATCTGAGATCTATCTTTGAAAACATAGTAGCTCATTTCAACTGATCAAACAAAACATCAATTCTGGGCAGAGGATATTTATTCTTGATAGTCACTTTTTCAACTGACGATAATAATGCACATTCTCATCATACCATATTTCCTTTTCACAAACAGAACAGGATTACCCCAAGGTGAGAAACTTGGTCTTGCGAATCCTCTATCAGTCAATTCTTGCAATTGAGACTTTAATTCTGTTAACTCGGTCCAAGCCATTCTATATGGAGCTATCAAAATTGAAGTAGTCCCTAGCACTAATTCAATGCCAAACTCAACTTCTTGAATCTGAGGTAAACTCAGAAGTTCATCAGGAAAGACATCAGGGAATTCACAGACAACAGGTACTGATTCAATTTTCTTTTTTGCCACTTTCGAATCAATCACATAGGCAAAGTAGGATTCACAACCCTTTCTCATATATTTCTAGGCTAACATTAAAGAAATTACTACCGATAAACCATTCAGATCATTAGACTCAATCCGAATAATCTCATCATTTTGACATCTCAAATCCATAGTCTTTCATTTGTAGTTTACAATAGTATCGTGCAAAGTTAACCAATCCATACCCAAAATTATATCAAATTCGTCAAATGGTAATAACATCAAATCAGCCGAAAAACATGAATCTTGAATCATCAATGGACAATTCTTACACACTTTGTCAACCAAAACACACCGGCCTAAGGGGTTCAATACTCTAATTACAAATTCAATAGAGTTTATAGGCAAAGTCTTACTGTTCACTAAATTCATGCATATATAAGAATGCATTGATCCGAGATCCATCAATGCAATCACAGAAGTATCATAAAGAGTAAATGTACCCATAATCACATTTGAAGACAAAGCTTCCTCACGAACTCAGATGGCGTAGGCTCTGGCAGGTGTGCGAGCCTCAGATCTAACAATCATATCTTTAGTTCCCTTCTGGCTGCCACTCACATTACCTGTATTTCTCGGCGGTCTACCTCGAGCTATTTTGACACTAGGCCTAGGATTTTGCAAAATCCCTTGCTCTACAGACTCAGGACATTCACGAATAAAGTGATCTAAGGATCCATATCTAAAGCAAGCTCGATCGTTCAATCTACAACTTCCTGGAAGTCTTTTACCACAATGTCTACACTTGGGTCAATCGGATCAGACATTTCCAACACTTGCAACAGAAGTAGCTGGAGTTCTAAAACTAGAATGCGATCTAACACAATATGTAACACCCCAAACACGACATAGACGTTATGGCAGAATCTGACGTGTCACATTGAAGTGTTTTTTGAAAACCTTGTTTTCATTGAAAATCCTTCTTTAAAATAAAAACCTTGAGTAAAATCCCAGCTTGTATTTGTTGATTTCAAAGCGAGGTGTATTTTAAAAAAACTATTCCTTCTTGTATGATAATAATTACTTTGTAGAATCTCTTTTCAGTTGCGGAAGCTTTATTTAAAACAGATTATCTATGAAAACTTGTCATTTAAAAATTAAGTTGCGGAAACGTATTATTTAAAAAAAATAGTTCTGGTTTAGGAAAAACCATGTTCTACTTCTAACCAATATAAGGCATAAAAATAATAATAATCCTAATTTGAAATAATAACCAGAGGAAAGGCCTTATTACACCCCAAATCAAAAAAATAATTTAAAATCAAAATATTAAAAATTACATAAAAGATTAAGTCTAAACTTTTTGCTAGTTGGCCACCTCTGAGACCCTCCATTCGTCGAACCACCTACTGAGGATCACTTGAAAATTTTAAAAGGGGGTGAGTTTCGAAAACTCAGTGTCTACAACCCTCAATGAGTATAAAGCAATCATTAGTCATTTTGGGCCTGAGCCCAATTCAATAACTGTGGCCTTTCAGCCTTAGCCCATATTAGCCTCAGTTGGGCCAAGCCCATATCGCAATAATATCACAATAATATCATACATGCAATGTTGTGAAACCCACCCCAATAATCCAACCGCTACACACCAACTCCGTCCCCCGATACACATCATGTGGGGATATAAATATTGACCCACCCATCCGATACACATCAATGGTAGCCCGGTTGAGGTACTACCTTCATTACAGCAAGCTGCTAATCAAATATTGGGCTTAATAGCCATCGGTGGATCCACGGTCGTCAAGCAACCAAGCGATCCTCAAATACTTCCTCGGTTCCATAATTTACAACCCATGTGCAACCTAAACAGAAAATCATATGAATGCAGCAGATTTACATGTAACATCCATAAATCTTACATTCAACACATAGGGGCACTTTAGTCATTTTTGCCCTTAGGGGCATTTCGATAATTTCTCTTTATTATGGGATTATTACCTATCTCGACCCGTTAACAAGTCCCCATTGGCTAAAGTGAACACATACTTTGCGCCAGGTATGTAACACCCCGTACCCGAGTCCGTCGCCGGAGTCGAACACGAGGGGTTTGCAGACTTAAATCACTTCTTTGCACAATCCATTTTAAATTTTCCAGGCAAGCTGGCTAACTGCGTCACTGTCACCTTAAAAATCATATCTTGAGTTTCACAACTAGAAAATCAGTTTCGTGATTTTTCCCTGAAACTAGACTCATATATGCATCTACAAATTTTTTTATAGAATTTTTTGTCGGGCCAATTAGTACAGTTTCTTAGTCAAAGTCTCCCATGTTACAGGGATCGACTACACTGACCTTTGCGCATTACGACTTGGATATCTCCCTGTACAAGGCTTCAATACTGATGCCGTTTGTTTCTGTAGAAACTAGACTCAAAAAGAAATCTATGCATATATGGCATGACTTCTAATTATCTCTGGTTAGTTTATAATGAATTTTCAAAGTCGGAACAGGGAATCCAGAAACCGTTCTGGCCCTGTCTCAAGAAAACCTGAATATCTCTTAACATACTGTTCATATGATCGTTTCATTACTTTCCTATGAAAATAGATTCATCAAGATTCGTTTACATAATTTATTCACTATTTAATTCCATTCCTACTATTTTTAGTGATTTTCCAAATCTACATCACTGCTGCTGTCAGCATCTGCCTTTAAGGTAGACTTTACCTATTTCATAGTTTCCATGATTCAACTAGCCCTTTTAGCATAAATAGCACAAATTATGATAGTGATTAACCATTCCCATGGCCAATCCTTGTTAAGCATATCCACACCTCTCAATAACCATATCCATACCAAATGATTATAACATTATGCTCAAACATATATAAGCCATTTTCGAATGGCTATCCAAAATTATACAAATCCAAAGGGTCCATGACCCACAACAAAAAGGGTAGTCCTATACATGCCATTTCAATGTTCAACCAAAAGTATACCAAAAGGAGCTTTGATAGTGTGGGCGACTTCGACTTCAAAATCCCGAGTCCAATAGCTGAAGAACCAAAATCTATAAAACAGAGAATCAAAGAAACGGAGTAAGCATTAAATGCTTAGTAAGTTTTGAGCAAAGAATTTAGACACAACCAAAGTATAGCATTCATGTAGCTAAACAGATAATTTCATATGCACAAATTTTCAATATCATAATTACTTCACATTACCAACCCTTATATTCATACACAAAGATCAACTTAGCCAAAGGCCGGTAGCTCATTTATCAACTGAGCGAATACTTATTTGTAAGGGCTCAACTAATTCAAAGCACATACGAAACATACCTCAATGTTGGGATGTTACAAGCGAATTAACTGAAATTTTTACAGCAAGATCGTTCATTCCCGAATCACGTACCTTCGGAATTTAACTGGATATAGCTACTCGTTCAAATGCCTTCGGGACATAGCCCGGTTATAGTAACTCGCACAAATGCCTTCGGGACTTAACCCGGATTTAGTAACTCGCACCAATGCCTTCGGGCTTAGCCCGGAATTAGTAACTCGCACAAATGCCTTCGAGACTTAACCCGGATTTAGTAACTCGCACCAATGCCTTCGGGCTTAGCCCGGAATTAGTAACTCGCACAAATGCCTTCGGATCTTAGTCCGGATATGGTCACTTAGCACAAAGCCTTCGGGACTTAGCCCGGACATCATTCGAATAACCATGCACATTTAACAATAAATCATGACACATTCGTATTTCATTTAGCAAAACTCAAACACAAGACACTTATCACTCTTGCAATTTCGGCTCAATAGCCACATACAAAGAGCATGATTTTGATTCGCTTAAAATATGATCTAATCAAATCATAATCTAAGTTCCATTACTCAAAAACTTACCTCGGATGTTGTTGAACGATTTTGATGGCTATTCGACCACTTTTTCCTTCCCTTTATCGGATTTAGTTCCCCTTTGCTCTTGAGCTTAATTTAACAAATAAATTGATTTAATCATTTGAGCATCGAAAAGAGGAACTCAAGGTACTTAGCCCATATATAATTCATTAGACATCAAAGTCACACATGTACGGAATCATGAATCAAACTCAACACATTAGTTAGTATTCTCCTTAGCCGAATTTTCTAAGTCAAGATAAATCCTTCAATATGCTTACCTATGGCCGAACAAACACATCAACCTATGTACTCATTCATGTGGCCGAATATGCATGTTTATGTTGAGGCCAATTATATACTTAATACCACACACAAATGGCATACATTTTACTAACTAATGCATTACATATTATAACTCAATACACATCCATCATTTACTCCATAACCGAAACACCATCATATGAAAATATATACCTTGAGATATTATATATGTCATGCTAATACATCATGTGCAAACATATACATATGTGTAAGAGCCGAATCACAAGGTTGATTATAACCAAACATAAACATAAATCCGAAACACAAATCTTACCTACCATGCAATAAGCATAAATCATACTTATGGATATACCATGGCCGAATACATCACAACACCTTACCATTTCAATTTTGATCATGGTTAAACAAAGAACTTAATGTCTCACTCAAAAATGCTAAAAAGAAAATCCAAGAGTTAATCAATCCACCATCACATGTATCATTAACAAGCTTCACATTTAGCATGCAATGACATTAACACAAAATCCACCTTGGCCGAATATCATCCCCATGACATAGCAAAGATTTGAACCATGGCTAATTAGAACTCAAGCTAGCAACTAAAAACATGCATGAATCTCATGGCACAACATCAACATACCTTAATCTAGATACAAGTATGGCCGAACCTCCTCCTAATCCTCTTCCAAACCAAACATGAAGCAAGAACTGCTTCCTTCTTCCTTAGAATTTTCGGCCAAGGATGAACCAAAGGATGAACACTTTTTTTTTGTTTTCTTTTCTTCCACTCACGGCAATAGGGGGGAGACAATCACACATATTCTTTCCTTTTTTTCCATTTCTTTATTACCCATACTCCTTATTTTATTTTTCCTAACATACATCACTAACGTAACATGTTTGTGACATGTTTCCACTCATAGCATGGCCGGCCACTAAGCTTAAATTTGGGTAAATTGACATGCAAACCCATCATTTTCACAACATGCATTAATAGGCCATTTCACATTTGCCTAGCACATTTCTAAATTTTCTCACATAAGTCCTATTTGATAAAATTCACTTACAATTGACAAAATTCAAACATGAAATTTTCACACATGCATGTATACATATAATAAGCATCAAATATGACAGCTAATTATTTTTATGACTCGGTTTTGTGGCCCCGAAACCACTTCCCGACTAGGGTCACTTTAGGGCTGTCACAACTCTCCCCCACTTAAGAAATTTTTGTCCCCGAAAATCTACCGGTAATTAGGTTTGGGTATCGTTCTTTCATAGAATTCTAGGTTTCCCAAGTTGCTTCTTCGATACCGTGTTTGAGCCATAATACTTTTACTAACGGAACCTTTTTGTTTCGCAACTCTTTCACTTCACGAGCTAGGATACGAATCGGTTCTTCTTCATAACTCAAGTCAGATTGAATTTCAACTTCTGATGGATTAATCACATGTGACGGATCGGATCTATAACGTCGAAGCATCGAAACATGAAAGACGTCGTGAATCTTTTCAAGTTCAGGGGGCAAAATCAATCTATACGCAACTGGACCAACCCGTTCGGAGATTTCGTACGGCCCAATGAATCTCGGGCTCAAC
The DNA here is from genome assembly GCF_007990345.1 of Gossypium hirsutum. Classification (NCBI taxonomy): domain Eukaryota; kingdom Viridiplantae; phylum Streptophyta; class Magnoliopsida; order Malvales; family Malvaceae; genus Gossypium; species Gossypium hirsutum. Next base: position 76,859,713 of record NC_053425.1, on the reverse strand, counting down.
TTGCCCTTACGGCCAAATCTGAGTATCTTTTTCCAAGGCGAAACTTTAAGAAACACTTTATCTCCCACCTCATACTCAATGTCTTTTCGTTTCAAGTCCGCGTACGATTTCTGGGAATCTGTGGCTGCCTTCAGACTTTCACGAATTATTTTTACTTTCTGTTCAGCATCTTTAATCAAATCAACTCCGAAAATTTTACTTTCACCGAGCTCGGTCTAAAACAATGGTGTACGACATTTACGACCGTACAAAGCCTCGTAAGGTGCCATCTTAATACTTGATTGAAAACTGTTGTTGTAAGCGAATTCAATCAAAGGTAAATACCGTTCCCATGAACCACTGAACTCGAGGATGCAACATCTCAACATATCCTCAAGTATCTGAATTATCCGCTCGGATTGGCCATCGGTTTGGGGGTGAAAAGTGGTGCTAAAGTGCAGCTTGGTACCCAAAGCTTCTTGCAATTTCTTCCAAAATCGCGAGGTGAATCTCGGATCTCTATCCGACACAATAGAAATCGGTACCCCGTGTAATCTCACAATCTGAGAAACATACAATTCAGCTAGTTTATCCAATGAAAAATCCGTACGTACGGGGATAAAATGAGCCGACTTAGTCAGTCTATCAACAACAACCCAAATCGCATCATTCTTACTTGTCGACGGTGGCAACCCAGACACAAAATCTATCGTGACTCGATCCCATTTCCATTCAGGTATCATGATCGGCTGAAGTAAACCCGTAGGCACTTGATGTTCCGCCTTTACTTGCTGACATATTAAACACTTCGAAACAAAATCGGAAATGTCTCGTTTCATACCATGCCACCAAAACTGACATCTCAGATCGTTGTACATTTTCGTACTCCCCGGGTGAATCGACATTCGGCTATAATGAGCTTCGTTCAGAATCATCGAAATAAGTTCTGAATTTCTTGGAACACACAAACGATTTCTGAACCTCAAGCAATCGTCATCATCAACTTGAAACTCTGATTCCACATTCGGAACACATTCAGCCCGTTTTGCAACCAATTAATCATCGACTTTCTGAGCCTCACGAATTTGAGGAATCAATAATGGTTTGGCTTTTAATTCAGCTACTAACACATTGTCGGGTAGAACAGACAAGTGTACATTCGTCGCTCGTAAAGCGAACAGTGATTTACGACTTAAGGCATCCGCAACCACATTAGCTTTTCCCGGGTGATAGTCAATGACAAGCTCATAATCCTTTAACAACTCGAGCCAACGTCTTTGTCGCAGATTTAAGTCTCTTTGAATCATCAAATATTTGAGACTTTTGTGATCCGAAAATACATGGTACTTTTCACCAAATAAGTAATGTCGCCATATTTTTAAAGCGAATACGATGGCAGCTAGTTCGAGATCATGGGTCGGATAATTTTTCTCATGTGGCTTTAATTGTCTCGACGCATAGGCCACAACTCGACCTTCTTGCATCAATACGCAACCTAACCCAAGTAGGGACGCATCACTATAAATGACAAACTCTTTGCCTGATTCGGGCTGCACTAGAATTGGAGCTTCGGTCAAATAAGTTTTCAGTTGATCAAAACTTTTCTGGCATTTTTCCGTCCATTCGAACTTAACATCTTTTTGAAGTAGCTTCGTCATCGGTGTGGCTATCATCGAGAAACCTTTTACAAATCGTCGGTAGTAAACGGCAAGTCCCAAAAAGCTCCGAACCTCAGTAATATTTCTCAGAGGCTTCTAGTTAAGTATGGCTGAAATTTTGCTCGGGTCAACTCGAATACCCGATGCAGATACCACATGGCCCAAGAAGCTAACCTCTCTTAACCAGAACTCACACTTACTGAACTTAGCATATAACTGCTTATCCCGTAAAATTTGCAACACTAATCTCAGGTGCTCAGCATGTTCGGTCTCATCTCTTGAATAGACCAAGATGCCATCGACGAACACAACTACGAACTGGTCCAAATACTGTCTGAAGATCCGATTCATCAAATCCATAAATACCGCAGGGGCATTAGTGAGCCCAAACGGCATCATTAAGAACTCGTAGTGGCCATATCTCGTTCTGAAAGCAGTTTTGGGTATATCCGAATCTCGAATTCGCAACTGGTAATAACCTGATCTCAAATCTATCTTTGAAAACACTGAGGCTCCCTTTAGTTGATCAAACAAATCATCAATACGCGGTAACGGATATTTATTCTTTATCGTCATTTTATTCAGCTGACGATAGTCAATGCACAACCTCATGGTTCCGTCCTTCTTTTTCACAAACAATACTGGTGCACCCCAAGGTGAGAAACTTGGTCGAGCAAAACCTCTATCCGTCAACTCTTGCAACTGAGCTTTCAATTCTTTTAACTCGGTTGGTGCCATACGATACGGAGCTATCGAAATTGGCGTAGTTCCAGGTACAAGCTCAATACCAAACTCTACCTCCCGAACAGGTGGTAAACCCGGTAATTCTTCAGGAAAAACATCCGGGTATTCACAAACCACTGGCACAGATTCGGGTTTCTTTTCTAATTCTTTGTCATCAAGTACATACGCAAGGTATGCTTCGCACCCTTTTCTTACATATTTCTGGGCCAACATTGCTGATACTACAGCTGGCAACCCCTTTAAGTCCATAGACTCAACTCGGATTATCTCGTTATTTGCGCACCTCAAATCAATAGTCTTGCTTTTGCAATTCACAACCGCATTATGCACAGTCAACCAATCCAAACCAAGAATAACATCAAATTCATCAAACGGCAAAAGCATCAAGTCCGCCGGAAAATAGGAATCTCGAGTTACTAGGGGGCATTTCTTACACACTTTGTCGACAAGCACGTAACGACCCAAGGGATTTGACACCCGAATTACGAACTCAGTAGAATCAATAGGTAAAGTCTTACTGGATGCTAAGGTTTCGCATATATAAGAATGAGTAGAACCCGGGTCAATCAAAGCAATCACTTTAGTATCAAAGAGAGTAAAAGTACCCGTAATAACATCTGGCGAGGAAGCATCTTCGCGTGCGCGTATAGCATAAGTCCTAACAGGAGCACGAGCCTCAGATCTGGTCGTAGCATCTCTGGATCCTCTCTGACCACCACTAGAATTGCCCGTATTTCTAGATGGTCTACCTCGAGCAGTGGTAGCACCCGGTTTCCCGCTCTGATTTATATTCTGTTCAGACAACCTCGGGCAATCTTTAATGAAGTGGTCAACTGATCCGCACTTGTAACAGGAGCGATCATGGAATCTACAACTCCCCGAATGCCATTTACCACAATACTGGCACTCCGCTCTTTCCCGACGATCATTTCCAACACTAGCGACTGAAGTGACTCGTGCACTCACAGGGGGTCGATCGCGATCTCGTCTAGAAAAGCCTGAAGTGTCTCTAGACCGGCCTAAGCCATCTCTAAATTTCTTCGATGACTGTGGGAAGGGCTTCCCCGAAGACCTCTTACGAAACTCCCTTGCTCCCACCTCAGCTTTTCTTTTCTCCATACTGAGCTCCTCGGCTTTACAAGCTCGCTCGACAAGTACCACAAATTCTCGGATTTCTAACATGCCAACATACAGCTTTATGTCATCATTCAGTCCATCTTCGAAACGTTTACACATCACAGCTTCTGAAGAAATGCATTCTCGCGCATACCGGCTAAGCCTCACAAATTTTCGTTCATAGTCGGTAACCGACATGGAACCTTGTTTGAGTTCAAGAAATTCCTTCTGTTTTTGGTCAATGAATCTCTGACTGATATGCTTCTTTCGAAACTCGGTTTGGAAGAATTCCCAAGTTACTTGCTCTCTAGGCACAACAGAAGTCAATGTATTCCACCAATAGTAGGCAGAATCACGTAGCAAGGAGATAGTACACTTTAGGTACTCATCGGGTGTGCAAGATAGCTCGTCGAGTACCCGGATAGTGTTGTCCAACCAAAATTCAGCTTGCTCGACATCATCGCTGTCCGTAGCTTTAAATTCAGTAGCCCCGTGTTTTCGAATTCTGTCAACTGGGGGCTTATTTGACCTTATTTGGTCCGTTACCGGAGGTATTGTAGGTGCGGGGGTGGTATTTTTCGGGAATGGAGGTTGTGGAACAGCCGTATTAGTTCGAATGTATTGGTTGAACCAATCATTCATCACGCTATAGAAAGCTTGTCTAGCCTCATCATTCGGATTACTAGCAATAGAATGAGAGTCCGCCGGAGCTGTCCCTTGTGCGGGAGCAGGCGCTACATTCTCAAGATCATCAGCTACCGCTCGGTCGGGATCGGGATCCATTACTATAAATAAACACATTTGCAAATGTCAGAAATCACCACACTATCAAATAATCACATAAAATGGCATGTATAGCTAGACCCAACGCATTACGATAGTCCTAGAATCGACTAAACCGTAGCTCTGATACCAATAAAATTGTAACACCCCGTACCCGAGTCCGTCGCCGAAGTCGGACACGAGGGGTTTGCAGACTTAAATCACTTCTTTGCACAATCCATTTTAAATTTTCCAGGCAAGCTGGCTAACTGCGTCACTATCACCTTAAAAATCATATCTTGAGTTTCACAACTCGAAAATCAGTTTCGTGATTTTTCCCTGAAACTACACTCATATATGCATCTACAAATTTTTTTATAGAATTTTTTGTCAGGCAAATTAGTACAGTTTCTTAGTCAAAGTCTCCCATGTTACAGGGATCGACTACACTGACCTTTGCGCATTACGACTAGGATATCTCCCTGTACAGGGCTTCAATACTGATACCGTTTGTTTCTATACAAACTAGACTCAAAAAGGAATCTATGCATATATGGCATGACTTCTAATTATCTCTGGTTAGTTTATAATGAATTTTCAAAGTCGGAACAGGGAATCCAGAAACCGTTCTGGCCCTGTCTCAAGAAAACCTGAATATCTCTTAACATACTGTTCATATGATCGTTTCATTACTTTCCTATGAAAATAGATTCATCAAGATTCGTTTACATAATTTATTCACTATTTAATTCCATTCCTACTATTTTTAGTGATTTTCCAAATCTACATCACTGCTGCTGTCAGCATCTGCCTTTAAGGTAGACTTTACCTATTTCATAGTTTCCATGATTCAACTAGCCCTTTTAGCATAAATAGCACAAATTATGATAGTGATTAACCATTCCCATGGCCAATCCTTGTTAAGCATATCCACACCTCTCAATAACCATATCCATACCAAATGATTATAACATTATGCTCAAACATATATAAGCCATTTTCGAATGGCTATCCAAAATTATACAAATCCAAAGGGTCCATGACCCACAACAAAAAGGGTAGTCCTATACATGCCATTTCAATGTTCAACCAAAAGTATACCAAAAGGAGCTTTGATAGTGTGGGCGACTTCGACTTCAAAATCCCGAGTCCAATAGCTGAAGAACCAAAATCTATAAAACAGAGAATCAAAGAAACGGAGTAAGCATTAAATGCTTAGTAAGTTTTGAGCAAAGAATTTAGACACAACCAAAGTATAGCATTCATGTAGCTAAACAGATAATTTCATATGCACAAATTTTCAATATCATAATTACTTCACATTACCAACCCTTATATTCATACACAAAGATCAACTTAGCCAAAGGCCGGTAGCTCATTTATCAACTGAGCGAATACTTATTTGTAAGGGCTCAACTAATTCAAAGCACATACGAAACATACCTCAATGTTGGGATGTTACAAGCGTATTAACTGAAATTTTACAGCAAGATCGTTCATTCCCGAATCACGTACCTTCGGAATTTAACCGGATATAGCTACTCGTTCAAATGCCTTCGGGACATAGCCCGGTTATAGTAACTCGCACAAATGCCTTCGGGACTTAACCCGGATTTAGTAACTCGCACCAATGCCTTCGGGCTTAGCCTGGAATTAGTAACTCGCACAAATGCCTTCGGGACTTAACCCGGATTTAGTAACTCGTACCAATGCCTTCGGGCTTAGCCCGGAATTAGTAACTCGCACAAATGCCTTCGGATCTTAGTCCGGATATGGTCACTTAGCACAAAGCCTTCGGGACTTAGCCCAGACATCATTCGAATAACCATGCACATTTAACAATAAATCATGACACATTCGTATTTCATTTAGCAAAACTCAAACACAAGACACTTATCACTCTTGCAATTTCGGCTCAATAGCCACATACAAAGAGCATGATTTTGATTCGCTTAAAATATGATCTAATCAAATCATAATCTAAGTTCCATTACTCGAAAACTTACCTCGGATGTTGTCGAACGATTTCGATGGCTATTCGACCACTTTTTCCTTCCCTTTATCGGATTTAGTTCCCCTTTGCTCTTGAGCTTAATTTAACAAATAAATTGATTTAATCATTTGAGCATCGAAAAGAGGAACTCAAGGTACTTAGCCCATATATAATTCATTAGACATCAAAGTCACACATGTACGGAATCATGAATCAAACTCAACACATTAGTTAGTATTCTCCTTAGCCGAATTTTCTAAGTCAAGATAAATCCTTCAATATGCTTACCTATGGCCGAACAAACACATCAACCTATGTACTCATTCATGTGGCCGAATATGCATGTTTATGTTGAGGCCAATTATATACTTAATACCACACACAAATGGCATACATTTTACTAACTAATGCATTACATATTATAACTCAATACACATCCATCATTTACTCCATAATCGAAACACCATCATATGAAAATATATACCTTGAGATATTATATATGTCATGCTAATACATCATGTGCAAACATATATATATGTGTAAGAGCCGAATCACAAGGTTGATTATAACCAAACATAAACATAAATCCAAAACACAAATCTTACCTACCATGCAATAAGCATAAATCATACTTATGGATATACCATGGCCGAATACATCACAACACCTTACCATTTCAATTTTGATCATGGTTAAACAAAGAACTTAATGTCTCACTCAAAAATGCTAAAAAGAAAATCCAAGAGTTAATCAATCCACCATCACATGTATCATTAACAAGCTTCACATTTAGCATGCAATGACATTAACACAAAATCCACCTTGGCCGAATATCATCCCCATGACATAGCAAAGATTTGAACCATGGCTAATTAGAACTCAAGCTAGCAACTAAAAACATGCATGAATCTCATGGCACAACATCAACATACCTTAATCTAGATACAAGTATGGCCGAACCTCCTCCTAATCCTCTTCCAAACCAAACATGAAGCAAGAACTGCTTCCTTCTTCCTTAGAATTTTCGGCCAAGGATGAACCAAAGGATGAACACTTTTTTTTTTGTTTTCTTTTCTTCCACTCACGGCAATAGGGGGGAGACAATCACACACATTCTTTCCTTTTTTTTTCCATTTCTTTATTACCCATACTCCTTATTTTATTTTTCCTAACATACATCACTAACATAACATGTTTGTGACATGTTTCCACTCATAGCATGGCCGGCCACTAAGCTTAAATTTGGGTAAATTGACATGCAAACCCATCATTTTCACAACATGCATTAATAGGCCATTTCACATTTGCCTAGCACATTTCTAAATTTTCTCACATAAGTCCTATTTGATAAAATTCACTTACAATTGACAAAATTCAAACATGAAATTTTCACACATGCATATATACATATAATAAGCATCAAATATGACAGCTAATTATTTTTATGACTCGGTTTTGTGGCCCCGAAACCACTTCCTGACTAGGGTCACTTTAGGGCTGTCACAAGGTAGGATTTCAGCAAAGAGGTGGTGAGTTATTAAGACCGCTTAAGTACCAAGTTCTCTCTAGATCCAATCCTAGACATGCATATACCCATTGCTACACTTTAACCCTATGACATGTCCACAGTCACAATTAATTAATTAATTAATTAATTAATTAATTTTTATGTCTGTTTAAGTAGTTATCAGATACTAGGCCCAAAACCCCTTACAAAACCTAAACAAGTCTACATACATGTATATGGCCCACTAGGCCCAATCTCATTCATATGGCCCATTAGGCCCAAATCACATTCATATGACCCATCTGGCTCGAACCAATTCGAGCCATGTAACCAACATGATTAGTTCATCACTTATTATCAAATCAGCAAATTCGCTTATTTTGGGCCCACGGCCCGTCAACCCATTAGCCCATTCTGGCCCAGATGGCCAAAGTATGGCCCAGATCCATGAGATCGCTTATGGGGCCTCTGATAACGTATCAATTTCTCCCTTACGAGTGTTCATGCACTCGCAAGACTATCATAGCCAAACTCTCGACTTTTCAGAATTTCAGTTTTTTGGTATTTCGGGATTTGTCGATCTAACGTATGTGCAGTGTATGTACACACCTTCATCTTTATATCAAACTATCATAGGGTAGAAGTACACACCTTATCACCTGGAGTACTAAGTCACCCGAACCTATATTCAACATTATACTCCATTAGTCACATCCCATTAATTCAAAATAAATCCTGAACAACCTATACTTGCCTTGACTAGATTGTTTGGCTACGATCTGCCTACGTAACTTGAAATCTGACGTAGTCCCCCTTCCGCATCTAGGCGAAAAGTCCCTAATGACTGACACCTTACGTTGCTTAAACTTGGGAGCCTCTACCCCAACCTTTCTGCTAGAACCCCCTTTTTCCATCAACTAATACTTAGCCAGCGATCACACTCTTGAATGAGAGGGAGAAAGAGAAATAAATGGAGAAACCATAGGTTAATGAAAGTAATGGTATTGGAAAGGATAAAGAAAAATCGACTTCTAAGAGTGTAGAAACGAAAGAACTTAGAAATATTTAACAAAAGCTAAAGAAGATCTAATTCACTTACCGATCGCGAGATTGCTTGCCAACAAGAAATCAACCCCCAAAGTGTATGAATCGGCTCTTAAATGAACAAGAAGAAACCGACTAAGTTAAAAAGGGAAGAGGTTGATTTGATTAAAATAGGGAAGAAAAGATCAAGAGTTTGGCTTAAAGGAAAGAGGAGATGAAGGGTTTGAGATTACTCAGGTATTTGCAAAACAAAAGAGTCAAGAGGTTGGAAGAAATTTCCCCCAAGAATATGCGACTGAAGCATACAAAAACAAAAAATGCCCTCACTTGCCCATACGACACACGTATATATACTAAAAAAATACAAACATACACTCCCCAATCGACTTAAACTCATCAAGTTAAATTCCCTTCAATTTCTCCAATTTTATCACCATCATATCCACACTTAATCCTTATCCTTATCTCCACCGTAACCTTGATTTTAGCCAACAATTGCATTCAAATTGCTTCCACCGAATGGCAATCCTTCCTTGTGTTGCACAGCAAAATTGAATTCCCTTTTGCGCATGAAACCACTCGAACTCCAGCCCCCAACTTCCCATCATGCTGCTGGCCACTGCACCACTACTTATCTTGTGGTACCATTCGATGACAATTAGCTATAAGGCTTTATGCCTAAGTCTCAGTTTCCTTAAAGAATAAAAATTTAAAACTTTGCCAGGCTTGGGATTTGAACCTACAACCTCTCAGGTCCATAGTATGCTTCTCGCTATTGCCCCCCAAGCGCTCTTGTGCCATGTTTCCACCAAACATATTTGTAAGGCCTAAACGCTAGCTTCTCTACTAATTGTTAGCGCAATAAAAATTTTCGCCAAGGCCAAGACTTGAACCCTGAACTTCCTACTTGCTACCAACGCCTTTTGCCACTAGGCCAAGCATTTCCTTGTGTTAGATTTTACCAGGCCTCATTAATAAGCCTTCCACCTAATGCTTAGGGTCTTTTAGAAAAAAAATGAAAAATTTTGCTAAAGCCTTGGATCGAACCCAGGACTTTTTTCACACTACCAACCCTTCCTAAATCACTTAACAATTAAACTAAACATGCAATTATAAAATATTTAAACACATTTAAGTTATTTAAGATGCCTTCTAACCAATCCCAAACTCGAGGCACATTACTTCTAAGCCCAAAATTCAGGGTGTTACACAATATCTACTCGAATGTCCCACGTTAGCCTTTGAACGGCTAAAATCATCTCGAAATTTCTTCGATGTCGAATGAAATGACTTGCTCGATGATCTTTTTTTCACCTCTCTAGCTTTTGAATCAGCTTTTCTTTTCTTTTTCCCGAGTTCTTCAACTTTACATGCTCGTTCAACAAGCACAACAAAATCTTTTATTTCCAGAATCCTGACTAATAATTTGATGTCTTCATGCAAGCCATCCTCGAATCTTTTGCATATAATTGCTTCAGTCGAGGCACATTCTTGTGCATACTGACTCAATCTTACAAATTCTCACTCGTATTCTGTAACAGACATACGACCTTGTTTTAACTCCAGTAACTCTTTGCGTTTCTGATCAATAAATCTCTGACTGATGTATTTCTTTTGGAATTCAACTTCAAAGAACTAACAGGTAACTCGTTCTCTCGAAACCACAGATATCAATTTCTTCCACCAATGATATGCCGTATCTGTCAAAAATGAAACGATATACTTAAGACATTCTTCGGGAGTACATGACATTTCATCAAACACTCGTATTGTATTCTTGATACAAAACTCAGCTCTCTCAGCATCATCATCAGTAGTAGATCGAAACTCTTTAGCCCCATATTTTCTAGTCTTATCAACTGGATGCTTATTTAGACGAATCAGATCTAAAGTTTCTGGCATAACTGGGACTTATGGAGGACTTAGCAGGGGTGAAGTTTGTGGCACAGTCGGATTGTTTCTAATATACTGGGTAAACCAATCATTCATCATTTGGTAAAAAAATTGCTTAGCCTCTCCCTCGTGGCTACTAGAAATAGGTCTAGATTTAGATGGCGTTGTCCCTTGAGCGGGGCCAGGCGCATTATTTTCTATATCATCATCTACGGATCGTTCGAGATCCAATTACTATACAGTAAAAACTGTCAGGAATCATCACACTATTGTGTTTTATATATATGGCATGTATAGCTAAACTCTCAGACGATATATTAGTCCTAGAATCGACTAAATCGTAGCTCTAATACCAACAAAATGCAACACCCCTAACTCGTATTTGTCGCCAGGGTTAAGAGACATTACCAGACATATCAGAACATTTCACAATCATTTCACAGTCAACAGTCATACATTATCATATCATATTCAAATATCAACAATAAGTTCCTTTCTTAGGTCAATAGACCTTAAACATGCATTAGAAATAGGTCGGGACTAAACCAAACACATACAAAATTTTTGAAACTAAACAATTTCTCTAAGTTACAGAGGTTACACACCCATGTGAAGAGGCCGTGTGCCTTACACAGCATTAGACACGCCCGTGTGTCTAGGCTGTGGCAAAACAGATCATACATACTAACTTGTCCACACAGCCACAAGACACACCCATGTGCCAGGCCGTGTAAAAATTAAGGAGGTTACTGACTTGGGTCACTCGGCCGACCACACACCCATGTGCCAGCCCGTGTGCCACACACGACCGATAGACACGCCCGTGTGTCTAGGCTGTGTCAAAACTGTAAGGTATACTGACTTTAAATCGTAAGGTACCCCAGGGGACACACGGCCATATAACATAACTGTGTGTCACACACGGTTGAGACACACGCCCGTGTCTCTGCCCTTGTGGACAAAAATAGGCTATTTGCAAAGCCAAATTGCCACCCATTTTGGACAATCCCTATAAGCATAAAACAAAGCTCATTTCACGCCCCTAAGGTAGCCAAAAACATACTAAATCATGCACAAATTGACCCATGATATCATCATTCATTCCCATATAAAAATACAACTTAAACATACCAAATCAAAGTAAAAAATTTATAACAAAAGCATATGATTCATACATCATATTAATCCATTTCAATTCATAACATTTCACATCATATTAACTTCTCAAATCAACTATGAAACTTACCAAAATTGACCATTTCATATTGTCATTCAAGAGTGCATCAAAACATACCATTTTTGAACACAAAACAATTAGAAAAATTCATTCATAATCTCACCAATAATCAAGCCATATCACATGGCTAGATATACACATCTCAAAACACATTCAAAGTTCTCTAGCCTATACATGCCATACTTTGATATATGCATTTTCAAAAGGTACCAAAATCAAGTTTGATAGTATGGTGATGATCCTCGATGATCCCCAAGCGTCCAGTAGCTTCAGTAATCTATAACACAATACAAACACACACAAATTAAGCTTTCAAAGGTTGAGTAAGCCATATACTCCATAGCCAAATACTATCATAAACCACATAGTTCATATACATTTCCCATATTCCCAATTCATTTGCACATATAGCATATTTTCTCATACTTATATCCCATATCATCACTTGCACATATACTTATTTCTCATTAACAAATGTTGAACACATCTCCACGTACCTGAATTGGTTATTCATTCATTCCATCACGTATTTATTAGAATGCCCGTTGAACCGTACGAAATTAAATAGGATACGTGGATAGCTTAAAAAGCTCGTAAAAAAGCCAACATCTCAGACGTGGTCTTACATGTAATTATATATCGATGCCACTGTCCCAAACAGGGACTTACACGAAATCAAATACGATGCCGATGTCCCAGACATAGTCTTACATGTAAATTTCAAATCGATGCCAACGTCCCAGACGTGGTCTTACACAAAATCTCATATCAGAATCCTATGTCATAATATATGTATCCTAACTATTCCTATGGTTTGTACGGGGCTTTCAAACATCGTTACGTTATTGAAACTTTCTAAATTTTACATATTAAGCTTCTATAATCATTCATCACAATCAATATCATATAACCATGAAAAATCAATTCAAACACATTTATTTGTATTTCAACTTACCTCGTACAGAAATGAACAGAAACAAACGGCTATTCAACGACTTTCGACTTTCCTCAATCTAATTTCGTTTTCTATTGTTATTGATCTATATAAATTAAAATTTGACTTATTCAGTCTCACATTTATTCAAATCAATCCATATACACATATTTAGGGCATTTTACAAATTGGCCCTCACATTTTCACATTTTAACACTTTACTCCCTAATTTATAAAATCACAAAATACACAAAATTTCCTTATACATATGCTTGGCCGAATATTCCTTTAACTAATATAAGCCCACATATTTCATTTATTTCACATTTTAACCCTTCAATTTCTCATTTTCACAATTTATTCCAAAATACTTAAATTCATCAAAAATCCCAATACAAAACATAGTAATCTAACACATATCTTTCATTTTCTATCATCAAACTTCATAAAACTCACATTATCAACAATGGCACATCTTAAAATCATAATCAAATTTAGAAATTGAGGCATAGGCTTGAAAGATTACTAAGCAACGATCACAAAAACATAGAAATTATCAAAAACCGATCAAAAATCATACCTTAGTCACCAAAATTCTTAGCCGAACCCTATGAGCTCTTTTTCTTCCTTTTTTCTTTTTGATTTTTGGCAATAAAGATGAATGAATCATCCATTATCATGTTTTGTTTTACTTTATTACAAAATAATTCATCAATTACTAATTTTCCCTTTATAATTAAACATATAATTCACGTTAATTAAGGCTATTAAAGGCCACTCATAAATTCAATGGTTTATTAACCACACAAGGACATCTCAATTATAAAGACACATCAATTCGGTAATTATTCAAATAGAAGGACAATTTTGCATTTTCTGTGATTTAATCTTTTTTATCAAATCGGCACACAAATAATAAAATTTTCACACAAAACTTTTACAGATATCAATTCACGTATTATAAGCACGAAAATAATATTAAAATATTTTTTTGAGTCAGGTTTGTGGTCCCGAAACCATTATTCCGACTAGGGTCTACACTGGGCTATTACAAACATTGCCATGGTCCAACCATGGTCTTATCCGTCAATTCATCTTGTGTCATGAAACAATCGTACTCAATCTTGCGTTCCACTTAATTTGAACCTTCAATTCAATTTCATATTTATACAATAATCATAATTCAATAACAAAAATATGAAATAATGCATTATATCATTTCTAAATTAACAATTAATTATGAAAGTTCAACCATATGAACTTACCTGGGGTAGATTGTAGAAGTTGTAGTAATTTAGGGACTATTTTGTTAATTTCCCTTTTTGACGTTTGTCTTTGATTTCTTGATCTATAATATAAAATTATTATCTCATCAGTATCTAATTCAATTCTAATTCACTTCAAAATTTATGCCCTTCAATTTTGGAAATTATACATTTACCCCAACTTTTATAATTTTTACAATTTAGTCCGTTATTAATTTCTCACCAATTTAGCTAATTTTTCTCAATTAAAAATTTCTCTAACTATTTTAGGCTACTACATAGCCTTTGATATTCAGAATTTCAATACCAAACCCTAATTCTTAACAATTTCAGAATTTAGTCCTAAAATCAATTTCTATTAAAATCACTGGATAAAATCATCACATAACAAAATTAAAGCTTTAATTCCATGTTAATGCATCATAAACACCTAGCACTCATCAATGGTAACTTTCAGAATTACCTATAGAATCAAAAACTAATGAAATAGATAGTTTGACCTAATTGTAAAAGTCACAGAAAACATAAAATTTTCAAGACATAGGTAAGGATTCAACTTACATGAATAACTAGCTTAAACCCTCTCCAATGTATGTTTTTAGAGCTAAAAATGATGATGATTTCTCTAAAATTCTTTAAGATTTCATTTATTTCATTAAATTTGGCAAAATTTCCAATTTTGCCCTTAGTTCACACCATTTTATCATTTTTTAAGACACATGCCACCCCAGCCACTTACTTTTGGCATATTTATGCCTTAAGTCCCTTCTTATTTATTGATTAAACTATTTAATCACTATTCTTTTAATTAGCAAGTTTTGCACCATTTTCAATTTAGTCCTTTTTAATTAATTAACTATCAAACGTTAAAATTTTCTAACGAAACTTCAACACTAACTCAATAACAATCTGTAAATATTTATAAAATATTTACGACTTAGTTTATAAAATCAAGGCCTCAATTCCTCGTTTTTGATGCCAATTAATCTAATGATTATTTTTAAAACACAAACCACTAATTCATAGCTTTCCTAAATTCAGAATTAGCTCATAAACGCCAACGAATAAATTTTACGAGCTCACTGGTCAAATTTTTGTGGTCTCGAACCATTATTTTCGACACCATTGAAAATTGGGCTAAATGTAACGCTCCTAACCCGAATCCGTCGCCAGAACAGGGTTACGGAGCATTACCGAAATTTACAAATTAATAATCAAACATTTCATTTCATCTAGAATTCATATTTGAAACCAATAAAAATCATACACATTTTCCCTTAAATGAGCCCTCGAGGCCCAAATTTATTCATTAGAAACACATAAGGACTAAGTTGAAAACTCAGAAGATTTTTCAAAAATATTTCAAGTTTCCGACACTGTAGGTGTCACACGGCTGTGTGGCCATGCCATGTGACTCACACGGTTTGGAGGCACACCCGTGTCTCAGGCCATATAGGTATTCGAAATAGGGACACATGATCGTGTTTCAGCCCGTGTCCATGCTCGTGTGAGTATACTGACTTGGGTCACACGCCCATGTGCTAGGCCGTGTGAGCATTCTATTTTGTGCAAATTTAAGATACAGGGGACACACAGTCGTGTTACTTGGCTGTGTGTCACACACAGTTGAGACACACGCTCGTGTCTCTGCCCGTGTTGACGAAAATAGGCCATTTTACAAGCCATATTTCTCACCCAATTTTGTGTCTATCTACAATCAAGATTACACATACCAACAAGTTATAATTAGACATTCAAAACAAGCCAGAATAAGTGGCTAAACTCAACACACTACATATAAGCCATCATTAAACAAAATACCTATACATGTTATTATAACCAAAATCAAAACATTCAAAAATACCAATATAACTGATGGTTAGTGTGATATATCTCCGACAAGCTTCCAACCCAATCGAGCTTCCGATAATCTGAAAAGTAGAAGAAAACAAATATATAAGCAATGAATGCTTAGTAAGCTCGTATAAACTTTAATCACAATACTTCTTTTTCAAATATGAAATTTATACTTATCAAGAATAATCTAATATTGCTACCACAATACTCATGAAGTTATATTTAACAACTCATTAAGTGAATAAATCTATAGTATCACTTATACATAATATTCCTAGCATAGTAGGATTTTAAACAACTTGAACTCTTCCAAAATTTCTTTATTTTCATTTGCATTTCTTTACTTTTCACACTCATTTCATATGCATAACACACCAGTCGTAAGCATATCATTCAACCATATATACAAGCTAGTGCATTTAAATATAGACCTTTTTCGAATTAATTACATAATAACTCATTTTATAAGAAATTGCATAGCTTAAAACTTACCACTCTTTCATGAGCACAAGTATATTTTCATTTCAGCACTTACCCTTTCAACGCATCATATAATAAACATATTACCATTTAACCAATAACTTGGCACTTGTCTAAGCGTCAACAACAACACTTGTTAGCATACTTGAACATATTTCATATAAATTCAACATTGATAAACTTATTTTATCAACATATCACACTTAAGCTTATTACTCATGAAAACTTACATAATTTCCATGTATCAACATATCAAGATATTGATATATACACAAATCATGACACATATCATTCTCTTACTATTTCTTCATATACATATATCATCCAAAAACAACTATTATCTTACCATTCAAATAATGACATACGGATATGAGAAAATCATTTTCAGAAGCCCGAAGGCTGAACAGAAGCTCATGAGAGCTAAACAGAGTAAACACGAAAGTTCGCAACAAATGTTGAACCTAGGTTTACTTGGGTAATTTGCCGTAAATTCATCCTTCACATTTTCCATCAATTCATCCTTTAAATTCGTATTGCCATAACCCAGTTATGGTCTTATCATCAAAATGCCATAGCCCAGCTATGGTCTTACATATAAACATTGTCATGGTCCAACCATGGTCTTACGTTCATAGTGCCATAACCCAGTCATGGCCTTATCATTAGAATGCCATAGCTCAGCTATGGTCTCACATATAAACACTGCCATGGTTCAACCATGGTATTACATTCATAGTGCCATAACCCAGTTGTCGTCTTATCTGTCAATTCATCCTTTGCCACAAAACGATTGTACTCAATCCCACGTTCCACTTGTTTTAAACATTTAATAAAATTTCATAATTTAACAACAATTTCTTTTTCAGTAATAGATATGAATAAACACATAATACCATTCATCAATTTAATAAATAAACATTAAATTTTAACCATACAAACTTACCTGAATTGAATTGTAATAATTGTAAGAGTTCAAGGACTACTCTATTATTTTTCCTTTTTCATAAGCATCTACGAAATCTTGATCTAAAATATAAAATTACTTATTCGTTAGCATATATTTCAGTTCCAATTCATTTCACTGTTTATACCATTCAATTTTTCAAATTTACATAAGTACCCCAACTTTTACAAATTTTATAATTTAGTCCCTTAACTAATTAATCTATCAAATCAACTAATTTTCCTAAATTAATAATTTATCCAAATATCTAGGCTATCAAAAAGCCCTTAATAAAATAGAAATTTAATACCAAACCCTAATATTTTAACCATTTTCACAATTTGACATAACATCAATGTTTAACAAAATCACTTTATAATATCATCATACAACAAAATTGAAGCTTTAAACCCACTTGATTTCTTTAAATATATTAATTTAGAAAATAAAACAATTCATTTCATGCAATTTGGTCATTTTTGACATTTTTATAAAATTACCCTTAAAATTTTACTTTTATTCAATTTAGTCCCTGAGCCTAAAACATACAAATTAGCCATTTTTAATGAAAACCCATGCTAGTTGAATACTCAGATATTTTGCTCCTCCTCCTCTCCGTTCCACATCCTTAATGTATGTAACATGCTTATATGCAATATTATCTATAAGTCTACTATTTACTTGTGTTCATATCAAAGTTGTCCACTTAAGTCATAGTCAATAAATTATTTATATCTTGAGCTACAGAATTCTAAATTAAGATCCGATTGATGTTTTTGAAACTAGACTCAAATATATTTCTACCATAAAATTTTTAGAATTTATAGTTTAGCCAATAAGTATAGTAAAGTCTTCAAATTTATCCCTGTTCTGCTGTTTGACAACTTTGACCTTTGCTTACAAAAAAATATTATCTCTTAGTATAGGGTTTGGATGATATTTCTGTTTGTTTATCTTGAAAATAGACTCATCAAGAATTTAAAAATATAAATTTAAACCCTAATTATTTTTTTACATTTTTTTATGATTTTTCAAAGTCAGAACAAGGGAACTTGAAATCAATCAAACCCTGTCTCACAAATATTCATATATCTCATAATATGAAATTCTTTTGCTACACCGTTTCTTCTATGTAAAAATAGACTCAATAGGATTTAATTCAAGACTTTAATTAACCTCTAATTTAGTTTTTGGTGAATTTTCAAAGTCAAACTACTACTGCTATTGTAACGCCCCAAAAATTTAGGGTCTTTGTTTTGCAAGCTTTAACATAAATATCATGTTTGCTTTATTGGCTAAGTGATTTGGGTGTGTTTGGGAGTTTTTGAGAAGCCTGGGTTCGAGTCTGGGCTTTTGCAAAAATTTTAGTTTTTTCCCTTAGTTGAACCTTGGCTTTAGCTTGTAGGCCTTATAAATAATAGTGCTTGTATTGTGACACAAAGAGAGCGTGTGGTCTAATGGCAAGGTGGCGTGTTGCTTCTGCTAAGGGACTTGAGTATGAGTCCTGAGTTGAGCAATGGAGTAGTTATTTTGCTGCCTGGGCTGTGTAGGTAGTGGAGTTGGACTGAAGCACAACTAAGGCGAGTTTGAAAAGAGTTCGACTGGGATGTTAGAGTAGATCAAGTAGGAAATCGTGGAGAGATTGGGGGACTGGAATAAGCAGCAAGGGAAGTGGTTGTTGTTGGCCGAAAATGGGATTCTTTGGGTACCAATTTGGTCATAGGCACTTAGTACCGAAATTGTCTAGCTTTTGGTTTTTGTTTCGGTAGCTATTCTCTTTTTGTTTTTCTCTCTTTCGAGTTCAAGCCTGTTTTGCAGTAGCCGTGTTGCGTTTTGACCATTCGGGTATTTTTTTCTAGTTTGGCATTCTTTTCCAGTTATGCTTATTCTTTTTAACGTGCTCATTTCTTTTATCTCCTTTGAGCAGTAGTCAAATTTTCTTTTCTCTCCCTATCTCTATTCTTTCATTCCCTTCAAGCGTCTCTTTTCTATTGTTAGCAAAACACCTTTTACTTTTCCTCATCTCTTTATTTTGGACTCTGCAGTTGTGCATTTCTTCTTTAAGCTGAGTGCTATTCTTCTTCTCTTAATCTTTTTTCAATTTACCCCGTATTTTGGTTTGGTCGATTACTATTCTTCTCTATTATTTTGGCTTGCAAGTGTTCTATCGAATCAGTAAGTACTCATAGGTTCTCTCTATTGTTTCTCTATTATTGCTATATGGGCTCAAATATGTTTCTTCTGCCTCCCTCTAAAAGCCGAATACTTTTTCTCTTAGTGTTCAGTGATTGCCGAATGGTGACTCCTTCCCCATGATGTGTGTTCGTTGGATTCTGGGTATTGCCAAGGAGTGAAAAGTGTAAGAGTTCTCAAGCTTTCGAAACTCTGTCTCCCAGTATTCAATTAAAGTAATTTCAATGCCTTATTTTTGGGGTATAAGCCGGTTACCCCAATGTTCTATAGGGTAATATTTGGGATATAAGCCACATCTTTAGTTTATTCTGTCTAACAGGATCTACCATTAGTGCAGTTAATCACCAAGGTGCGAGTGATTGATTTTGGCTGGCGTTCTAGGAGGGGTATATCGCAGATTATCTGGTCGTGGTAGGAGATAATTGCTTAATCGTGGATTAGGTGATTGTGAATATTAATAATTGGAGGAAACTGATTGAATACTTGGAATGAATGTAGGTCGGTGCTCTAGGGTTTTTCACAAGTACTTGCAATCAGGTATGTAACTGTGCACCAAAATCTGTTACTGTAAAAAAGCTGACAAAGGTGTGTAATCACACCCCTGTTAAAACTGTGTTTCGGTAAAAGCTGAAAAGATGAAATACCAAAACGTCGACATTCGAGGCTTCATAAGCGTATGAACGCACGTGGGATGATTCGAGCCGATAAATCATGGGTGATAATCTGTAAAGGCCATCATGTGCGTATTCGTGGACTTGGGACACATTGGGCCAAAATGGGCCGTGTGGGGCCAATGGGCTCGTAGGCCCCACACAGATTAAATCCACGGTAATTGATAAATATTGGACTGGGCTATGTAGGTTGCACAACTGTAGCTAATTTTGTGCTAAATGGGCCACACGAGCGTGTGGGCCCACTTGGGTCGAGTAGTGGGCCTTGGGCCCATTTACACCGTTATGAACATTAAGGCTATCTGTGTCACTTGAGGTGACTGTAGACCTTCGAAGAGGTCGTGGTCTGAGCTGAAACCCCAAAATAGGAAAAATGATGATTATGCCCTTATGCTCCATATGATTGATGTGCTTATGATTTACATATATGATTGTACTGAGTATGACTTTGCATACACGTAATATTTATGACATGACATATTGCATGGGGTTAGGGTCTGATTTGAAAGAAGTTCTATACCTGTAACGCCCCAAATTTTTGGGAATTCTGAAAAATAAAGTTTGTAAAATTAAAATTCTGTGTTCTGCTTGTTAAGTGTAGGTTTAATTGTGATAGTGGGCCTCTAGAAGGCCCAAGCTTAGGATAACCCGATAGTTTTAATTAATTTTAATTCCATAAGAGGAAGGGGTTCTGGTAAATTGGGCTTTGAGGAATTAATTGTGTAAAATAGATCACAAGGAAGCATGTGGTAAAGTGGCTAAGTGATGCCACGGGGAATGCTATAAGTGGCGTGTGGATCATTGGGAGGACCCAGGTTCAAGTCACATTGATAGCAAAAACAAGGGATTAATTTTTATGAACAGAAAAGGTAGGTAATGGAAATGAAGTGAAAGACTGTTAACAAGAGTTTGAGTTGCTCAGGAGATGGAGCAAGGAGGGGATAAGGGAGAGAAATTAGGAGCTGATTAGGGAGAGATGTGTTGGCTGAATGTTGGACTCTTAAAGAGCAAGAGGTGGCCGGCCAAGGGATTCTTTAAGGGGGCAAAATTCGGCTAGGTTAAGGAGCTAGTATAAATTCGGCACTTAGGGTAGTTGGTGTCGTTTCCTGACTTTTCTCCTCATCTTTTCTTTTCTCCTCTCCTCATCAACCTTTTTCTTCATCTCCTTTCCTCCATTGCCGAACCTTCCTACCATCTTGTTCATCTCCATTTTTCCCTTCAACCGTTTCAAAGCCTTCATAGCCTATGGCCATAAAAAGCCGAAATCCTGAAAGCTTGTTTCTTTTTGTGCCAATTTCTTTTAATCAAAACCACATCTCTTCTCTTCATCATTTGTGGCTGATTCACCAGCCCTCTAAAACCTCAAGTTTTGACGACAAGACCATAGCAAGACCCTCTCATTTTACCTTTCTAAACACAAGTTGCAAAAAGCTAAAAACCCCACATTATAAGGGACTTGGCCGAATACTGGAGTCACTGAAAGCTCGACTTTTGTTATCATCTGAGGGCTTAGATCTACATTGGGATCGAGTGGGAAACTCATTGGAATCATTCACTAAGGAATATGGTGGTAAGTCTTCTCCAAAACTTAGTCTTCTTACATATTTTAGGAAAAGCCGAAATCCCTAAAAGTTAGGGAGGTTGTCGATTTGGACTTGTAATCCTGAGGGGTCCTAATAACTATTTTGTTTTGGTAATAGCGTGATTTAGATATTTGGAGGCGGTTGATCAAGGGCTTGGACAGGTGGAACGATCGGGTCTTTGGAGTTAACCATCATTCGACAGTAAGGTAAGAACAATAAGGGTTTTAGGCATGTTTGGCCGAATGTGGTAGGGGACTATATACTCAATCTTATTTCGATATTTGGAGTAATATTAAGTGATTCAATTGTAGGCAGTTCGTGTGTAAATCTCGTCGAGGAAATCCCAAAACAGGTGTGTAACTGACACCCTCTCATAGGCTAGATCGACAAAAGCTGAAAAGCCGAAATGCCGAAAAGCCGGTATTTTGGGCACTTGTGAGTGTGCGAATGCTCATAAGACGTATGGGTAATTATTACTGGTAATCAAAAGTGATAAAACTGCAGTACGCTCTATTTCGTGCATTTTGATATTTTGGGGTTAATGGGCCAAAACTGGGTTAATGGGCCAACGGGCCCAATTCGGTAAGAACACTCGGTAAGTGTTTCTGGCTAAACGTAATGGCTACGATATGCATGATAACCTTAGAAATAGTTAGATGTACTAGAATACCCCTATGTATGCAAAATGACCTTTATACCCCTAGGGTTAATTTTGTCTGAAAAGCATGATAAATTAAATCTGTATGATGTATGCCATGAATGTATATCTCTTGCATGGGGACATGGGTTATATTATGGAGGAAGTGTCCTGGTGGCTATGCCACAAATTATCTGTTCTGGTGGCCCTGCCACATATATCTGTTCTGGTGGCACTGCCACAAAATATCTGTATCTGGTGACTCTGTCACATTTTCTGTATCTGGCAGCCATGCTGCATATTTCTGTGGTGTGTAGCGGTTGGGTGGGTCGAGTAGTCTCCCCACATGGCGAAAGGATGGTATGGGGGTGTATGTGGTTGGATATGGTTGGGTTTCTGCATAAGCATGATATATCTGTTTTGGTCTGTTCTCGGCCTATGGGCTTTATTCTGATATCTGTTCTGGGCTGAGGCCAACTTATTCTGTCTCTGTGGTTTGAACTGATTTAGGCTATGGTTGGGTTGAATTACATACTGAGTTTCCCAAAACTCACCCCTTATTTTCATCCTCGTAGGTAATCCTCAACCATAGTGGGCTTGGAGCTGTGAGGGATTCGGACTAGCCACATGTTTCTACGAACCTGGTTTCTTTCTGGTGAACTGGACGTCCTTTTAATTTCATTTATGGTTTTGGGTTTTAAGTGTAATAAGGCCGCTTAATTATTTTTATGGTTTTGTTTTACTTTTATTATTTTATTTTATTATGATGAAAAAAAAACTATGATAACTAAGGAAAATGGGTTAGCTTTAGGACGCGTTTCCAAAAACATTAAGTGATTTCAAAATAACACGATTACAAGTAAGACTTCCGCTAAGCAAACGTTCTCAAACTTAATCATTTTCTTAAGATAGACATAACCAAATGGTTTTCTCAAAATTATACGAGTCGTTAAGGTGTGGCAATGGTGGTGTGCATGTCTAGGATTGGATCCGAAGGGAGCTTGGTACTTAAGCAGTCCGACGGACTCACCTCCTCTTTTCCTGGTTTTCCTACCTGGTGCACAGCTTCTATTCACTTTAACCTACTTTTAAAAGTATCTTTTACAACACCAAATAAGTTCTCCAAACTAAGTAATAGGGAACGTTTTGAATGCATCGATGTGGCGCACCGGATCCGGTCATAACGTCTAGGCCGGGTTTGGGGTGTTACAGTACTAGTGGTTTTACCACGTATTATGATTCTAGTGGCTCCGCCACGTTTTCTGTTATTAGCAACTTCACTGCGTTGTTGGTGCGTTGGCTGGGTGGGTTGATCGAATCCCCACATGGTATGCTGGCTGGTACGGGTGGTATGCTGGTTGGATTGGGTTGGGATACTTATTTGCTCTGTATTGATTCTGTTTTGGGCTTGGGCCCACTCTGCTACTGTATAGGGCTAAAGCCCAGACTGTTCTGTTACTGAATAAGGCTACGGCCCAGACTATTTTGCATATTCTATTTTTTGTTGTCTGTTAGGGGATTACACACTGAGTTGCCTTAGACGATTTGGTGCTACGAGGGACTTGAAGGTGGCCACACGACTATTGCGCCTTTCATTCGACTTTGTTTAATTTAAATTTCACTTTTGGGTTTTTAATTCTGTAATAAGGCTGTTTGTGGGTTTCAATTTTAATTGGGCTTTGGATTATATTTTTTATTTATAACTGCTAGTTTAGGTAAATGTGAGTTTCTAAAATAATTATTGTTTTCTAAAACACGCATTTTAAACTTCAAAGTTTTCAAAATGCTTCGGCGATTTAAGATGAGTTGATTTACCAAAGGCAAATAATCTGGCAAACGTTTGTGACAAGATAATTTGATAATGGTAATTAAAGGGTCTTTAATTTAAAAGTGGATAAGTCCTTTTTTTCAAAAAGCACTACGATGTGACACTCCAGATTTGGCCATAACGTCTAGGCCGGGTTTGAGGTGTTACAGCTGTTTAAAACTATTTTAGTGTAAATTGTTGATAACCAAATTTATAACACCCTCTTTTCCTTTTTTTACAATATTTCCCATCACTTCCTCTTATTTCCCTTCACTAACATATCAAAAACATAGAACCTTATATAATAAATCTCTACTTTAAGATCATTTTCATACTTTTTCAATAATATCAAACTCAAAAATATATTGAAATCTTGATGTTCTTATTGATTTCACTCTTTAACTTGATTTTCTCTCTCCGCCAGCTTCTATTTCTTAAATCTAACTTGATATTCTAGCTCCCCATTGTCTCATTATTTTTCTCTCTTGGTAGCTATGGAAATTCTTTTGATTTCTAAGTGAAAATGGTGAATTTTTGGTAAAAGGACCAAATTGTAAAAAAAGAAAAATTTATTTCTTCTCTTCTCTTCTCACGTGGGTCCATGGAAAGATGATGAAAATTCTTCATGTTTCTTTCCTTTTATACTAGATAAAATAATAGTAAAATATCTTATTAAAATATTAATAAAATAGTATTTATCTAATTAAGTAATTATAAAATATTATCAAAATATCTCTAATATCATCATAGCCTTCTAGAGTTCTCTCTCTTTCTAATTGACCATTTTGCCCTTTATAATCTTTTAAAATTTCATGCTTGAGTCATCACTTAATTTGGTACAATTGTGATTTAGTCCTTCATAATTCTTCACCTATTCAATTTAGTCCTAATTCATCCATTTTCCTTAGTTTCTAGATCATTCACACTTAAAATATTTGCACTATTGGTCCTTTAACTTTTTATATTTACACTTTAACACCTTAAATTTTGAGTATTTACTATTGGGCAACAAAACTTTTCTCACTTTTGCGATTTAATCCTTTCTTGAATTAATATGTCATAATATACTTCCCAATGTTGACATAACTTAAAATTTCCCTCTTTATCACTTTATTTTCTTATTTTACTATATCATAGACATTATCTTACTTTCTTACTGTAGTAATTTTTGAGGTATTACATACACTCTTAACACTCGTAATTCCATAATCTAGTTATGGTCTTATCATCAGGATGCCATAACCTAACTATGGTCTTACACATATACATATACTATCATGGTCCAACTATGGTCTTACGTTCTAGGTGCCATAACCCAGTTATGGTCTTTACATTAAAATACCATAGCCCAGTTATGGTCTTACATCCAATCATTTCATGGTCCAACCATGGTCTTATCCATCAATTCATCTTGTGTCACGAAACGATCGTACTTAGTCTTGCGTTCCACTTAATTTGAACTTTCAATTCAATTTTCATATTTTTACAGTAATCATAATTCAATACCAAAAGTATGAAACAATACATTATATCATTCCTAAATTAACAATTAATCATGAAAGTTCAACCATATGAACTTACCTGGGGTAGATTTTAGAAGTTGTAGAAATTCACGGACTATTCTATCAATTTCCCTTTTTCACGTTTGTCTTTGGTTTCTTGATCTATAATATATAATTATTCACTAATCAGTATCTAATTCAATTCTAATTCACTTCACAATTTACGCCCTTCAATTTTTGAAATTACACATTTACCCTAACTTTTATAGTTTTTATAATTTAGTCCCTTATCAATTTCCCACCAATTAAGCTATTTTTTCTCAATTATCTCTAATTATTTTAGGCTACTACACAGCCTTTGATATTCAAAATTTTAGTACCAAACCCTAATGCCTAACCTTTTCACAATTTTGTCCTAAGAATCAATTTCTATTAAAATCACTTGATAAAATCATCACATAACAAAATTAAAGCTTCAATTCCATGTTAATTCATCATAAACACCCAGTACTAATCAATTGTAACTTCCAAAATTAATCATAGAATCAAAAACTAATGAAATAGATAGTTGGACCTAATTGTAAAAGTCACAAAAACATAAAATTTTTAAGAAAGAGGTAAGGATTTAACTTACATGAAGCAAGAATTGAAAAACCAGCTTAAATCCCCTCCAATGTCTATTTTTAAAGCTGAAAATGATGATGATTTCTCTAGAATTCTTTAATTTCTCATTTATTTCATTAAATTTGGTAAAATTTCCAATTTTGCCTTCAGTTCACACCATTTTATCATCTTTTTAAGACACATGCCGCCCCAGCCACTTATTTTTGGTATATTGATGCCTTAAGTCCCTTCTTATTTACTGATTAAACTATTTAATAACTATTCTTTTAATTAGCAAGTTTTGCACCTTTTTCAATTTAGTCCTTTTTAATTAATTAACTATCAAAACATTAAAATTTTCTAACGAAACTTTAACACTAACTTAATAACACTCCGTAAAATATTTATAAAAATGTTTACAGCTCAGACTATAAAATCGAGGTCTCGATTCCTCATTTTCAATACCAATTAATCTAATGATTATTTCTAAAGCACAAATTACTAATTTATACTTTTCGAAATTCACATTTAGCTCATAAACACTAACTAATAAAATTTATGAGCTCACTTTTTAGATTTTAGTGGTCTCGAACCACTGTTTCCAACACCACTGAAAATTAAGCTATTACAAACTGGATATTATCGGAGGTTTGTAAAAGGGTTCCCAATGATAGCTTCTCCAATGAGTCTTTTATTGCAAAAAGATGTAAAATTCAAGTGGTCTAATAAATGTCAGCAGAGTTTTGACAGATTGTAAGCTTTGTTGACTGAAGCACCTATGCTAGTTCAGCCTGAATCGGGTAAGGAATTTGTAATTACAGTGATGCATCATTAAATGGTTTAGGCTGTGTTCTGATGCAAAAAGGTAAGGTAATAGCTTATGATTCTAGATAGCTAAAACCACATGAAAGAACTACCCGATACATGATCTTGAATTAGTTGTCATTGTGTTTGCATTGAAATTTGGCGACACTATCTATTTGATGAAAAGTGTCCCATAGTTACTAATCACAAGAGCTTGAAATATTTGATGTCGCAAAAAGACTTGAATCTAAGACAGAGTAGGTGGCTTGAATTATTAAAAGATTATGATCTGATTACTGATTATCATCTGGAAAAAGCCAATGTCATTGCTGATGGTCTAAGTAGGAAAGCTCTATTTGTTTTGTGAGCAATGAATACCCGATTATCTTCGTCTGATGATGGTTTGATTGTAGCTGAGTTAAAAGCTAAGCCGACATTTTTGCAGCAGATCTGCGAAACTCTGAAAAATGACAATGAATTACAAGCTAAACAGGTACAATGTGAGTCAACTTCTGATTCTGAATTTCAGATTGGTTCTGATAATTGTCTGTTATTCAGAGGCTAAATTTGTGTACCGAAGAATTTAAAGCTGATATAGAAGATTTTGCACGAAGCTGATAATGGTACTATGTCTGTTCATCCGGGAAGTAATAAAATGTATAATGATTTGAAAAAGATGTACTGGTGGCCTAGAATGAGACGAGATATTTCTAAATTTGTATCTAAATGCTTGATATGTCAACAAGTTAAAGCTGAACATCAGGTGCCTTCGGGATTACTACAACTAGTAACGATACCGGAGTGGAAATGGTAAAGAGTTACTATGGATTTTTTATTGGGATTACCCTTATCTCCAAAAACAAAGTCATTTGGGTAATCGCTGACTATTTAACAAAGTCTGCACACTTTATTCCGGTACATATGAATTTCTCCTTGGATAGATAGGTTGAATTATATGTTTCTGAGATTGTTAGATTGCATGGAGTACTAGTCTCTATTATCTCCATAGAGATCCCCAGTTTACATATCGATTTTGGAATAAGTTGCAAGAAGCTCTGGGTACACAGTTACATTTCACTACTACATTTCATCCTCAGACGGACAGTCAGTCAGAACGTGTGATACAGATCTTGGAAGATATGCTTTGGTGTTGTGTGTTAGAATTCGAAGGTATTGGGAAAAGTACTTGTCTTTGATTGAATTTGCATACAATAATAGTCATCAGTCGAGCATTAAAATGGCATCGTATGAGGCTCTGTATGGTCGTAAATGTAGAACACCATTGTATTAGACAGAGCTTAGTGAGAAAAAGATAAACAGAGTTGACTTAGTTGGAGAAACTGAAGAAAAGATAATGTTGATTCAGGATAGTTTGAAAGCAGCTTCTGATCATCAAAAGTCTTATGCCGATCTTAAACGAAAAGAAATAAAATTTCAGTTCGGTGATAAGGTATTCTTAAAAGTATCACCTTGGAAGAAAGTTCTCCTATTTGGCCGTAAAGGAAAATTGAGTCCATGGTTCACCAGACTGTATGAGATTATAGAAAGAATCAAACCTGTTACGTAGCGATTGGCATTACCACCAGAGCTTGATAAAATTCATAACATTTTCAATGTTTCTATGTTGTGACAGTATCGATTAGATCCTTCACATGTTATTTCACCAACAGAAGTTGAGATTCAGCTTGATATGGCTTACAGTGAGGAATCGATCAAAATTTTAGCATGAGAAACGAAAGAGTTAAGAAATAAAAAGGTAGCTTTAGTAAAAGTTCTTTGGCAATGACATGGTATAGAAGAGGCTACCTGGGAACTGGAGAATACAATGAGAAAGCAATATCTAAACCTCTTTACTGGTAAGATTTTCGAGGACGAAAATTCTTTAAGGGGGAGAGTTGTAACAGCTTGGTTTTAGTGGAATCGAACAGTGGTTTCGGGACCACAAATTCGAGTTAGAAAGAAGTTTTATTTTAATATTATTTCATGGTTTTCATTATGATAAGAATGTTATATGAAAATTTGATAAGAAAATTTTATTTATTACATGCTTAATTATGGAAAGGGCCAAATTGCATAAAATGCAAAAAGTTAAGTTCTAGTAGCTATATGTATCAAATAGCTGTGTAATTCAAAACTTGAGGTCCTTAAATGGTAAATAGACCATTACGAAAATTTAATAGATATTTATGATAAGTCATCCATGGAAATTTAAGAAAAGAAAAAGAGGAAATTAGAAAGAAAAAGATGATAGGAAGATAAATAATAAAATAAAAGAAAAATATCAATATATATCATCTTTCCCAAATATTTTCTATGGAAACCCTAGGAAAGAGAGAAACATTCAAGCAAACTTTCATGGCTTAATTGGGTAAGTATTTTTGTTTCATTTTTAGTAATTTTTATATTTTTGAGTTCGTAATAGCTTAATTTATCTATTTTGGGGATTAATTTGTAAAGATGTCAAAGTATAGAAATTTTTCTGTGGATGAATATGCTGAAAATTTGAAATTTATGGTAGAAAATGAAAAGTTGTTGATAGATAAACAACTTTTACACAGAGAATTTTGATGAAATTATGATTTGGGGACTAAATGGAAGAATTGTAAAACCCATGAAAAAATTCTGATTTTTGGTGAAATCCATGGATTGTTATTAAGACATGTAAAAATCGGTTAGGCTTGGAATAAGGATTAAATTATATGAATTTATGAAAAGTATAGGGGCAAAATGGTATTTTTTCCTAGGAAGTGAATTGAGTTCAATTGAGAACGAAAGGGATTAAATTGATGTTAAATTCATTTATATATATCCAACAAGATCACATAAAAAGTTAGATTGAGGAAAAGAAAATGTGACGAATTAGTATATTATCATATATGAACAAGTGTTGAGGTAAATTCGTGTAACTAAATTGTGTTTATTTTATGATTGAATTGAGTGTGGTATGTATTTATGTGAATTATATTAATGTTATAAATGTATTAAATAATCACATGTCTGATAATGTTTAGAAAATGTTAAGTTCCGTTTGAATAATGAAATTCAATGGATACATGTTTTCCTATATTGAATGTGGTCCTGCATATGTTGCGGACAAAATATAGCTCGGATGACCAATCTTGTTATAAGCCCTCTCGAGCGTCATGTTATATAGTTCCTGCGAGCATCCTAATTAGTAGTGATCCTGTATGTGTTGCACACTACCGCAGCTCTTTGTGAGCATCCTGTTACACAATTCAATCGGTTGTGGTCTAGCATTTACTGTGGACACAAACGCAGCTTTTCGTGAGCGTCCTGATTTAAGCTCTTATGAGCTTCTTGATATGGCTCGCTTGAACTCCCTGTTATGCTATCTGGAGCTCCCTGTTAATAACTCTTCGGAGGTACCTGTTAATCTCAATGAGCTTCCTATCCTAAACTCTTATGAGTTTCTTGTTTAGCCTGGATAAGGGTCTTGTTACATGGCTCATCTGAGCATCCTATTATATGGCTCGAGAGTGTGCTTCCTGATTATGTGCCCAAAAAGGTACCCCTGTATATGAATTGACAGATCATTGATTTGTATACCTCGGGTATGCTACTTGGGTATCTGTTGATATTTCAATGATTCAACAGATAAAACTCCTGATGAAAGAAAATATGAGCTAAATATGAGCTATCTCTCAAATACCCTGAAATACTTAGAATTTTTTATATGATAAGCTCATTCTTGTTTCCTTGATATTAATGAGAATTATAAGACTAACCTGTTTGATGAGAACTTTTTCTTAGGCATTTGGCTAAAATGTTTTGGGATGCATGTTATATATATTTATTTATATTAGCATGATTGGTAAGTTAAATTCTTGTTATACGAACTTACTAAGCATTGAATGCTTACTCTGTTTAATTTTCCTCTAATTTATAGTGCTCGGAAGCTCACTAGGGTCGGAGCATCATCAAACTATCCCTCATCTTGTTTTGCTACAAATAGCAAACTTGTTTTAGTATAATGGCATGTATAAGCTAAGTTAGATAAAATGATGAAATGTTTGGAATGGCTAGTGGAAAGTATGTTTTGATGTAATTATATAAGGCCATATCATATTTCATGTGTGTTGAAATGGCTAAATGGTAATATATATATACAAATCAAATGATGAATGGATTTAAGTTAGTATAATTGAATAACCTGCAAATAAACATAAATGTAATTGTGGAAATTTAAACATTTGATCATATGTGTTAACATAACATATATAATACTTGTTTTTAGTCTAGTTTATATGTATCAAATTGGTTTGAAAATATGTTGAAGCGTTCATGTAGGTGCCAGGTAAAAAGGGTGAAAAATAAAGCTTGGAAAAATGGTCTTATTTTGTTCACAAGGGTGGACGCACTGTAACACAATCTACTACACCAAATTATGACAGATCACTTATGAATTATTTTTTTTGGATCTGTGGTTGGCTCTATAGGTGTTCCTCTACTACGAGTCATACACTAAACTAAAAAAGAATAGAAGATGTTAGCAACAATAAGAAAAATAAAATCATACCTATAATTTAAAATTTTCCTAATTATTCTATTAACTACAAAAATTAAAATCAATCTAGTGGAGGGTTGTAAAGTTGAGTATTTAATATTATGATTAAGCCAAAGACTTTGGCTTGTTATTAAGGTAGTTTGATTATTCATATGCTTGTATGTTATTATCTCCTGTGATGTTATTTATAGCATGTATATTTAGAATTTGAATTGTGATTTAATGTTGAGTAAGTAAATGATACCAGACTAAGATATTAGTAAATATTTAATAATGCCTCATGAATGTTTTGGGACCTTGTAAGCCCAATTATAGGATAATATACGCGTGTATGAAAAGTTTAAAATTGATCAAAAAAAAATTTATAGCCCGGTTTTATATAAATGGTGGAGTTTAAATCTTGTAGCACCTCAAACCCTGTTCCGGCGAGGGATACGGGTGAAGGGTGTTACACATCCAAATACGTCAAGACCAGAATTGAGCAGAGGAGAGAATGACATTATAAATGCTTATGAGGAGACGAAACTCTTAGACTATTATTAATCATGGTAAACAGAAGAATATCAAGATGAATTGAATAAAATGGAAACAATGGAAACTATAAAACCAGTTAAGGAAATGGCAAGAGAATAAAAGAGTTAGACAAACATGGACCTTATTTTCCCGAAAAATTTAGGTTCTTCTGATGGGGTCAAAATGAAAGAGCAGTGTAATAAGGACCTTCAACTGGAGACAATGATATTTACGACCAACTTAATGGAAGAAATCATGGTGACCTAATATCTCACAAAGAAAAACAAGGATAAAACAAGGATAAACCTGCAAGTTTAGGAGATAAACTTGAATTGACTGTCTTTTGCACGTCATTAGTCCTAAACCAAGCACCTCAAAAATTCAATGATCCAGGAATATTCTAGATGCTGATAAGAATAAAAACAATAGGACATATGATCACATACCAGGCATCAACCAAGTTGGACAACTGATAAGCATGGAGATCAAGTTGTGGTAGCCACGAAACATTCAATTATTACAAGAACCACTAAATAGAATTATCTACAAACAAATGGAGAAATCTGACATCTCTTGAAATTGGAACCCAAGTGGTGTGGTACATAACTCTGACCAAGTCATTCCTAATAGATGAAATGAACAAATACATAATGTGCAGAAACTATGAACTATAATTCTCAACCTTCCTACAAAGCAAGGACGTTAATCAAAATTTAGTGTGGTTGCATGGTTACGTAATCCTACAAATAATTAATAATTATGATATGTAGAAAGAATTTTTTGTGGTAAAGGCAAGCCGAAAAGATAAATTCAGAGAGAGAGAGATAACCAGAAATGAATAGAATGGCACGATGGGAGTTGGACCAATGCGGATAGAAGCAATTTGCAGTAAGTGCCTAAGTCCATACTAATTGAGCTACTGGAGGAGTCCGACAACAAGACCTAACATTTTCTTTTGTAACTCTAACTAACTCTAACTAACTGTACAAAATTGTATATTTTGGACAACAGCGCCGATGTCGCGACAGGGTCACTTCGTGTCGCAACACCATGTCCAATAGCAATGAATTATGAAAATCCTTTCGACATCACAACACCACTTTTCTGTTTCATGAAATAGTGGGCAGTTTCCCAAAATCTCAAAACTGCAAGGTGTGTCGCGACAACGAACCTCGATGTTGCAACATTAGTAATCTGTTATGGATGTTGTGACATGGAACCCCTGTGTCACAACATCACTACAATTTTCTGCAGGGTTGACTCGACCCATTCATGCAACTTGATTACATAACCCTTATTTTACCCAGTTGTTAAGCTAAAAACTGTTATTTTTAACTTAGAAATATCCTAACACAAACTCATAACCTCTTCTAACACTAAAAAAATCTTATTTTTAACCGTTCATGCAATCTTGAATGACATAATAGTGCAAGGGGAGGAAGTTCCAGTGTCCGCTAGAGGTATTTGTGAATTTCATAACATTCCATATTATGAAAAAGATTTTATTGACGGCATGGGTTTGGATAAATTTCAAAACATAGATATGAAGGATGTTACAAAGTATCTGACTCAGGGAAAGGGCAGTTGGAATTATAGACCAGATACTGCGCTACCAACAAATTTTAATTAGGCAATTATGTTTCCTATTGCCAAAATGTGGATGCAATTCATCGGTACTAGAGTTGCACTGACATTAAATGCTTCAAATGTTAATGTTTTTCAAGCAAATTTAGGCGGGACCGCTTGTGACCCCTCTAATCATTCTTGGGAACTGATTTCAACATAATTTTTTGAGAAAATATTTTCTAAGTGGTAAAATAAATTTTAATTTGCTGAATAAAAGGGTCAACTTTGATCCAAGTGTTAGTTTTCTATTCTCTTTTCAAGTTATTTTTTAGTACAGGTTCTTAATTGAATTGTTTTCAAAAAATAGATTTGTTTTCTATAAATATTTTAAATAGCTAAAATAAAAATTTTTAGTTTTTTTTAATATATAAGATAATGACAAATAATATATTAATTATTATTAACATTGTATAGCATTAGGAGTAGTAATATTTTCACATTATTTTATTCCAGAGTTTGAGTTTAAAATATTCTTATGAACACTTTAAATACCACCCCCTTTCCCATACATTCTCTCCATTGAAGACCCCAAAAACCCTCCACCATTGCACCTTCGAGCACCTTACACCCTTACGCTGCACGTCCCCAGCAGCAACCAACAGTAGCTGCACGCCCCTTCTTCCATCGCACCAAGCTACCACTACCATGTCACCCTTACTTCACCTTGTTGCACCCTTTAAGCCACTATTCGACCATCTAACAGCAGCCACCAATAGCCATCGCACCTACCAAATCCACCACCCAAGCTGCCGATTAGTCACCTTCAAATCCCAACCTGACATCATTAGCTTCACCTTCAATTTATTTTTTGAGTTCTTATTAGTTTACTACAAAGGTGGTAAGAAATTTTTATTCCAAAAATTTTGATTTAATTTGATTATTTGACTTTCCATTTTTACACAAATTTTTTATATTAAATTCTAATTGAAATTTTATAAAATTCTTACTCTTTCCCATCTTATGTAATGTCCAGGTTTAATCATGCCTCGTACAAGAACTAATGTCTTTGTCCAAATTGAAGAACAACAAGACAAGTTCCATTCTGAATGAGCAAAAGCAAGATATGAAGGCATATTCAAGAAACAAAAAATGTTCTCGAAAAAAGGCTTTACTTTGAGAGAAAGTAACCATACTCATTTCATGGTGAGCATTCGAAAAATTACCGAAGAATTGAATTGGGAAGTGTCTTATGACAAGAAACCAACACCAGATCTGGAGTTAGTTTAAGAACTTTATATGAATCTGACATCTTCAACTGCAATAGAAATAATTATCTGAGAAATTAGGATACCCTTTAATTCGAAAAGAATTAATGATCTTTTTAACTTACCTAACTTTGAAGACGATGATTATTCTTCTGTAGCGAAAAACATTGAAAAATAAATGTTGCAAGAAATTCTACAAACATTTAGAGTTCCTAGGTCTAAATGGATTATGTTAAGGTACGGGAGTCATACTTGTTGCAGAGAAAATTTGACTCCATTAGCAAAGGTATAGTTTTATTTCGTACGTTTTAACCTGATGCCTATCTCATATGACACTACAATTTTTGTGGAAAGAATGGTTTTATTATATTCCATTATGATAGAAAAGACTATTAATGTGGGAAAGATTATCATAAAGGAAATTCGAGACTGTGCTATAAGACGTTCTAGCTCATCATATTTCCCTTCTACCATTACAAAACTATGCATGAAAGCTCGTGTTTGTCCAACTATAAAGATCGTAGGGTATAATCAAGGCACAATTACTGATTGTGACTTGGCCAAAGTAGCAAGAGATGCTATCTTTATATTCAAACCATGGACTCCAATGTTAAGAAAGGAACGAGGCAATTCAAGCAAAGACAAGAACGATGAAACAAAAGATGGGTTAGATTTTGAGGGGTCTGTAAGTAAATAAAAATGGGGGATCTTGTCTTTACTTTATTTTTCTTTTAGGATATTTTAAGTTTCTATCTTTAAGTTCTTTTAGGATATTTTTATTTCTCACATAATAAAACAAAAGGGTGAAATCATTAATAAATTGAACAATTTGTAAAATAAGAACTGTGGCAATAGATATGTACATGTTTAGGAAAACCTTGGTATTTAAGCAATCAAACTTGACTAACCTCCTTTTCCTGGGACTCTACCTGGTGTACAATATCTATTCACTTCTATATTTTTGTCCCTTTTATCTATCGTTTTTAACAATGGGGACATAGTTAATTTTAAGTGAGGGGGACCAAAAATTGAACTATTTTTTTTTCAAGAATTCATTTTTTCTATCAAATTATGATTAAGTTATATTTTGCTAAAAAGTTTGAAGTTTTGTTGATTATGCTAAACATTAGTATATGTAAATTCTACTATCTCAATAATTGTTATGTTAGCTAAATCATGTTATAAATGTTAGTCTTAATAAAATATGTAAATCACACCATGAAATTTTTAATTCCTTAGAAAAGCTAAGCATGCATGATAGTTTAAGTCTGTAGAATTGATTTAGTAATTTCTTGAGGCAAAATCCTAGGAAGCATGAAATTTTCAAAATGATTTAGGCAGAATTTGTTTAGACCTTTTGAGCCTTTCAAGCCAACCTTAATGAATATTTATCCCTTGAAACTCGACTTTGAGACTGTATAGCCTGATTTTATTGGAACCTTGCATTAGAGGTGTGCATGGGCCGGGCCCAACTAAAAATTTAAGCCCGTTTGCTAGGCCCAGGCCCAGCCCGGCCAGAAAAATGGGCCTAAAATTTTACCCAAGCCCGACCTGGCCCGCCCATATTAATTTTTATATTATTTTTATATAATTTTAAAATATATATAAACCATCAAAAATACTAAAAACATCAAAATAAATATTTCTCAACAAATTGAAAATAAATTTTAAAAAATATGTATACTTAAATAACACTAAAATAGATGTAATTTAACAAGTAAATGCATCTAAAATAATAACAAAATTAGCAAATGTCTTTAAAATAATAAAAAATTAACAATAAAATAAGTTTTATATAATATCCAAACAATAACAACAAAATAGTAGCAATATAATAGGAAAATAGTAGCAAAATAGGGAGAAAATAATAAGAAAATAATATTAAAAAATAGATTTTTTTTCATTTAGTGATTTCGGGCTGGGCCGGGCTGGGTCCGGGCCAAAAATGCCTTACCCGAGGCCCGGCCCATTTTTTAAACGGTCTTATTTTTTTGCCCAAGCTCATTTTTCGAGCCTATATTTTTCCCAAACCCTCCCACATTTCGGGCGGGCCCGGCTCGGCCCATGCACACCTCTACCTTGCATACATGAGCTATTCATTCTTTAATATTTATCTCTAAATTGTATCAAACACTAGACTCAATCTATCTAGAATATTCTCTCAAAGTTAGTTCCGGGTAATTGAAAAGAACTATCAAATGCTCAAAAATATTGTAGTACATGTAGTAATATTCTCAAGCCCAAAAAACACATATGTACTAAAAAAAAGATGTACAAGGAGCATGTGTACTAAAATTCAAAAATAGTTGGGGAATTTGAGGGTATTTATTTCGAAGGTCTGATACAAGTCGAGTGTAGGGTTTTTAGTTTTAAATTATCTATCTTTTACCTACCCCTAGCCAAGCCACGTTACAACCTATTTAAAAGAAACATTGGTTTAGAATTTTGTGCCAACTACATTAGTGGAGTGAAATTGATAAACTCAACTTATGAAGGCATAATTAATCTCAGGGATTGCAGCTTAGTCTTTGTTGACCGAAATCGCCAAGAGGGGGGTGCATTGACTCTAAAAAATTTAAGAAACCTAGAAAGAAAATATAGAACAAAGAACAAAATAATTTAGAATTGTTTGACCCCAATTGCCTCCTCCACTACCTTAGCTTTTCACAGCTAAAGATTTTCCTAAATTCACTAATTTGTACAACATTTGAGGACAAGGTTTAACCTTACAACTCCCTTAAGATTTCTACCTAAATCTTAAGGCACAAACCCTCTCAAAGAATTACAAAGAAGCAAACAAAGAAATAATCCTTACTAGATCAAAATGTTTTTCAATTAAGCACAAATAGACAAGAATACACTTGAGCTAAAGAATAACAATAAAAGCTCACAAGTGTGTACAAGAAATTATTGAAGAATTGGGCACAAAGGTTGTTTGATTTATCATTTTTAGCTTGAATATATTTTCTTGTAGTTGTACGATCTTTCAAAGCTGGTATTTATACCCCCAATTGATTTCCAACCATTAAGGTTGTTGTTGAAGTTAATAGAGTCATTGGGGAAGTGAAAATCAAAGCATTTAATACCCCTGCAACAATGAGTTTCGATACCAAATAAAAGGGCATCAATGTTTTCTGCCATAAATGTTAAATTCAGTGACCGTTAGAGCTAAAATATTGATAGTAGGAAGATTTTATTGATACCAGATTAATACTTAGTAGAATTCGTGAAAGTAAGAATGTCAATTTGGTATCGTTTGTTTCAAGGGGTATCAATATTTTAAAAATATCGATACTTGGCCAAAAAGGTATAGATACTTTTTCGCTTGGAGCAATTCTAACTTGTTTAAAAAATAGTTTGTTTAGTTGAAAAAATTCGTACTCAATTAAAATAATTTTAACTTGATTTTGAGATTGATTCACAAATTTTCTAAGAATTGAAAATTTTATCTCTTAGTCTTCTTTTGAAAAATCATGTAGTCAATTTTGTTTAATTTTAACTTTTATTCAAAAACTTTTTGTTATATAAAAATATATTTTCAAATAAAGCTTGCTTTAACAATCTCCCCCTTTTTTTATATAACAAAACCTTTAAAAAAATTTATTTTGAATATATTGCTCCCCTAAATAAAAGTCATTTTGAATTTAAGGCCAAAATAAAAAAAATTGACATTCATTTTTACTTTAAGAAAAATGGTCAAATAATTTGCATATGGTTAGCATAATATCAATCAATTTACTTTTTTTTTCTCCCTCCTTTTATTATATGAAAATAGACAAATAAAGCTTGAGGATAAAAAGATGGTTTGTTCAAAAATATATGGACATGAACAAATAGAGAACTAGCATAAAAATAACCAAAGTATCTTATAATACTAAATAATAAAAATAAGGTGCAAAAAGACGCCATAAACATAAGAAAGGAATCAAAAGTCATAGCGAAAATGTGAAAAATAATGATATGAAAATGAAAACATAAAAATCTTTTCTAAGCGTCAGCATGGGATGAGAAGGGAGGAGTCGATGGAAACTGAGCTAGGAGAGATGCCATTTGCATTTCTAGTGTCGATAGCCTAGAGTTAG
This sequence comes from Gossypium hirsutum, assembly GCF_007990345.1. NCBI lineage: Eukaryota > Viridiplantae > Streptophyta > Magnoliopsida > Malvales > Malvaceae > Gossypium > Gossypium hirsutum. The sequence goes on along the minus strand of NC_053425.1, from coordinate 76,820,550 downwards.
CCTCATCCCTATGAGATCAAACCTCATCTCTAAGTCCTCAAACATCATTGCTCAAAGAATGGATAACATCAAGGATGGCATCATTAATCTCGAATAAAGGTGGAGTAGCTTGAGAGGACGAAGCTAGAGGAGGAGCATATGTAACAGCCCGATTTTAGCTAAATCAGAGCAGGGGATTCGGAACCACAAATTCGATGTTGGAAAAATTATTTTTAATAATATTTTTGGTATTTATATCATGTTATTTGATATGTGTGAAAATTCCGTGAGTTATTTTTATCGTTTGAATAGTCAATTTGAGAAAAAGGACTAAATCGTGTAAAGTGCAAAAGCTGCATTCTACTTGTTAAAGGTGTCAAATAGCTTTGGCTTTTAAATACGATGGCCTTAAATGGTAATTAGACCATTTTAAATGTTCATGGACTTTTATGGACATGTATTAAAGTATTTTGATAGTTATTTACTAAGGTTAAAAAGGTAAATTAGTTAATTAAGTTATAATTAAATTAAAAACAAAGCCAAAAATCCATCTTCATTCATCTTTGGGAACTGAAAATTAGAAAAGGAAGATAGGGTTTGTAACACCCCTAACCCGTATCCGTCGTTGGAGGGGTAAGGAATATTACCAAATAAGTACGAAAATTCATTTGACAATACTCAGGTAATTTTCGATAGCATACCTTTGAATTCGAATTTCGTTTATACACTATGCAAAGCAATCTTCTCAATTTAAATAGTACATTAATTCATTCCTAAGTTTAATTCACATCAAAACATTTAAAACATTAATCGATTATCATCCACACATACACATTAATTATGTGGAGCGCATATAATAACTTAACAAGCCATTTTCGCATGGCTATACATATATACATCACCAAAAAGATACGTAATTAACATCAAAAGTCAATCCTATACATGCCATTATCAAGGTTCATTTACAAGAGTACCGAAAGGTTTAGATAATGTGGACGACTTCGACTTTGGATCTCCCGAGTCCGATAGTTCACGAACAAAACCTATAAAACAGGGAATGAAGGCAAAAAGAGTAAGCATTTCGATGCTTAGTAAGTCTTAAGTAATGAAATCATTTATAACTAAAGCATAGCATTCATAAGGCTCATCATCTTTCTGACTAAATGTAGTCATGATTAAATATACCCCTATTGTTCATACATGTCATCTTAAATTTTTCCTTAAACACGAATTCGTATCATTTAGATAATCTCTTTTTACCCAATTAACCTCATAATTATGGCGAATACATCTAATTCGATTACAAGGCTAAATAAATGCAAATACGCAAAAATCACATACTTATGTTACTTCACACTTCAACCCATATACTTACATGCTCATAGTCAATCTTAACTTAATTTCAATGTATATACGGTGCATACCTAATCATCTTAGGGTTGTAAGCCCATCAATAGAAATTATTACGACAACATCACACATTTCCAACCCAATTGCCTTCGGGATTTAGCCCGGATGTAACAACCAGCACAAATGCCTTTGGGACTTAACCCGGAAATAGCAACCATCACGAATGCCTTCAGGACTTAACCCGGAAATAACAACCAGCACGAATGCCTTCGGGACTTAACCCGGAAATAACAACCAGCACGAATGCCTTCGGGACTTAACCCGGATATAATCCTCAATTATCATGCACAAAATATATTTATATTATAAATCATTAACAATTCATTTACATTATTAGATCACAAACACAACATGATTATCCATCATTCCATTTTTGGCTCAACCGCTCATACAAATAACACGATTCCGTTTCGCTACTCTACATGATTTTCTATAACCATTCGTCTACAAGCCGATGCACTACCCATTTATTTCAATATGTAAATCAAGAGAAACCATCGGGTCACAATTTATTTATTGTGCTATATATATAAATATATAACATTGTTTAATCAAATCATAAGCTAAGTTCCATTAATCAAAGACTTACCTCGAATTTAATTGAACAACTGTGGATAGGCTACTCTATTGCTTTCTCTTTTCCCTTATTCGAAATTGCCCCCTATGCTCTTGAGCTTTAATTCAACAAATTTTAAACTAATCATTAATCGACTATTCAAATATTATTTTCAGAATATAATACATATATATTCGACTTTCACACATACAGATTATAGTAAGCTTATAAGAAAACATTGAGCAACTCCTTAACAAATTTTTATCAATGATTACCTCATATTCACAAATTCACAATAAGCTGTCTTCCTGACCAATAGTCACTAAATTATTTATAACTGGAGCTATGAAACTCCAAATCAATTGTCGTAAAATTTCCCTGAAAATAGACTCATATATATTTTATCCATAAAATTTTCAGAATTTTTTGTTTGGCCAATAAATACCAGATTTTTCTTAAAATTTCCCTTGTTTTACTGTTTGACTAATCTGACCACTCTTCACTACAAAATAAATTTCTCATTGTACAGAATTCAAAACATGTCGTTGTTTATTTCATTTGAAACTAGACTCATTAAGGAGTTTAAGAATATAAATTTCATCATTTTACTATTTTTATACGTTTTATAGTGATTTTATAAAAACAGAACAGGGGATCTAGAAGTCATTTTGACTCTGTCCCACATTACTTCAATTATCTCATTATCGGCAATTCTTTTTCTTTTATAGTTTCATTTATAAGAAACTAGACTCATCAAGATTTAATTACATAATTTATTCAGCTTCTAACTCAACTCCCACCATTTATAGTGATTTTTCCAAAATCACTTTACTGCTGCTGTCCTAAAGAGATTATTGCCAATTCACTCTTTCACACATTCTTTGTATACATATTATTTAATTATTTATCACCCTAGATATTATTAGCTAAATAGATCAATTGTACATATATACCGCCAAGACCATACCTAATAATTTTACTTATACATAACATTACTCAAATTCTTCGAAATCATACTAACAAAATATCATGTACTATGCCAAACCTTTAGGAAATCAAGCACCTAATTTATCCATTTCAAAACACCTAATCGGCATTTGTTCAAGATATTAAGCAAAGTCTATGTTCGGCTATTACACCTATGAGTATTAGAAATTATAGTTGTTAACAAGATCAACTTCTTTCATCAACAATTTCTTCATCAAAACTTGAAGATAAAAATCAAATTCCTTCCTTATCTACCATAACCGAATGTTCAATTCAACCATCCAAATTCAAAGTTTTGGCATGGGCTAAGTAAGTAGCATGATGAGTAACTTAAAACAAACTAGAATTTCAAAAATCTAACTTGATTTACTAACCTTCCTTAGGTTTCAAATGGCCGAATGTTTGCTCCCCTTTTTCTCCCTTTTGGTTCGGCTAAGAAGAACAAAGTTAAGAATTTGTTTTCTTCACCATTCTTTCTATTATTATTTTCATTTTATTCATCTATACTATAAAATATAAAGCCATTAACTAATAATTAATACATATTTTTATATATCACTTCATCATGGTCGGCCACTACTTGTCAAAAATAGATATTTGACATGCAAACCCATCCTTTTTCTAACATGCATTATTACACCACTTTGAGATTAACCTATCATCTTTCACATTTATTTCACATGAGTCCTATTTAATCTATTTCACATACAAATGACAAAATTAAAACATGAAACTTTCACACGTGCATGTACACATATAGTAAGCACAGATTATAATGGTTAATTATTTTTATGACTCGGTTTTGTGGTCCCGAAACCACTTTCTGACTAGGGCCAAATTAGGGCTGTCACAGGGTTTGAAGCTTTTAAAGTTTGGCACACTCCTAGCTTGATTAAGGTATGTTTTGAGCTTGATTTTTGGTAATTTTTACGTTCTTGATATCGTTGCTTTGTATTCTAGCTAGCCTCTACCCTAGATTTCGAAATTGTTAAAGATTTTGAGAGTTTCCATTGTTGAATCTATGAGTTCTTTGATGTTTAATGTTAAAATATGAAAGTTTAATGATAGTTTTTCATGTTTTGTTAAGTGATTTTGTAACACCCAAAACCCGGCCCAGACGTTATGGCTGAATCTGACGTGCCACGTTGGAGTTGAAAACCCACGTTCCATTTTAGTGTTTTAAAAACCATATATTTTGTTGAGTTAACAAAGTGTATGGAAGCTGGGCACTAGGTAGGTATCCGAGACAGAGGAGGTGAGCCATGAAGGCTGCTTAAGTACCAAGCTCTTTGATTGGATCCAATCTTAGGCATGCCCACTACCATAGCCACACTTTGTTATATCGAGTTTAAATTTGTTTAAGTGGACGTCTTTGATAAATCGATTAATCGTGGTGTTGAGATATTTTGAAAACAAGTATCGCTTTGAAAACACGTCCTAAGTCTAGCCCATTTGAACAATTATCAACCAGGTTTGAAGTTATTAAAAATAAAATAATCCCGAGAAGAAATAAAAGAAAAGTTAAAAATGGCCTTATTACAACCCAAAAATAAATAATAATTAAAGGAAATTAAATGAAAACCAACGCTTATTTAAAGGTCCAAAAGCGATCACCGTGGCCACTCTGAATCCCCTCCGGCCCAAGTCCCCACATCAAGGCTCACCTGCAAGGTTAAGGAAAGGGGGTGAGTTTGGAAACTCAGTGTGCAACAAGCCCCTTTCAGATCCCAAAACAATAACAGCCTGTTGGGTCGAAGCCCAAATCCAATCTCAAACATGAAATGGGCCATAGCCCTTTTCATATTTCATATTTCATAACACTGGGCCAAAGCCCTTTTCAAATTTCATATTACTGGGCCGAAGCCTTTACTGTAAATAGTATGGCCCATAGGCCCATTTCAATATCACATATAATGTCAATGAAAGAATGTAAGCCCAATTGGGGAGACTACTCAACCCACCATCCGCTACTCTCCACCCGTACCAACCAGCACACCATGTGGGGATTAACTCGACCCACCCCACCATAACTCTCCACTGGCAGCATAGCTGCTTCATCATATAACTGGAGGCTTAGCCTCTTTTAATAACTGGGGCAAAAGCCCTTTTAATAATTGGGGCATAAGCCCTTTAATAACTGGGGCATAAGCCCTTTAATAACTAGGGCATAAGCCCTTTTTCACATCCTCCATTCATATAAAAACCCAACCCAATGCATTTATGAATACATCATGTGCATATCATACATGTCATGTGCATATCATACATACCATGTTTATCAAAATCCCATGTATTAAAATCATACATAAACCCTAGGGGTATAATGGTCAATTTTACCTAGAGGCAAAATGGTCATTTTCATGTTATAAGGGTAATCTTGTAATTTTGCCAAAAATTAGGGTTTCCATGCTCATTAACGATTACTAACAATTCATGGGTGCAAACGGTGATTATGGCCCATTTTTAGCGAAATCGAGTTATTGGGCCTAAAACCCCTAATGGGCCCTACTTAGCTGATTTTTTCATCTAGGCCCATTTAGCCTATATCCATAACAGTATTAACAGTCTTAACATGCAATTTAATAGATTTCCATTTCCTACCAATTTTACCCAAATGGGCTCGAAAGCCTATTGGGCCCTATTTCAGCCCCTCGAGGCCTAACTTACCATGAACGCCAAAAACACGTTCTTACCGTTCCCAATGTTCCTGATCATCATCTCAACGTATCTAACTAACTAATGAGTGTTCGCTTGCTCACGAGTCCTCGAAATGCCAGAATTTCGGCATTTTGGCTTTTCGGCATTTATCACTTTAAGCTAGGAAAAAGGGTTCGTTACACACCTGTTTGGCGATATTCCTCGACAAGATCTCCTACACGATTTCTCCTATAATCCGTCGTTAATAGTCAGCTTCCCATAATTGAACCAAACCAAAAATCATCTAATACTAATACTTACACATTCGGCCACCATCCATAATGGCCTTAGGAATCTTACCTTTGTCGTGATTGATGACTAGGTCTAGCCACTCCGGAGATCTAAGCTACTCCAAGTCAACATTACACCTTGCTACTCCTCCACTAAATAAACCATAAAAATATTAAAAGAAGACCCCATAAGGCCTATACCCATATTCGGCCACCTCCCTAAACTAGAGAGGTTTCGGCTTTTGGCCAAAAGTTACTCTAGGAATTGTTTAGAGTTCGAGTACTTACCACAGTCTTACTCCTCTTGAATCCGGATGCCTAAAAGGTAAAGGAATTGAACGCCATCAATTGAAAAGGAAAGAAAAGGTTGCTGGTCACAAAGAATCGGCACCCCCTATCTTCACTGATTTCGGCTTTTGCGGTATTTCGGCAGAAGTAGAGATTAAGGAAAGAAATAATAAATGAGTAGAGGAAAGTAATGGGCTGGTTTTTGAAGAAGAAAAGGGGGAAAAGATGAGAGGAAAGATGGTATATTCGGCTAGGGAAGAAGAGAGAAGAGAAAAACTAAAACAAAAGAGAAAATGGCACAGCTAAGACCCTAATGCCGAAATTGCTAACCTAATACCCCTCTGCCGAAATCCCCTCTCTAATCCCTTCAAATCAGCTAGGCTCTATCCCTTTCTCAAATCCCTAAAATCTCTCCCCTTATCCCTCCTTAATCCATGCATCTTGACTATTTTAAACTCTCTCCCATAGAGTTCCATCCAGCTTTAAGCTCTAGCATGCACAAGCATAAAAATAACATTACCTTTGCCATTCCAGGGAATCGAACCCAAGTCTTCCTCTATGTTCCACACGCCACTTTTTTTTGGAGCTTAATGGCGTCACCCTTGCCACTTTATGAAGCCTCTTTTTGTGATACACTTTACCCACAACTTTATATAAGGGCACCTCGCCAGAACCCCTAACTCCTTAGTCCAAAATTTAAAAAAAATTCTACCGGGTTTAGGCCAACTCATGGGCCTTCCATAAGCCCATTTACATACCCAAATTATGAATTCCATAATCACATGCCAAATTTTAGAAACTTACTTAAAATATTAAGAATCGTGAAAAACCCGAAAATCAGGATGTTACAGATTTTTGATGAAAATGCATAATAAGGATTAATTTGTGAAATGTGCAAATTGTGTGGTTAAAATGTGAAATAAATGAAATTTTTAGGCTGCTAGGGACATAGATGTAATTCGGTCAGGTTTGGGTTTAATGAAATTTTGTGAATTTTGGGTATTTGAGAAATAAGGACTAAATTGATTAAATGTGAAAGTTTAGGGTCTGAAGTGCAAATAGGCCTAAATGTATATTTTGGACTAAATTGAATGAGTGGTTGATTAAAGAATTTAATTTTGAATATATTTAGATCAAGAAAAGAAGAATCCAGAATTAGATCGGGGGAAAGGCAAGATTCTCGAGTAGTAGACTCATTTCCCCGTTTTCATACCCAAGGTAAGTTCGTATGTGACGATTTCATTATAAATGTATGTTAAATGCTTTGATATTGCCGAAACTGTAATTATGAGATTTTTATTAATGTATGAATTGTAAATACGACTCTACGAAATTATTTCAAAGATGGAATTGTCAAGCTAGAAATCCCGATTGAACCTTAGAAATAGATTTGGATACATGTGACATGTTATAAGATGATATAGCTTCGGGCCATGTATATTGGATGAGTTGGCTCCGGGCCATGATATTAGCACTTCGGGTGTGAGTTATACCAATTTGGCTTCGGGCCATGCATATTAGATGTTTTGGCTTCAGGCCATGAAAATAGTTCTTTGGATAAGTTACCTTGATTTGGCTATGGGCCATGGTATAGGTACTTTTCATACGAGACTCATGAGTATCTAATTTTTATTTTGAATGGTTCAACGATTAAACGAATGATGTGGTTGTGAAAGAGGTTAGTACGAGGCAATACAGGTATGTACATAACCTATTTAAGTATTAAATAGAGAAAGTTCAATGAGGTACGACATGAGAAAGGTTTGTAGTTAATGTGAAATTGGTTGATTTACATTTATTTGATGAATTAAGTTATTTACATACAAGCTTAATAATTTATGAGGCTTACTTCGTGTTATTTTTCTATGTTTTATAGTGAATCAAGGCTAGCTCGGATCCGGAAGTCGTCGGGAACATCATCGCACTATCGGACATCTATTTGGTACTTTTAGTTGTGTATATATGGTATATGACATGTATAGGCTACTTATGGCATTTTGGTTGTGATTATAGCCATGAGAGTTGGCTTGGATGTTAATATTAATATGTGCTTAGTTATTATAAATGGCTTGTAAATTTATATGTTTTGATTGTATACATAGCCATGGGTGATGGCTTATTTTGGCATGTTTGGTATGAATATGGTTGTGGTTTTATAGTTGCAAAAGGTTAATTTATTTATGGTGTATAATGTTTGAGAAATGCTTTGATGAAGTATGATTTGAAAGTTGAATTGATAAGTATTTGAATAGGTAATTGGTATTGAATTTGGTTGAAATGGATATGGTATGAATTGTGTATTTGGTTAATGATTTTGGCTACCTAATTGAATGATGAAATGATACTATTTTGATTGTTAGGTGTGCATGAATAAGGGTGGCAAATTGGCCTTGCAAATGGTCTATTTTTTGTCCACACGGGCAGAGACATGGGTGTGTGTCTCACCCGTGTGTCCCCTGGTGTTGAAATTGAATTGAAGTTAGAATGGTCCACATGGTCTCACACACAGGCGTGTCATTGCCCATGTGGTACAAGTTAGTATACCCCTTAATTGGTACACGGCCTGGTACACAGGCATGTGACTTGGCCGTGTTACATAAGTCAGTATACCCTATAGTTTTGGCACGGCCAAGTACATGGTCTGGCACACGAGCGTGTGTGGCCACTTTGAAGGGAAAATAGGCTAGACACAAGGGCGTGTGGTTGGTCGTGTGACCCAAATCAGTGTGTATGCCCCATTTCCAGACGAGCGTGTAACCCTTGTATGTTTAAAAGTTTTCTAAGTTTCTAAAATTTTTGTATGATATCGGTTTAGTCCCGAACCACTTCTAAAGCATGTTTAAGGCCTCGTAAACCCTTCTAAGGGACAATTTGATTGTGTTGAATGATTTATGAGAATGAATGCTTTATGGTTGATAAATGTATGGTACACGTTGTATATTGATCATTAATATATCATAACCCTACTCCGGTGACAGATACAGGTTAGGGGCATTACAGCATATTCAAGTGAAGGGACGTGCTCTGGTGCCAGGATATCTTCAAAAGTTCTTTCGACTTCTTCATCTTCATTTTTTGTTAGGAAGTCGCTCTTAACCCATGTACTATAGGAGGCATCATAATGATATCCCGAATGATGAAATGCCTTGTAACTAATAGGTTGGTTAGAAGTCACGAGGGTGTCTCCATGAGTGTTAATACCTAACCTTTTAAAAAGATATGAAAATTAAGTGCCATGAGGAAGGGCGATATTTGTACTAATACCCCTCCCACTAGCCTTAGTTATATCCTTAAACATGATGAGGGCTAAGTGGGGACACCTATTGGAATGAGAAGAATCTAGCCACCAATAATCGGTGCTTCAAATATTAGCATGTTTCTTAATAGGGTGAAGGTTCCAAGTTATGATCAAATGGAGGACATGATCATGAAGGTCAAGTTCAAATGTTGATTTGGACTGAGTAAAAAGAGCAAGATAGAAAGGTCCGTTTTCATCAGAGTTACCTCCGGAAGGCAAATGAAGATAATCTCCAAACTCTTGTAAGGTAAGACGTTTAGGGGTGTTCATTAAAAAAGAGGTAATGATTATGACAGTGTCACCAGACTCATTGTGTTTGAGTTTGACATTAGATAAAAACACTCAAACAAGATTATAGTAAGTCGGTGATGAAATATTAAGAAAATCCATCCATCCCCAATTAATACCCTCTAACATGGCTATATCAACTTTTCTAGACTCCGAAACTCTTGTAGATGGAAAGTTTCTGTCAAAACATTCACGGAAAGCATCGATACAAAAACATTCATTAAAGGAATATCTAGGACCCCTACGTTGATGAGACAATGATGCACTGATTCTTAGAAGCCATAACTACAGAATTAAACACTAAAGGACGACTAAAACAATGAAAAAAAATTGTTTCGGATTTTTTTTCAAACACTTGCTGTGCAAGGGTTTTAGGTAAAAATTTAATAAAAACTCTAGGAATATGAAACCCCCTACAACAAAATACAAAGTATACAGTCCAAATCAACCCAATAGTTCATTAAAAATCAATATTTCAACTTACGTTGCATAAAATCAAAAGTTTGAAAATTTTAATTTTACCTTAAAAGTTGTTGAAATCGTGAAAATCTCCAAGTAATGTTGAAAAAATCTTGAGAAAGTAGTGTTTGAAAGTGTGGCAAAGACAAGATTTGACAAAAAAAATAAAGAAATTTGAAGAAACTTTGGAAAAGATGTTAAGGGTTTTCGAATAAGAGAAGAGAAGGAAAAAAAAGGTCTTTGGCAAAATTGATTTTAAAATCACGGTATAGGTACCTTTAAACACCCAGAGGTATTGATATTTTTATAAAAGTATTGATATTTTTAACGGGTATCAATATTAAATTGCAGCTCTATTTTCCAAGTTTAGTAAAATTTTAAAAACAAAATTTTTAGATCCTAAGGGATTCTAAGGGTCCTAAAATGACTCTAATATCATTCCTAATGGTTTCTTATACATGAAATGCATAATGTAAGCATGATGCTATGATTCATGAAAGTAAAATTAGACCCCAAAAAAATGACTAAGTTAACAAAATTTAGTCCATTCTTGCAAGTTTAAGAGCATCAAAAGAGTAAGTCATGCTAGACAACTAAGATAAAAATAGATGAATTATCCATATGAAAACTCCCCCAAACTTTTTGCATACAAAGGCCATATAAATCATGCATATATACTTTTACAATCAATTTTAAGTCATAAAAAAATTTTGAAAAACAACAAAGTGCTAAAATCCATTTGAACACAAAATTATGGCAAGGTAGTAATACCTAATTCTCCTATTAGTGTTCAAAATCTTTCTTTGTCTAATGGTTTTGCGAAAATATCTACTAATTGATTTAAGGTGCCTACATAGTAAAACTATTTCACCTTTTTGGACATGATCTCCAATGACATGATGTCTAATCTCAATATAATTAGTTCTAAAATGTTAGATGGGACTTTTAGTGAGGTAAATAGCACTAGTATTGTCATACTTGAGAGGAAAGGTATCTAAATAAATTCCATAGTACATAAGTTGTTGCTTCATCCATAAATTTTGAGCACAACAACTACGATAGAAATATATTATGCTTCAGTGGTGGAAAAACCAACACTATTTTGTTTCTCCGAAAACCATGATAGAAGCATGTTGCCTAGGAATTAACAAGAGCCGAAGGTGCTTTTCCTATCTAATTTGCAACCTCTAAAATTCACATCTGAGAATGCATGCAAGCTGAATGTTGAATCTCTAGGTTTCCAAAGGCCTAAATTAGGACTGTTTCTAAGGTATCTAAATATTCTCTTAAGGGCTTGTAAATGTGATTCCTTAGGACAAGATTGATATCTAGCACATAAGCATACACTAAACATAATGTCAGGTCTACTTGTGGTAAGATAAAGCAAAGACCTAATCATTGACCTATACAATTTTAAATCTACATATTTACCTTCCTCATCATTGTGAAGCTTTGTAAAAGAACTCATTGGTGTAGCTTGTGGTTTGAGATTTTCCATCCCAAACTTCTTAAGCATTTCCATTGTGTACATACTTGATTGATGAAAATTTCATCTTTCCTTTTCTAGATTTGGAGTCCTAAGAAAAAGTTTAGTTCTCCCATCATGCTCATCTGAAATTCACCTTACATTAACTTAGAAAATTCTTGACAAAGAAGATCATTAGTAGAACCAAAAATAATATCATCAACATAAATTTGAAGTACTAATAATTTTTTGTCTAAAATGTGTTGTGTCAACCTTCCCTTTACTAAAACCTTTTTGAATAAGAAAATTTTATAACCTTTTATTTCCAAGCTTAGGAGATTGTTTCAAACCATATAAAGCTTTTGAAAGTTTGAAAATATGATTTGGAAATTTTAAATCCTTAAAATCGGGTGGTTGTTCAACATACACTTCTTCATTTATAAAACTATTTAGAAAACATTTTTTTACATCCATTTCATCTAACTTAAAATCATTAAAGTATGCAAAAGCTAAAAGCTTCCTAATGGCTTACATTCTAGCTATGGGAGCATATGTTTCATCATAGTCTATTCCTTCCTCTTGAGTGTAACCTTAAGCAACTAGCCTAGCCTTGTTTCTCACTATGTTACCACTCTCATCCAGCTTATTCCTGAAAACCTACATAGTACCTGTAGTAGATTTTTCACTAAATCTTTCAACTAAGGTCCATACTTTACTTCTCTCAAATTGATTTAACTCTTCTTGCATAGCCAATATCCTATATTCATCATTTGATGCTTAGTTGATATTTTTAGGCTCAATGCATGAGATAAAACGCAACATAATCACAAGTATTTCCAAGAAAAGATCTAGTAGTTACCCCTTTGGATGATCTCTCAATATCTTACCATCCTTCACATAATTGAACTGTTATGAATGAGTGATTTCCCTTTCCTCTATTGTAAGCTCACTTAGAGCATCTTGTGTTTGTTCTTATATCTTGTCATTTGATGAGGGATAAACTTTATCATCATTGTGAAAAATTTCTGTAACATCATCATCAATACAAGAATCCTTTCTAAGAGGAAAGTTAAAATCGTAAAAAATAACATGAATAGATTCTTCTACTACTGAATTTCTTTTGTTAAATATTCTAAAAGCTTTAGAAATTAAAGAATAGCCAAGAAAAATTCCTTCATCAATTTTTGCATCAAATTTACCAAGATTATCTTTGTTATTATTTAAAACAAAAGACTTGCATCCAAAAGGATAAAGATAGCTAATGTTAGGCTTTTTATTTTTGAAAAGTTCATATAGAGTTTTCTTTAAAGTAGGCTTAATCATTACTCTATTTACAATATAGCAAGTGGTGTTTGTGGCTTCTGCCCAAAAAATATTTTGGTAAATTATCTTCACAAAGCATGATTCTAGCCATTTATTCTAAAGTTCTATTCTTCCTCTCAACAACTCCATTTTGTTAAGGGGTTCTAGATGCAGAAAAATTATGGCTAATTCCATTTGAGTTGCAAAAACTTTCAAAACCAAGATTTTGAAATTCAGTTTGGTTCTATGGTCACTTCTAACACTAGTGATAAAGTAACATTTTTTCTTTTTGATTCATTTTTTAAAATGTGATGAATTTTTCCAAAGTTTCATCTTTAGTACTTAAGAAAAGTACCCAAGTAAATCTAGAATAGTCATCAACAAGCACAAAAACATATTGTTTTCCAGCCAAGCTAGTTGTCATAATAGGACAAACAAGTCTATGTGAATTAGTTGAAGAACTCTACTAGTTGATACATTATAAATAAGTTAAAAGGAAACTTTTTTATGTTTACCCTTAACACATGCATCACAAACTCTATCTAATTCAAAATCAAGTTTAGGCAATCCTTTTACTAAGTCATTTTTAGCTAGTTTATGCAATATGCTTATGCTAGCATGTCCTAATTTTCTATGTCATAATAAAGAATTATTTTCATTTTAGCAACAATGTATATGAGTGAATCATGCGATGGATATGAGTGAATCATGCAAATCATCTAAATACACCATTATCCTATGTCTTACAAGCATAATCTTATTAGACACAATGTCAACTATTTTACATCCATTAGACTCAAAAATGACATTGAGACCGCAATCATACAATTGGCTAATACTAATTAGATTATTCTTAAGACCATTGACATTGAGAACATTTTCAATAAGAATTGAAAAGCTTGTATCAATAAAGTCGATTCCTTCTACTTGCCCTTTAGAGTTGTCACCAATTTTTATTTCTATTATCGAATGCATTCGTAGAGTCTTTTTCACAATTCATACATTATCCATAATCCTATTTTAACAATTTATGCAATATTAAAGCATTTTAACATTCATTTATAATGTAATCATCACATACGAACTTATTTTGTATTCGGAATTGACGGATCGGGTTGACTACTCGATAACCTTGCTTTTCCCTCGATCTAAATCTGAATTCTTTCTTTCTTAATCTATGTGAATTCAAAATTTTTCTTATTTATTCATCTATTCATTCAATGTAGTCCAAAACACACTTCAAAATACATTTACACTTTTGCCCAACATATTTCACATTTTTTACAATTTAGTCCTTATTTCATAAATTCAAAAATTAATGAAATTCACAATAAATCCATGCTATCCAAATTACCATAATGCCCCTAGTAGCCCATAATTTTCATTTATTTCACATTTTAACCACTAACTTTACACATTTATCAAATTAATCCTTATTTTGCATTTTCACTAAAAATCACTTAATAAAACTTGTATAATTCATAACAAATATTCATATTTCATCATCAACCATCAAAGAACACATATATACATCAATGGAAACTCTTATCAATGTTAACAGTTTTGAAATTGAAGATACGGGCTAGATAGATTGAGCTACAACGAACTCAAAAACATAAAAATCACTAAAAACCGAGTCAAAAAATCACTTACAATTGAAGCATGCATTAGCCGAACCTTCAAAGCTTATCCATGGCTTCTTTTCTTTCTTAATTTCAGTTAGGAAGAAAGATGAATGAAATGTTTTTTCTTTTATTTTAATTATTTATCCTTTATTTAATGAATTACAATATTAACCTTATAAATATCATTTAAAACACCTTAATATATGTTCATATATGTCTACTCATGCTATTAATGGTCTAATTGCAACATAAGAACCTTAACTTAAAGGTTCTATAGCTATTAGATACTTTTAGCTAATAGAACTCCACTTTTGCACTTTACGCGATTTAGTCCTTTTTATCAAATTGACCAACCAAACGATAAAATTAGCTCACAAAATTTTCACACATATCAAATAACATGCTGTAAATACTGAAAATAATATTAAAAATAATTTTCCAACACCGTATTTGTGGTTTCAAAACCACTATTCTGATTTAGCTAAAACCGGGTTGTTATAGTCTAAGAGTAAACCAAAATATCGTCGATGAAGACCACGAAAAACTGATCCAGATAAGGATGAAAGACTTGATTCATCAGATCCATGAATGTAGCTGGAGCATTCGTCAAGCCAAAGGGCAGAACTAGGAACTCGTAGTGCCCATAACGAGTCTTAAAGGTCGTCTTATGAACATCAACCTCCTTAACTCTAAGCTGATGATACCCAGATCGAAGATCAATCTTTGAAAACACTGAAGCCCCTCAGAACTGATCAAAAAGATTGTCTATACTCAGAATTAGATACTTATTCTTCACAGTCAATTTATTTAGTTGCCGATAATCAATATACATCCTCATGGTCCAATCCTTTTTCTTGACAAACAAAACCAGTGCCCCCCATGAAGACACACTAAGACAGACAAAACCACAATCCAGAAGCTTTTGAATTAAGTGTTAAGCTCTGTAAGCTCCTTCGGTGCCATACAGTATGGGGCAATAGACACCGGAGCTATACTCGGAAGAAGCTCAATGCCGAACTCAACTTCTTGATTTGGATGTAAACTTGGTAACTCCTTATGTAACATCCCGAAATAGGGCCTAAATAGAATAGTGGTTGCAAAACCATGAATCTGAGATAGAAAAGTTTATTGCGATTAATTTTATGATTTATCAAATGATTAGATGCATGTGTTAGAATACGGATAAGAAATTTCAATGATTGCATGTCTAATTTGCATATTAGGGCTTAATTGAAAGAGTTGATAAATATGAGTTCTAAATGTTAAGGGATTAAATTGAAGTGCATAATTGAAGTAGAGGTTCTTAAATGGTAATTAGACCATTATATTTTCATGGAGAAAAATGGATATACATAGGTAGAAATAACTAAAAATTTTAATGAAGGGCATTTTAGTAAAGTGTCAAATAAAAGAATTAAAAAGGGAAAAAGATGGAAAAAAATGTGCTCATCTTCTTCTTCCTTAGGCTGAATGTCAAGGGTTCTCCATAGCTAGGGTTTGTTTCAAGCTTCCAAGCTCCATAGTAAGTGATTCCAAGCCCCGTTTTTATTGTTCTTTACACTTTTGGAGTCTCGGTAACTTGATTAAGCTTATTCTAGCAATAATTTAACCTAGGGTTTATATTTGGAAAAATAACCATAGGTGAAATGTGTTTATTTTGATGTTTTATGGTAGAATATGAAGCTTGAAATTGTGTTAAACAACTTTTGCTAAGCGATTTTACGTGAAAACGAGTAAAATGACATAATCGGTAAAAATACCTAATGTTCATAAGTACAGGTTAGAGTGAGAATTTGAAGAAGGGAAAAATGATCAGCATGTCATAAAACATAAGAAAATAGGATGAAGTTTAATTTCTGAGCCTTGGGGCCAAAGTGTAAATATGTAAAAGTTTAGGGGCAAAAATATAATTTTTCCAAAGTTTGAGTCAAGGACTGTTTTAATAAATGTGAGTATTAAATAAGCTAAATTTGTTATTATAGATCAAGAAGGATGAAATTTAGAGTTAGACAGAGAAAAGAACAAGATAGTGGGCTAAACCGATATAGTTGATCGTATTTTGTTTTGAGGTAAGTTTGCAGTAAATAAATGCAATATTCTTTTATTTTATGTGAATGTTTTAATTTCCAGATGTGCATATTTATTTTATGAAATTATTCAAAGAAGACTCAAGCATGAATTGACGGAGAAGTAATTTCAGAAAGTCCCGGTTGAACCTTGGGAATGTGTAGGATACAAATGTCATGACATTAGGGTTTAAGGATACCACGTATGTGACAACCCTAATTTGACCCTAGTCAAAAAGTGGTTTTGGAACCACAAAACCGAGTCACGAAAATAATTAGATGTTATATTCTATGCTTATTGGATATGGAATTTGTATGTGTGAATATTTCGTGCCTTGATTTTATCAATTAGGTGTTAATTTATAAGAAAGGACTCATGTGATAAGACTTGAAAATGTGATAGGTGGATTTTAAAGTGGCCAAATAATGCATGAATTATTGACATGGGGGACTTGCATGTCAAATGGACCACTTTTAATTTAGTGGCCGGCCATAATGATGGTTGATAGATAATATGTGCATTTTATTTTAGCATTATAATAGTTAATGGCTTTATATTATGAAATAAAGAATAATTAAAATAAGAAAGAGTGATAAAAACAATGTATGTTCATCTTTCTTTTCCCCATTGTCGTAACTAGTGAAAGAAAAATAGAAGAAGAAGCCAAGGCATTCGGCCATGGTTATTTCATAAATCAAAGGTATGTTAATGTGATTTTTATGTAATTGTTTATGAAATTAAATTGATAAGTGCATCGTATAGTTAACCCATGGTTTAAATTCATGAATTATTGAACATATGTGCATTCGGCAATTTATTAAATTGTAATAATTTGATAGCTTTTGGAAGGTGTTGTTTAGATGTTAAATTTGCTTATATAATGGCTGAATGAGTGTAATGTTAATGAATGATTAAGTTGAATTCATTGTTGAGAGGTATGAAGTTGAAGTTGTCGTATATATATGCTTTTGGGAAAGGAAATTTGTTTTTATTTAAATTAAGCATGTTCTTATTAAATTGAGCTTTGAATTGATGTAATTAAGTGGAAAATGAATTGATGGAGTTGTGAGTGTATAAATTTCCTTAGTTGGGGCAAAGCATGTATTCGACCATGTGAGTAAAATGTTAGATTTCGAACGTTTGAAGTTTTAAATTATAAATGGTTATTAGATGAGCCCTAAGCTTGTTAATTTTTGTTTGTGAAGTTGTCAATTGATATCTTAATTAGGGAATTGAATATTGTTTATAATTTAAGGTTATTGAAAGTCGAATTAGATGATAAATAACAATCGGCTATTGTGCTTATGTGAATATATATATGCTGAATATAGTCTTGGATATTTGATGTATTAGATTGGTAACATGGTTATGCTGATTGTGAAAATGTGATAAAGGTGCCAAGAAATAATTTAGTTGTTGGTGTTTTAAAGTAAATTGAAATGAAGTTTTCCCGAATGTGTTTATTGGTGTGTGAAAATTTGAATTGTAACGTTAAATCGTTAGTATGTGTTCTATGATTTCCGAATGTGAATTAAGGTAAATAATGTGGAGAAGGATGAGTTGAGTTGTAAATTTTATGTATATGAATTAGTGGTTAATGGACAATCGGTCAAAGTGGTTAATATGCATTTGTATATGTTATAATGGCCGATTGTAATCAAGGATAAAGATGTGAATGAATGGTTGTTAATGAGTTGTCGTATGTTTCTTATTAAGAAAAATTGTTAATGTTTGAATCTAAATAAATTAGTTAAGTAATTAAACAAACCGATTTATTTTACCTAGCTCAAGAGCAAAAGGAACTTAACTTGGAAAAGGGAAAAGTGAAACAAATGGAATAGTTGATTCGTAGTTGTCCGATGACATTTAAGGTAAGTTCTTAAGTGTTTGTGTTTGATCATGTTATATGCTTAAGAGTTGAATAATCATAATTAAGAAGATGTTTGATTGTGTATATATATACATATGTTCTTTGTGTTGAATGAATATTAAATTAAAGTTATGAGCCGTATGTGACTAGCATATCTAGTCGACTTTGATACTATTAAATGATGTACTAAGATATGTGTTCCAATGTGGAAATTAAACCCTATGTGGTTGAAAGGATGAAAATCTTTGTTCATAGATATGTGTTTCAGTTATACGTAATTGAAGTATAAGTTATGAAAGTATGAAAGAATAGGTGAATTGTTTATCGAAATGTGATATTCGGGCCTCGACCTAGCAAGCTTTAAGCTAGTGAATAATATTATCGGGCTTCGGGCCTAGCAGGCTATAATGCCGGTGAGATAATATCGGGCTTCGGGCCTAGCAGGCTATAATGCCGGAGAAATGATATCGGGCTTCAAGCCTATCAGGCGAAATGCCGGTGAATGAGTTCAGACTTAAAGTCTAGCAGGCTTTGTGTCGGTGATGAATTCGGGTTTAAAACCTAGCAGGCTAAATGTCAGTGATTTGATAAAAGTCTAAGACTATGAGACCTCGTGTTAAATCGACAATTGAATTCGTTCAATACATTAAGTTGGCCAGGTATGTGATATATACTTATACATGTTATATCGATTGGAATTGAATCATGAATGTGAAATGAGAAGCATAGGTGAAGATGTCATATTTGTATGTGTGTATTCGGTCATGGTGAAAAGTTATATGAATTATGTGAAATACCATTTAGTTATAAATGACGAAAGTAATTGTGATTATGAAATGGTACAATGGTTAAATTTGGTTGAATTAAAGTTGACACTGAAGTATTTAAATGCCTATGTCGTATATGTGAGTAAGGGTAAAACCATCGCAAATTATCAATAAGGGTGGGCTATGTGCGGAACCATCTTATAATTGCTAATTTGAACGGTTGTGTGCGAATCATTAAGCATGATGTATTGTATTGAGATTATGCTTAAGTGAAATTATAGATATGTGATGAAATTGATTGGTGATATACATGTTTAAATAATATGAATGTAAAGAATGTGTGGAAGAGGAAATTTGTAATAAATCTGCTTGGGATAGCAGCAGTAACGTGATTTTGGAAAATCACCATAAATTGTGGGAGTTGAGTTAGAAGATGAATAAATTGTGTAATTAAATCTTAATTAGTCTAGGTTGTTATAAAAGAAACTGTGTAAGCAAAAGAATTGCTGATAATGAGATTTTTGAAGTGGCGTGAGACAGAGTCAAATGACTTCGTGGTCCCCTATTCTGTTTTTATAAAATTATTATAATTTGTAAAAAAAAATTTATAAGATAAAATTTATATGCTTAGACTCCTTAATGAGTCTAGTTTCAAATGAAATCAACAAGAACATATTTTGAATTTTGTAAAATAAGAAATTTGATTCGTAGTAAAGAGTGGTCAGATTAGTCAAACAGTGAAGCAGGGGAAACTTTAAGAAAAATCTGGTATTGATTGGCCAAACCAAAAATTCTGAAAATTTTATGGATAGAAGATATATCAGTCTATTTTCAGGAAAAATTAACAAAAATTGATTTGGAGTTTAGTAGCTCTAGTTATAAATAATTTAGTGACTGTTGCTCAGGAAGTCAACTTGTAGTGAATTTGTGATTATGTTGTAAACATTGATAAAACTTGTTAATGAGTTGCTTATTGTTTTCTTATGAACTTACTAAGCATAAAGATTACTCCCCTTTTGTTTCCCATATTCCCTAGGGTTGCCAGGTTAGCTCGGGTTGGAGGCCGTTAGAGATATTATCACATTGTCGAGTCTATGCTATCGGCGTAAGTAAATCTTAGTGTTTCGAGTCTATGGCATGTATAGGGTTGTAAAGTTGAGTATGTAATATTATGATTAAGCCGAAGACTTTGGCTTGTTATTAAGGTAGTTTGATTATTCCTATGCTTGTATCTTATTATCTCCGGTGATGTGGTTTATAGCATGTATATTTAGAATTTGAGTTGTGATTCATTGTTGAGTAAGTAAATGATACAAGACTAAGATATTGGTAAATATTTAATAATGCCTCATGAATGTTTTGGGGCCTTGTAAGCCCGATTAAAGGATAATATACGCGTGTATGAAAAGTTTAAAATTGATCAAAAAAATTTTTAAGGCCTGGTTTTATATAAATGGTTGAGTTTAAATCTGGTAGCACCTCGAACCCTGTTCCGACGAGGGATACGGGCGAAGAGTGTTACAATGTAAAACCATGCCAAGGCATGACAATTTGTAAGGTTTCTAAGGCAAGGATACCATGTCAAGACATGGCATTGATAAGTTACTATAAGGCAAAGGTCCCATGTAAGACCATGCCAAGGCATGACATTGGTAAGTTCATAAGGCAAGGATACCATGTAAGACCATGTTGAGACATGGCAATGGTAAGTTTCAAACGGATACAACGTAAGACCATGACTAGTCATGGCAATGGTAAGGTACCCATGTATCCTTAGTATTCCAAGTGGTTCAATGGGAAAATTTAAAGAGAATATCAAGGTAAGGTAAGGTAAGGTAAGATGAGTTATGCTAAAAAGGTAAGACAAGTTCATGCTAGAAGAGCAAAGGTAAGTATATAATGTTCATGTATGCTTGATAAGGAAAAATGTAAGTAAAATGTATTAATAAATTTGATTAAGTAAGTAAGTATTTAAGTAAGTGAGTAAGTGAAGAAGTTTAAAATATGTCTATGACAATTAATGAAGTTGCATTAAGTAGTATCATGCAAAGTAGTAAGATAATTCTTATGAATGTTGTTATTTATTTGCATGCAAACTTACTAAGCTTAATGCTTACCCCCTTTATTTTCCTTCTTTTTATAGTTTTGTCAAGCTAACTGTAACACCCCGAATTTTGGCCTAGAAGTATTAGGCCTTGAGTGGGGGTCCGTAAGAAGGTTGTATATAAGTATTTAATTGTGCAATGAAATGAAACAATTAAATGTTTGCTATAGTTGTTAATGGCTTTGAGAAGTGTTGGAGAAATCTTGGGTTCAAACTTGGGCTTTAGCAAAAAATTTGGTATTAAGTGAAAAAAAACAGGATGCTTGGATGAGGGCCTTTTAAATTATTGTGTTAAATAAATGACACAAGGAGTAATGTGGTCTAGTGGAAGTGGCGTAATTAAGGTTGCATGGGAGCCTGGGTTCAAGCCTTGGCTCTTGCAATTTATTCTGTTTTTTTTAAGGGAACCTGGACTTTGGCCTTTAGACCTTATAATTAATTGGGGATAAAATATGACACAAAAAGAGCCTGTGGTGAAGTGGCAAGGTGGCGTCATAGAGTTGGCAAGGAGGTCCAAGGTTTGAAACTCAAGGCAATCAAAGAGCATTTATTTTGCTAACAGGGGGCGGCAAGAGTTAGTGTTGAATTTAAACTCTGATGTTGGAAGGATCCCACATCGGGAAGCTAACATAAGAGTGGATGCGAAGCTGGCTTTAAATAGAGAGAACTATGAGGAGAGAAAAGGTACCTTTCTTGGCTAATCCCTTTCGCTGTATGGCGTGCTCGTTTGGGTTGGGCGTCGGCTAAGAGTGCTCAGAGCATGGATTAACTCCAGTCTCCTATCAGGTGTGTATTTCTCACACTCTAGTTGTAGGATGGCTACTCCGGGCCGTGATGGGCCGAAAGGGGCCATGTGGGCCCAATGGGCCTACGAGCCCAATTGGATAAGTTGTTTGATTGTGTAGTAAATATTGGACTAGGCTAGGTGAATCTCATATTTGTGGCTAGATTTGGGCTAAAAGGGCCACACGAGCGTGTGGGCCCATTTGGGCCGAGAATGGGCTTTAGGGCCATTCGTATTGTTATCCCTATTTAGAATACTTTAGTTTACCAATTACAGAAATGCCCTCGACTTGTAAAATTACCAAAGTACCCTCGATTTATAGAATCACTATTTTACCCTCGATTTACAAAATTACTGATTTACCCTCGATTGTGAAAATACTAAAATACCCCTACAGGGTAGAATTACCAAAATACCCCTAGTTTGTAAAATTACCAAAATACCACTGGTTTGTGAAATTACCAAAATACCCTCAATTTGTAAAATTACCAAAATACCCCAAATTTACAAAATTACAAAAATACCATTGACTTTCTAAAAATTATAGAAATATCATTGGTTTACAAAATTACTGAAATACCCTTGGTTTGTAGATTTACCAAAACACCCTTGTAGGATGAAATGACTAAAATGCCCCTAATAGGTAAAAAGACCGTAAAGCACTTGTAGGGGAAAGTGACCGTAATACCCCTATATGGTAAAATGATGAATATACCTTTATTGTCCGTATGACTGATGTGCTTAGGATTTACATATATTGATATTGAATTAGTTAAGTTTGAGTGATAGGTGGTGGTTATCGTAGGTGATTGATTTTGGAAACGTTTCAACTTCAACCCATAACAGGTGTGTAATAAGCCTCGCAGTAGCTTAGATTAATATTCGTCGAAAAGCTGAAATGCTAAAATTTCGGCATTTCGGGAACTTGTGATTTTACCTTTGCTTAAAGATGCGATAGATACGATATGATCGGTGTTTGGATCGATGGAGCAGGTAAGAGCGCAATTTTGTGCACGATGGTAAGTTGGACCTCAATGGGCTGGAATCGGGCCCAATGGGCTTTCGGGCCCATTTGGGTAAAACTGATAGAAAATGGAATCTGGAAAAGTTGCATGTTAACACGGTTAGTACTGTTGTAAAATTTGGATTAAGCAGGCTTAGTGGGCTAAATCAGCATTCGTAGGGCCCATTAGGGGTTTTGGGCCCAAAAGCCCGAATTTGATAAAGTAGGTTAAAGATCATTGTTTAAACACTCGAAAATATTGATAATTATTAATGAACATGGAAAACCCTGATATTTGGTAAAATTACGAAATTACCCTTATAATATGAAAAATGACTGTTTTGCCCTTGTGGGCAAGTGACTGACTTGGACTGTGTGGTTGATGGATTTGATTGTGAATATATGTTGGTGATATGAATGACTTGACTGTGATTGTTTGATTCAAATATGGGCATGACATTCTGCATACATGACATGTTGCATGGGTTGGGTTTTATAAACGGAGGAAGTGCTAAAAGGGCTATGCCCCAGTTTACCGAAAAGGGCTTTGCCCCAGTTTATCAAAAAGGGCTTTGCCCCAATTATTAAAAGAGGCTAGGCCTCCAATTATATGATAAAGCAGCTATGCTGCCAGTAGAGAGTTTGGTTGGGTGGGTTGAGTTATTCCCCACATGGTGTGTTGGTTGCTACGGGTGGAGAGTAGCTAATGGTGGGTTGAGTAATCTCCCAAATGGGCTTGCATACATTCCTTGATATTACATGTGATATTGAAATGGGCCTATGGGCCATACCGCTTACAGTAAAGGCTTCGTCCAGTGATATGATTTATGAAAAGGCTTCGGCCCAGTATATGTCGAGACTGAATTAAGGCTTAGGCCCATACTGCTACTGTTTAAGGGCTAAGGCCCAGACTGTACTGTTACTGAATAGGTCTTTGGCCCAGATTGTACTGACACAGTGTTATTCGCTGTTTGTTTGTTGTTTGGGATTACACACTGAGTTTTTTTAAACTCACCCTGTTTGTAACTGTGCAGGTAATCCCTAAGCTTAGATGGTTTGGAGTTGCGAGGGACTCGGAGATGGTCACACTACTGTTTCTGTTTCTTTTAATTGCAATTAGATTTTGTTTGGGTTTTTTTATGTAATAAGGCCGTTGGTGGGTTTTAAGTTTTAATTTGGATTGTGATTTCTTATATTAAACCGCTAGTCTAGGAAAACTCAAGATTTCAAAATGGCATGATTTTTCTAAAGAATACGAGCTTCCACCAACAAAGTTTTCAAAATGCTTCCACAATTTTAAATGACGTAATATACCAAAGGCAAAGAAATTGGTAAACGTTTTGATGGGAACTGTAGTTTAATAATAAATTTAGATTTAGTAATGGATTTTCACCGGAAAGATCAAATTTGAAAAATGGTTTAATGTGACGCACCAGATTCGGCCATAACGTCTAGGCCGGGTTTGGGGTGTTACATTTAGTGGTATCAGAGCCAAATTAAAAAACTCGGCTGTGGTATGGGTAGCAGAAAATTATTGTTATTTTTTTTTCAAAATTGGGGTTTGAAAAGGGGTTTTCCAAAATTTTGTTTTGAAATTTATCAATGAAACTTGACTTGTTTCTGAAAAGATGTTACTGGAAGTGTGGCACACCGAGTCTCGGGCACGAAATCTGTAAGTTCTCTAACTCTGTTTACTGTTATAGATTGAAATGCTATATTGAGAAACCACTATAGATAGTAGCACTATACTGGAACTCTTTAGTTAGAGTAAACTGTACCGCTTGAATTTAGATTTAGTATTTATTTGGTGTGTGTTCAAGAAATGTAGAAATTGGTTGCATGTGAAATCTATCCGCTCCGATGGACAAATGTTTTGGGTGTATGTTAGTATTATTAGTATCAGAGTGCGCAGCAGAAGTGTGGTGGCGTTGTCTGAAAGTGGAAAATTTCGAGGATGAAATTTTTTAAGGGGGGTAGAATTGTAACACCCCAAATTTGGGCCTAGAAGTATTGGGCCTTGAGTGGGGGTCCGTAAGGAGGTTGTATATAGGTATTTAATTGTGCAATGAAATGAAACAATTAAATGTTTTCTTTAGTGGTTAATGGCTTTGAGAAGTGTTGGAGAAATCTTGGGTTCAAACTTGGGCTTTAGCAAAAATTTTGGTATTAAGTGAAAAAAACTGGATGCTTTGATGAGGGCCTTTCAAATTATTGTGTTAAATAAATGACACAAGGAGCAATGTGGTATAGTGGAAGTGGCGTAATTAAGGTTGTATGGGAGTCTGAGTTCAAGCCTTGGCTCTTGCAATTTATTCTGTTTTTTTAAGGGAACCTGGACTTTGGCCTTTAGACTTTATAATTAATTGGGGATAAAATATGACACAAAAAGAGCCTATGGTGAAGTGGCAAGGTGGCGTCATAGATTTGGCAAGGAGGTCCAGGGTTCGAAACTCATGGAAATTAAAGAGCAATTATTTTGCTAACAGGGGGTGGCAAGAGTTGGTGTTGAATTTAAACTCTGATGTTGGAAGGATCCCACATCGGGAAGCTAACATAAGAGTGGATGCGAAGCTGGCTTTAAATAGAGAGAACCATAAGGAGAGTAAAGGTACCTTTCTTGGCTGATCCCTTTCGCTGTATGGCGTGCTCGTTTGGGTTGGGCGTCGGCTAAGAGTGCTCAGAGCATGGATTAACTCCAGTCTCCTATCAGGTGTGTATTTCTCACTACTCTAGTTGTAGGATGGCTACTCCGGGCCGCGATGGGCCGAAAGGGGCCATGTGGGCCCAATAGGCTTACGAGCCCAATTGGATAAGTTTTTTGATTGTGTAGTAAATATTGGACTAGGCTAGGTGAATCTCATATTTATGGCTAGATTTGGGCTAAAAGGGCCACACGAGCGTGTGGGCCCATTTGGGCCGAGAATGGGCTTTTGGGCCATTCGTATTATTATCCCTATTTAGAATACTTTAGTTTACCAATTACAGAAATGCCCTCGACTTGTAAAATTACCAAAGTACCCTCGATTTTCAGAGTCACTGTTTAACCCTCGATTTACAAAATTACCATTTTACCCTCGATTGTGAAATTACTAAAATACCCCTACATGGTAGAATTACCAAAATACCCCTAGTTTGTAAAATTACCAAAATACCACTGGTTTGTGAAATTACCGAAATACCCTTAATTTGTAAAATTACCAAAATACCCCAAATTTACAAAATTACAAAAATACCATTGACTTTCTAAAAATTATAGAAATATCATTGGTTTACAAAATTACTGAAATACCCTTGGTTTGTAGATTTACCAAAACACCCTTGTAGGATGAAATGACTAAAATGCCCCTAATAGGTAAAAAGACCGTAAAGCACTTGTAGGGGAAAGTGACCGTAATACCCCTATATGGTAAAATGATGAATATACCTTTATTGTCCGTATGACTGATGTGCTTAGGATTTACATATATTGATATTGAATTAGTTAAGTTTGAGTGATAGGTGGTGGTTATCGTAGGTGATTGATTTTGGAAACGTTTCAACTTCAACCCATAACAGGTGTGTAATAACCCTCGCAGTAGCTTAGATTAATATTCATCGAAAAGCTGAAATGCTAAAATTTCGGCATTTCGGGAACTTGTGATTTTACCTTTGCTTAAAGATGCGATAGATACAATATGATCGGTGTTTGGATCGATGGAGCATGCAAGAGTGAAATTTTGTGCACGATGGTAAGTTGGGCCTCAATGGGCTGGAATCGGGCCCAATGGGCTTTCAGGCCCATTTGGGTAAAACTGATAGAAAATGGAATCTGGAAAAGTTGCATGTTAACATGGTTAGTACTGTTGTAATTTTGGATTAAGCAGGCTTAGTGGGCTAAATTCAGCATTCGTAGGGCCCATTAGGGGTTTTGGGCCCAAAAGCTTGAATTTGATAAAGTGGGTTAAAGATCATTGTTTAAAAACTCGAAAATATTGACAATTGTTAATGTACATGGAAAACCCTGATATTTGGTAAAATTACGAAATTACCCTTATAATATGAAAAATGATTGTTTTGCCCTTGTAGGCAAGTGATTGACTTGGACTGTGTGGTTGATGGATTTGATTGTGAATATATGTTGGTGATATGAATGACTTGATTGTGATTGTTTGATTCAAATATGGGCATGACATTCTGCATACATGACATGTTGCATGGGTTGGGTTTTATAAACGGAGGAAGTGCTAAAAGGGCTATGCCTCAGTTTACTAAAAAGAGCTTTGCCCCAGTTTATCAAAAAGGGATTTTCCCTAGTTATTAAAAGAGGCTAGGCCTCCAGTTATATGATAAAGCAGCTATGCTGCCAGTGGAGAGTTTGGTTGGGTGGGTTGAGTTATTCCCCATATGGTGTGTTGGTTGGTACGCGTGGAGAGGGGTGGATGGTGGGTTGAGTAGTCTCCCCAAATGAACTTGCATACATTCATTGATATTACATGTGATATTGAAATGGGCCTATGGGACATACCGCTTACAGAAAAGGCTTTGGCCAGTGATATGATTTATTAGAAGGCTTCGGCCCAGTGACATGATTTATGAAAAGGCTTCGGCCCAGTATATCTCGAGATTGAATTAGGGCTTAGGCCCATACTGCTACTGTTTAAGGGCTAAGGCCTAGATTGTACTGTTACTGAATAGGGCTTTGGCCCAGATTTTACTGACACTGTGTTATTCACTATTTGTTTGTTGTTTGGGATTACACACTGAGTTTTTGTAAACTCACCCCGTTTCTAACTGTGCAGGTAATCCCTAAGCTTAGATGGTTTGGAGCAGCGAGGGACTCGAAAATGGCCACACTACTGTTTCTGTTTCTTTTAATTGTAATTAGATTTCATTTTGGGTTTTTTTTTATGTAATAAGGCTGTTGGTGGGTTTTAAGTTTTAATTTGGATTGTGATTTCTTATACTAAACTGCTAGTCTAGGAAAACTCGAGATTTCAAAATGGCATGATTTTTCTAAGGAATAGGAGCTTCCAGTAAAAAAGTTTTCAAAATGCTTCCACGATTTTAAATGACGTAATATACCAAAGGCAAACAAATTGGTAAATGTTTTGATGGGAACTGTGGTTTAATAATAAATTTAGATTCAGTAATGGATTTTCACCGGAAGGATCAAATTTGAAAAATGGTTTGATGTGATGCACCAGATTCGGCCATAACGTTTATGCCGGGTTTGGGGTGTTACATTTAGTGGTATCAGAGCTAGACTACAAAACTCGATTGTGGTATGGAAAGCAGAAAATTATTGTTATTCTTTTATTTTTTTTATTTTTTTATTTTTTTTTGAAATTGGGGTTTTGAAAATGGGTTTTCTAAAATTTTGTTTTGAAATTTATCAACGAAACTTGACTTGTTTCTAAAAAGATGTTATTGGAAGTGTGGCACACCGAGTCTCGGGCACGAAATCTGTAAGTTCTCTAACTCTGTCTACTGTTATAGATTGAAATGCTATATTGAGAAACCACTATAGATAGTAGCACTATACTGAAACTCTCTAGTTAGAATAAACTGTAACGCTTGAATTGAGATTTAGTATTTATTTGGTGTGTGTTCTGGAAATGTAGCAATTGGTTGCATGTGAAATCTATCCGCTCCGATGGACAAATGTTTTGGGTGTATGTTAGTATTATTAGTATCAGAGTGCGTAGCGGGAGTATGGTGGTGTAGTCTGAGAGTGGAAAATTTTGAAGACGAAATTTCTTTAAGGGGGTAGAATTGTAACACCCCAAATTTGGGCATAGAAGTATTGGGCCTTGAGTGTGGGTCCGTAAGGAGGTTGTATATAGGTATTTAATTGTGCAATGAAATGAAACAATTAAATGTTTGCTTTAGTGGTTAATGGCTTTGAGAAGTGTTGGAGAAATCTTGGGTTCAAACTTGGGCTTTAGCAAAAATTTTCTATTAAGTGAAAAAAACCTGGATGCTTGGATGAGGGCCTTTTAAATTATTGTGTTAAATAAATGACACAAGGAGAAATGTGGTCTAGTGGAAGTGGCGTAATTAAGGTTGTATAGGAGCATGGGTTCAAGCCTTGGCTCTTGCAATTTATTATGTTTTTTTTAAGGGAACCTGGACTTTGGCCTTTAGACTTTATAATTAATTGGGGATAAAATATGACACAAAAAGAGCCTGTGGTGAAGTGGCAAGGTCGCGTTATAGAGTTGGCAAGGAGGTCCAGGGTTCGAAACTCATGGCAACCAAAGAGCATTTATTTTGCTAACAGGGATTGGCAAGAGTTGGTGTTGAATTTAAACTCTGATGTTGGAAGGATCCCACATCGGGAAGCTAACATAAGAGTGGATGCGAAGCTGGCCTTAAATAGACAGAACCATGAGGAGAGTAAACGTACCATTCTTGGCTGATCCCTTTCACTGTATGGCGTGCTCGTTTGGGTTGGGTGTCGGCTAAGAGTGCTCAGAGCGTGGATTAACTCCAGTCTCCTATCAAGTGTGTATTTCTCACTACTCTAGTTGTAGGATGGCTACCTCGAGCCGCGATGGGCCAAAAGGGGCCATGTGGGCCCAATGGGCCAACAGCCCAATTGGATAAGTTGTTTGATTGTGTTGTAAATATTGGACTAGGCTAGGTGAATCTCATATTTGTGGCTAGATTTGGGCTAAAAGGGCCACACAAGCGTGTGGGCCCATTTCGGCCGAGAATGGGCTTTAGGGCCATTCGTATTGTTACCCCTGTTTAGAATATTTTAGTTTACCAATTACAGAAATGCCCTCGACTTGTAAAATTACCAAAGTACCCTCGATTTATAGAATCACTGTTTTACCCTCAATTTACAAAATTATCGTTTTACCCTCAATTGTAAAATTACTGAAATACCCCTATAGGGTAGAATTACCAAAATACCCCTAGTTTGTAAAATTTCCAAAATACCACTGGTTTGTGAAATTATCGAAATATCCTCAATTTGTAAAATTACCAAAATACCCCTGATTTACAAAATTATAGAAATACCCTTGGTTTATAGATTTACCAAAACACCCTTGTAGGATGAAATGACTAAAATACCCCTAATATGTAAAAAGACCATAAAGCCCCTGTAGGGGAAAGTGACCGTAATACCCTTGTATGGTAAAATGACGAATATGCCCTTATGTTTCGTATGACTGATGTGCTTAGCATTTACATATATTGATATTGAATTAGTTAAGTTTGAGTGATAAGTGGTGGTTATCGTAGGTGATTGATTTTGGAAACGTTTCAACTTCAACCCATAACAGGTGTGTAATAACCCTCGCAATAGCTTAGATTAGTATTCGCCGAAAAGCCGAAATGCTAAAATTTCGGCATTTCGGGAACTTGTGATTTTATCTTTGCTTAAAGATGCGATAGATACGATATGATCGGTGTTTCGATCGACGGAGCAGGTAAGAACGCAATTTTGTGCACGATGGTAAGTTGGGCCTCAATGGGCTGGAGTCGGCCCAATAAGTTGGAATCTGGCCCAATGGGCTTTCGAGCCCATTTGGGTAAAACTGATAGAATTTGGAATCTGGAAAAGTTGCATGTTAACACGGTTAGTACTACTGTAAAATTTGGATTAAGTAGGCTTAGTGGGTTAAATTCAGCATTCGTAGGGCCCATTAGGGGTTTTGGGCCCAAAAGCCCGAATTTGATAAAGTGGGTTAAAGATCATTGTTTAAACACTCGAAAATATTGATAATTGTTAATGAACATGGAAAACCCTGATATATGGTAAAATTACGAAATTACCCTTATAATATGAAAAATGACCGTTTTGCCTTTGTGGGCAAGTGACTGACTTGGACTGTGTGGTTGATGGATTTGATTGTGAATATCTGTTGGTCTTATGAATGACTTGATTGTGATTGTTTGATTCAAATATGGGCATGACATTCTGCATACATGACATGTTGCATGGGTTGGGTTTTATAAACAGAGGAAGTGCTAAAAGGGCTATGCCCCAGTTTACCGAAAAGGGCTTTGCCCCAGTTTATCAAAAAGGGCTTTGCCCCAGTTATTAAAAGAGGCTAGGCCTCCAGTTATATGATAAAGCAGCTATGCTTCCACTGGAGAGTTTGATTGGGTGGGTTGAGTTATTCCCCACATGGTGTGTTGGTTGCTATGGGTGGAGAGTAGCGAATGGTAGGTTGAGTAGTCTCCCCAAATGGGCTTGCATACATTCATTGATATTACATGTGATATTGAAATGGGCCTATGGGCCATACCGCTTACAGTATAGGCTTCGGCCAGTGATATGATTTATGAAAAGGCTTCAGCCCAGTGATATGATTTATGAAAAGTCTTTGGCCAGTATATGTCGAGACTGAATTAGGGCTTAGGCCCATACTGCTCCTGTTTAAGGGCTAAGGCCTAGACTGTACTGTTACTAAAAAGGGCTTTGGCCCAGACTGTACTGACACTGTGTTATTCACTATTTGTTTGTTGTTTGGGATTACACACTGAGTTTTTGTAAACTCACCCCGTTTCTAACTGTGCAGGTAATCCCTAAGCTTAGATGGTTTGGAACTGCGAGGGACTCGGAGATGGCCACACTATTATTTCTGTTTCTTTTAATTGCAATTAGAGTTCGTTTTGGATTTTTTTTATGTAATAAGGCCGTTCGTGGGTTTTAAGTTTTAATTTGGATTGTGATTTCTTATACTAAACTGCTAGTCTAGGGAAACTCGAGATTTCAAAATGGCATGATTTTTCTAAGGAATACGAGCTTCCAACAACAAAGTTTTCAAAATGCTTCCACGATTTTAAATGACGTAATATACCAAAGGCAATCAAATTGGTAAACGTTTTGATGGGAACTGTGGTTTAATAATAAATTTAGATTCAGTAATGGATTTTCACTGGAAAGATCAAATTTGTAAAATGGTTTGATGTGACGCACCAGATTCAGCCATAACGTCTAGGCCGGGTTTGGGGTGTTACATTTTGTGGTATCAGAGCCAGATTACAAAACTCGGCTGTGGTATGGTAGCAAAAAATTATTGTTATTTTTTTTCGAAATTGGGGTTTGAAAAGGGTTTTTCTAAAATTTTGTTTTGAAATTTATCAACGAAACTTGACTTGTTTCTGAAAAGATGTTACTGAAAGCGTGGCACACCGAGTCTCCGGCGCCAAATCGTAAGTTCTCTAACTCTTTTTACTGTTATAGATTGAAATGATATAATGAGAAGCCACTATAGATAGTAGCACTATACTGGAACTCTCTAGTTAGAGTAAACTATAACGCTTGAATTTAGATTTAGTATTTATTTGGTGTGTGTTCTGGAAATGTAGAAATTGGTTGCATGTGAAATCTATCCGCTCCGATGGACAAATGTTTTGGGTGTATGTTAGTATTATTAGTATCAGAGTGCGCAACGAAAGTGTGGTGGTGTAGTCTGAGAGTGGAAAATTTCGAGGACGAATTTTCTTTAAGGGGGTAGAATTGTAACACCCTGAATTTGGGCCTAGAAGTATTGGGCCTTGAGTGGGGGTCTGTAAAGAGGTTGTATATAGGTATTCAATTGTGCGCTGAAATGAAACAATTAAATGTTTTCTTTAGTGGTTAATGGCTATGAGAAGTGTTGGAGAAATCTTGGGTTCAAACTTGGGCTTTAGCAAAAATTTTGGTATTAAGTGAAAAAAACCTGGATTCTTGGATGAGGGCCTTTTAAATTATTGTGTTAAATAAATGACACAATGAGCAATGTGGTCTAGTGGAAGTGGCGTAATTAAGGTTGTATGGGAGCCTGGGTTCAAGCCTTGGCTCTTGCAATTTCTTTTGTTTTTTTTAAGGGAACCTGGACTTTGGCCTTTAGACCTTATAATTAATTGGGGATAAAATATGACACAAAAAGAGCCTGTGGTGAAGTGGCAAGGTCGCGTTATAGAGTTGGCAAGGAGGTCCAGGGTTCGAAACTCATGGCAACCAAAGAGCATTTATTTTGCTAACAGGGGGCGGCAAGAGTTGGTGTTGAATTTAAACTCTGATGTTGGAAGGATCCCACATCGGGAAGCTAACATAAGAGTGGATGCGAAGCTGGCATTAAATAGAGAGAACCATGAGGAGAGTAAACATACCTTTCTTGGCTGATCCTTTTCGCTGTATGGCGTGCTCGTTTGGGTTGGGCGTCGGCTAAGAGTGCTCAGAGCATGGATTAACTCCAGTCTCCTATCAGGTGTGTATTTCTCACTACTCTAGCTGTAGGATGGCTACTTCGGGCCGCGATTGGCCGAAAAGGGCGATATGGGCCCAATGGGCCTACGAGCCCAATTGGATAAGTTATTTGATTATGTAGTAAATATTGGACTAGGCTAGGTGAATCTCATATTTGTGGCTAGATTTGGGCTAAAAGGGCCACACAAGCGTGTGGGCCCATTTCGGCCGAGAATGGGCTTTAGGGCCATTCGTATTGTTATCCCTGTTTAGAATATTTTAGTTTACCAATTATAGAAATACCCTCGACTTGTAAAATTACCAAAGTACCCTCGATTTATAGAATCACTGTTTTACCCTCGATTTACAAAATTGCAGTTTTACCCTTGACTGTAAAATTACTGAAATACCCCTATAGGGTAGAATTACCAAAATACCCCTAGTTTGTAAAATTACCAAAATACCACTAGTTTGTGAAATTACCAAAATATCCTCAATTTGTAAAATTATCAAAATACCCCTGATTTACAAAATTACAGAAATACCATTGACTTTCTAAAAATTATAGAAATACTATTGGTTTACAAAATTACTGAAATACCCTTGGTTTGTAGATTTACCAAAACACCCTCGTAGGATTAAATGACTAAAATACCCCTAATAGGTAAAAAGACCATAAAGCCCCTTAAGGGAAAGTGACCGTAATACCCCTGTATGGTAAAATGACGAATATGCCCTTATGTTTCGTATGACTAATGTGCTTAGGATTTACATATATTGATATTGAATTAGTTAAGTTTGAGTGATAGGTGGTGGTTATCGTAGGTGATTGATTTTGGAAATGTTTCAACTTTAACCCATAACAGGTGTGTAATAACCCTCGCAGTAGCTTAGATTAATATTCACCGAAAAGCCGAAATGCTAAAATTCTGGCATTTCAGGAACTTGTGATTTTGCCTTTGCTTAAAGATGCGATAGATACGATATGATCGGTGTTTGGATCGATGGCGCAGGTAAGAGCTCAATTTTGTGCATGATGGTAAGTTGGGCCTCAATGGGCTGGAATCGGGCCCAATGGGCTTTCGGGCCCATTTGGGTAAAACTGATAGAAAATGGAATCTGGAAAAGTTGCATGTTAACACGATTAGTGCTGTTGTAAAATTTGGATTAAGTAGGCTTAGTGGGCTAAATCAGCATTCGTAGGGCCCATTAAGGGTTTTGGGCCCAAAAGCCCGAATTTGATAAAGTGGGTTAAAGATCATTTTTTAAACACTCGAAAATATTGATAATTGTTAATGAACATGGAAAACCTCGATATTTGGTAAAATTACGAAATTACCCTTATAATATGAAAAATGATTATTTTGCCCTTGTGGGCCAGTGACTGACTTGGACTGTGTGGTTGATGGATTTGATTGTGAATATATGTTGGTGATATGAATGACTTGACTGTGATTGTTTGATTCAAATTTGGGCATGACATTCTGCATACATGACATGTTGCATGGGTTGGGTTTTATAAATGGAGGAAGTGCTAAAAAGGCTATTCCCCAGTTTACCGAAAAAGGTTTTGCCTCAGTTTATCAAAAAGGGCTTTGCCCCAGTTATTAAAAGAGGCTAGGCCTCCAGTTATATGATAAAGCTGCTATGCTGCCAGTGGAGAGTTTGGTTGGGTGGGTTGAGTTATTCCCTACATGGTGTG
Organism: Gossypium hirsutum; assembly: GCF_007990345.1. Lineage (NCBI taxonomy): Eukaryota > Viridiplantae > Streptophyta > Magnoliopsida > Malvales > Malvaceae > Gossypium > Gossypium hirsutum. The sequence continues at coordinate 76,785,501 of NC_053425.1, read as the reverse complement.
TTGGTTGGTACGGGTGGAGAATAGCAGATGGTGGGTTGAGTAGTCTCCCCAAATGGGTTGCATACATTCATTGATATTACTTGTGATATTGAAATGGGCCTATGGGCCATACCGCTTACAGTAAAGGCTTCGGCCAGTGATATGATTTATGAAAAGGCTTCGGCCTAGTGATATGATTTATGAAAAGGCTTCGGCCCAGTATATGTCGAGACTGAATTAGGGCTTAGGCCCATACTGCTACTGTTTAAGGGCTAAGGCCCAGACTGTATTGTTATTGAATAGGGCTTTGGCCCAGATTGTACTGACACTGTGTTATTCACTATTTGTTTGTTGTTTGGGATTACACACTGAGTTTTCGTAAACTCACCCCATTTCTAACTATGCAGGTAATCCCTAAGCTTAGATGGTTTGGAGCTGCGAGGGACTCGGAGATGGCCACACTACTGTTTCTGTTTCTTTTAATTGCAATAAGTAACCGGTTTATTTTTTTTATAAGTTTTATCTTAATTAATATTATTATTTGGTTTTGGGTTGTAATAAGGCCATTTTAATTATTATTTTGGGATTATTTTATTTTATACCCTATATTTTACTGATAACAATCCAAAATGTGTTAGACTTAGGGCGCGTTTCCAAAATGATAATTGTTTTCAAAATAACGCAACGATACAATTAATCGGTTTATCAAAAATATCTACTTCAATGAATTCCAACTCGTTTTTCTCAAAACCTATCCTCGCACCAAAGTGTGGCAATGGTTGTGGGCATGTCTAGGATTGGATCCAATCAAGAGCTTGGTACTTAAGCAGCCTTCATGGCTCACCTCCTCTGTTTCGGATACCTACCTGGTGGACAGCTTCTATTTGCTTTATTAACTTAGCAAAGACTATCTTTTAAAACACTAAGAAAGATGTTGAAAGAGGCATGGGTTTTCTTAAAAACTTCAATGTGACACGTCAGATCCGACCATAACGTCTGGGCTGGCTTTAGGGTGTTACACTAACTTAGGGATCCTAAATGTAACACCCCAAACCCGGCCCGAGCGTTATGGTTAAACTCAGGGTGTCACATTGAAGTGTTTTAGTGAAAACCGTGTTTTCATTTAAAACCCTTTTATAAAATAAAAGAACATCTTAAAAATAAACACCTTTCAATCATTGTTTGAAACATAAGATTTGATGAAAACATGTCACTTAAAAATTTTGTTGCGAAAATGTAGAAAACATACTATATTTTAAGAATCCATGTTCAACTTCTCGTAATTACACTGAAAATAATAATAATTCAAGTAATAATAACATAATGAAAACCTTATTACAATCTAATCTGAACACACTTAAAAACAAGTCCCGCGAGCTAAGATGACCGAACACTATGCACTAGGTAGGATTTCAGAGAAGAGGAGGTGGGTCATTAAGACTGCTTAAGTCCCATGCTCTCCCTAGACCCAGTCCTAGACATGCATATACCTGTTGCCACACCATAACCCTTTGACTTGTCCACAGTCACAATATAATTGTAACACCCTGATTTTTAGGATTTTCGTAATTTTAGAGACTTTGGTAAAATTTTTTAAAAAAATTGGTATTTGGTTGTGAAACTCATAATTGGAGTGTGTAAATGGGCCTATGTAAGGCCCATGTGTTGGCCAAAACCCGGTAGAATTTTTGAATTTTGGACTTAAGGAGTTAGGGGCATTGGATAGGTGGCCTTATCAAAAGATGTGGGAAAAATGTAACACAAGAGAGCCCCTGGCATAGTGGTTAAGTGATTCCACTAAAGAGCTAAAAAAAGTGGCGTGTAAGTGGTTGGGGGAAGGCCAAGGTTTGATTCACTAAGCTGGCAATTGTGTTGTTACTTTTATGTCTTGAGCATGCAGGAGTTTGAAGTCGAATGAAACTCTGTTGGAGAGAGTTTGAGTCAGTCAATGCATGAATTTAGGAGTTATAAGGGGAGAGATTTTGGGGATTTGAATGGAGGCTTAGTGTTGGTCGAATAGTGGGAATTTAGGGAGGAGAAATCAGCTTAGGGGTTTTAGGTCAGTATTTCAGCATTAGGGGCTTTAGTTGTGTTGTTTTCTTTTGTTTAAACATCATAGGGTTATTTCTTTTCTTCCTTTTCTTCTCTAGCCGAAATCACCACTCCTTTCATCCATTTTTCTTTCTCTTCTTTTGCCAAAACCAAACTACTACTCCCTTTCGTTTCATCACCATTGCCGAATGGCCACAAGAGCCGAAACTTTTAAAGTTGGTTGTGCCGATTTCATTTAGACTAGCATCCTTCTTTTCTCTTCATTTGTTGTGACCGATCCTTCATCTGCTAAACTCTAAAAGACCCCGATGGCAACACCAATACAAAGCCACCACACCATTTCGTTTTCTTAGTCCTAAAAGCCGAAATACCTTAGTTCTAGGGGCATAGCTGAACCTGTAGACCTCTAGGATTCGAAGGCTGCTAGGTGGTTGAGGGCTAAGTCTACCTTGGGTCTAAACAGTCCAAAAGGGAAGATTGTGGTAAGTACTCGTTTTCCAATTCGATTCAATAGTGTAAATGTTAAGAAAAGCCGAAACCCCCTATAGTTTAAGAAGGTTATCAATCTGAGGTATAGGCCTCACTGGGCCTTTTCATTTGACTTTTATGGTTTGTGTAGTGAAATAGACAACTTTGGAGGAGCAGCAAGGCTTGGAGTATTGATTTGGATAAACTTGGATCGAATCATTGGACCCTGTGAAGGTAAGTGATCTATGGCTATTAGAGGTTCTTTGGCCGACTATGGTAAGGTGGATTTTGGGTGTGATAAGCATGAATTGTAAACTAAGAATGGTGGTGATTAATTGTAGGTTGTCGTGGGAGACTTTGTTAGCAAACGTCACAAAATAGGTGTGTAATAACCCTCGTAGTAGCTTAGATTAATATTCGCTGAAAAGCCAAAATGCTAAAATTTCGGCATTCGGGAACTTGTAATTTTACATTTGGTTATAGATGCGATAAATACGATAAGATTGGTGTTTGGATCGATGGAACAGGTAAGAGCGCAATTTTGTGCACGATGGTAAGTTGGGCCTTAATGGGCTGGAATTGGGTACAATGGGCTTTCGAGCCCATTTGGGTAAAATTGATAGAAAATGGAATTTGGAAAAGTTGCATGTTAACACGGTTAGTATTGTTGTAAAATTTGGGTTAAGTGGGCTTAGTGGGCTAAATCGGCATTCGTAAGGCCCATTAGGGGTTTTGGGCCCAAAAGCCCGAATTTGATAAAGTGGGTTAAAGATCATTGTTTAAACACTCGAAAATATTGATAATTGTTAATGAACATGGAAAACCCTGATATTTGGTAAAATTACGAAATTACCCTTATAATATGAAAAATGACTATTTTGCCCCTAGGTTAAAATGACCATTATACCCCCCAAGGGTTTAATTCTGAATATGATGCATGAGATATTGTTATACATGATATGACATGATATGCACATGATATTTTATGAGATGCACATGATATGCTATGATATACTCATTATATGCATGGGTTGGGTTTTATATAAATGGAGGAAGTGTGAAAAGGGCTTTGCCCCAGTTTACCAAAAAGGGCTATGCCCCAGTTATCAAAAGAGGCTAGGCCTCCAGTTATATGATAAGGCAGCTATGTTGCCAGTGGAGAGTTTGGTTGGGTGGGTTGAGTTATTCCCCACATGGAGAGCTAGGTTGGTACGGGTGGAGAGTAGTGGATGGTGGGTTGAGTAGTCTCCCCAAATGGGCTTGCATACATTCATTGGTTTTTCATGTGATTTTGAAATGGGCCTATGGGCCATACTATTTACAGTAAAGGCTTCAGCCCAGTGATATGATTTATGAAAAGGCTTTGGGCCAGTAACCGTTAAACGAAAGGCTTCGGCCCAGTATATGTCGAGACTGAATTAGGGCTTAGGCCCAGTATGCTGATATTAGTTTAGGCTCTGAAAGGGGCTTGTTGCACACTGAGTTTCCAAAATCACCCCTTTCCTTAACTTTGCAGGTCAGCCTTGATGTGGAGACTTAGAGCCGGAGGGGATTCAGAGTGGCCGTGGTGATCGCTTTCAAACTTTGCAATAAGTAACCTGTTTTTTTTATAAGTTTTATCTTAATTATTATTATTTGGTTTTGGGTTGTAATAAGGCCATTGTAATTATTTTTCTTGGATTATTTTGTTTTATATTCTATATTTTACTGATAACAATCCAAAATGGGTTAGACTTAGGGCGCATTTTCAAAATGATACTTGTTTTCAAAATAACGCAACGATACAATTAATCGATTTATCAAAAATATCTACTTAAATGAATTCCAACTCGATTTTTTTCCAAAACCTAACCTCGCACCAAAGTGTGGCAATGGTTGTGGGCATGTCTAGGATTAGATCCAATCAAGAGCTTGGTGTTTAAGTAGCCTTCATGGCTCACCTCCTCTATTTCGGATACTTGCCTGGTGCATAGCTTCCATTCACTTTATTAACTTAACAAAGACTATCTTTTAAAACACTAAAAAGGATGTTGAAAGAGGCATGAGTTTTCTTAAAAACTTCAAGGTGATATGTCAGATCCAGCCATAACGTCCGGGCCGGGTTTGGGGTGTTACATTTAGTGGTATCAGATTCAAGCTGCAACAACTCGGCTATGGGTTTTAAACGGGTTTAAAATCAAGAATTTCAAAACAAAGGTATTTTAAATCAATTTTTAAAAATTTCTGAAAAGAAACCCTTTTTTTACTTATTTTCTGTGACCAAATACATGTTTTTAAGTTTTAAATGGTTTGGAGAAAGAAGTGGTACACTGAATTCCCGGCACCAAGTCTGTAAGTTTACTTTCTTTTACACCGTGTGATATGATGCTATAGATAGAACTGAGACCCTACTATGGTACTTTAGATAGGGTAGAGCTGTAAAATAGTAGGATTGAGACTGTAGCTAGGCTACGACGTTGCGAAAACAATCCCTGAACTGCTATATTTCCATAAGATATCTTGTAATAAACAACTGAAATATTAAACTAATGCCATAAAATTCGTAATCAGATAATTTGATATGAGTACAAGAGGAACTCATGGACGAGGCCGTGGACTTGGTCACGGAAGGGTGCAAGCTGAATCTTCATCCTCAGGGCATAGGCCAGCTGAAGAGGCATCTATGCCACAGGCAACTGAGATTGGGTCACATGATCGGGCTGCGGGGGACGATGTTTTGTCCCAAGCGATGTTAAGGGTTTTGGAAAGGGTTGCTGGAGCTAGCATTAGGACAGTGAATAGGGGATCCATCTCTGAGCGACTCCGGGCTAACGGAGCAGATATTTTTAGAGGCGTATCTGGAGTAGTCCCAAACGTGGCTGAATATTGGCTAGAGGCAACAGAGCGGATTATGGACGACTTAGATTGGTCTGTGGAGCAAAAGCTGAAAGGGGTCGTGTCGTTGCTACGAGATGAGGCATACCAATAGTGGATCACTGTAAGAGAGAATACCCCGATCGAACGAGTAACCTGGGAACTATTCAAGACTACTTTTAAGATGAGGTATGTTGGAGCTAATTATGTGGATGCCCGTCGAAAGGAATTTTTGAATCTAGCTCAGGGTAATAAGACTGTTGCGGAGTATGAGGCAAAATTCTTGAGGCTGAGTTGATATGCTAGCAGGATAGTTGCGGCCGAATATAAGCGCAGTGTTTGATTCGAGGATGGCCTCCGCGATGAGCTTAGGGTGCTGATAGCTCCACAGAAAGAGCGCGATTTCGCTGCATTGGTAGAGAAGGTTAAGATAGCCGAGGAAGTAAAACGAATTGAACAGTAGAATCGTGAGAGGGATCGACCCAGATTCAGGAGGGATTCTAGACTCTCGGGTGCTGCATATAGAAATGTTAAAAGAGCTAGAATGGAGGAACCGGTTTGAGCAGTTTTGGTGAATACCTTTAGACCGCAGGCTTGCAGGGACTGTGGCGAAATGCATATGGGGGAGTGCTGGAAATGAACTGGAGCATGTTTTCGATGTGGGTCAAAGGAACATAAGTTCAGAGAGTGTCCTCGGAGGGCAGCTCAGGATCAAGTTGCGAAGCAAAGAGGTGTCCAACCGCTACGAGGAGGACCACCACCACAAAGAGGCATGGGCAAGGTAGAGGTGGTATTGATAATGGACGAGGACGTGAGGCACCTGGCAGAGGTGCTGGACATGCTGAAGCTCGACAGCTAGCGTTGGTTTATGCTGCACGGCGTCGTGGGGAGGGTGATGCTCCTGATGTTATAACCGGTACGTTCTTCATTCGTAGCACGCTTTACACTGCTTTGATTGATGTTGGTTCCACTCATTTGTATGTTGCCTGTAATGTATTTGGGGTGTTGGGTGTGCTTCCTAAGGAGACTGTGAGTGGGGTATCAGTGATAAGTCCTTTGGGACACTCGGTTATGGTAGATAAACTCTTTAGGGAGGTGCCTTTAGAGACAAAAGATAGGATATTTGTAGGAGATTTGATGGAGCTGCCATTTGGGGAATTTGATCTTATTTTGGGAATGGATTGGCTAACTAAGCATAGGGTGACGTTGGATTTTGTGTTAAGAGAATGGTGCTAAGAACTGCCGAGGATGAGGAGATAGTGGTCATAGAGGAGCGAAGGAACTATTTGTCCAATGTTGTCTCGGCTTTAAGGGCTGAGAAGTTGATTCGGAAAGCTTGTGAGGAGTTTTTAGCATTTGTGAGTCAAGCTGAACCTGAGGGGATGACTGTGGAGTCTGTCAGGACCATCAAAGAATTTCAAGATGTTTTTCTTGAGGAGCTTCCTGGATTACCTCCTAACAGGGAAGTCGAGTTCGTAATCGACTTGTTACCTGGAACAACTCCAGTGTCCATTACACCTTACCGGATGGCACCAAAGGAGTTGGTGGAACTGAAAGCTCAGATTCAAGAACTGTTGGATAGAGGGTTTATAAGACCAAGTGTTTCTCCGTGGGGCACAACAGTGTTGTTTGTAAAGAAGAAAGATGGGACCATTCGGATGTGTATTGATTATCGGCAGTTGAACAAACTGACGATCAAGAACAAGTATCCTTTGCCAAGAATCGACGATCTATTCAACCAACTGAGAGGAGCTTCAGTATTTTCTAAGATCAACCTTCGGTCAGGATATCATCAGTTGAGAGTCAAAGAAGAGGATATTCATAAGACGACATTCAGAACTCAATATAGTCATTATGAGTTTCTGGTTATGCCCTTTGGTTTGACTAATGCACCAGCAGCATTCATGGATTTGATGAATCGGGTATTTCAGCCGTACTTGGATCAGTTCATAGTTGTTTTTATCAATGATATCTTGGTGTACTCGGAAACGGAGGAGAAGCATGATGAGCATCTTCGTATTGCGCTGCAAGTGCTAAGGGAAAAGCAACTCTATGCAAAGTTCAGTAAGTGCGAGTTTTGGTTGAGTGAAGTAACTGTCTTGGGACATGTTGTGTAGACCCTCGGAAGATTAAGGCGATTTTGGAGTGGAAGCCACCGAGGTCAGTAACAGAAATCCAAAGTTTTCTGGGGTTGGCAGGTTATTATCAAAGATTTGTGGAAGGATTTTCTGTGTTGGCAACGCCGTTAACGAAACTTATAAGGAAGGGAGCACCGTTTGTTTGGACAAATAAGCAGCAAGAGGCTTTTGAGAAGTTAAAGAAGGTTCTGACTGAGGCACCAGTGTTGATTCAGCCAGAGTCTGGTAAGGATTTCACTGTGTACAGTGACGCGTCACATGTAGGTTTGGGCTGTGTTTTGGTGCAAGAGGGTAAAGTGGTCGCTTATGCTTCACGACAGCTTAAGCCTCATGAGGTAAACTATCCTACTCATGACTTGGAGTTGGCAATGGTGATCTTTGCGCTTAAGATATGGAGGCACTACTTGTATGGGGAGAGATGCATTATCCATACGGATCATAAGAGTCTTAAGTACTTGCTGATTCAAAAGGAGCTAAATCTTAGACAGCGAAGGTGGATAGAGTTGTTAAAGGACTATGACTGTTCGATTGAGTACCATTCAGGTAAGGCAAATGTCGTGGCTGATGCATTGAGTCAAAGAACTGTGGTGGAATTGAAGGAAATGTTTGCTCGTTTAAGCTTGTATGACGATGGAAGCTTATTGGCAGAGTTACAAGTGAGACTGACTTGGGTGGAGCAGATTAAGAAGCAGTAGTTGGTGGATGAGTCGTTGGTTTCTCGGTTTCAGCAAGCTGAGAAGGGGGAGAATTCAGACTTTGGATTAAATGGTGATGGGGTTCTTTGTTTTCGAGGAAGAATTTGTATGCCGAAGGACTCTGATTTGAGATTGATGATTTTGAGAGAGGCTCATGATGGACCTTGTGCTATGCATCCAGGAGGGAGTAAGTTGTATCAAGATTTGTGAGAGCTATATTGGTGGCCTGGGCTTAAGAAAAAAGTGACCAAATTTGTGGAAAAATGTTTGACATGTCAACAAGTAAAGGCCGAGCATTAACTGCCTTCAAGATTGTTACAGCCAGTGAAGATACCACTTTGGAAATGGGAAAGGGTAACCATGGATTTTGTGAGTGGTCTGACATTGCACCTTCCACGAAGGACTTAGTTTGGGTGATTGTGGATAGGCTGACGAAATCTACCCATTTCATACCTGTCCAAACAGATTACTCACTTCAGAGGTTGGCCAAGTTGTATGTGGCAGAGATAGTGCGATGGCATGGGGGTGCCAGTATCGATAATTTCTGATCGAGACCCAAGGTTTACATCTCGGTCTTGCAGAAGTTGCATGAGACGTTAGGAACGCGATTGGATTTTAGTACGACTTTTCACCCTCAGTCGGATGGGCAGTCAGAGAGGGTCATTCAGATTCTAGAAGATATGTTGAGGGGTTGCGTTATCGACTTTAGGGGTAGTTGGGAGGATTATTTGTCGTTGGCAGAGTTCGCGTATAACAACAGTTACCAAGAAAGTATTCAGATGGCTCTTTACGAGGCACTGTATGGGCGAAGGTGTCGTTCGCCTACTTGTTGGGCAGAGTTGGGGGAAAGGCAAGTACTTGGACCGGAGTTAGTAGCTGATACTGAAGACAAAGTTAAGGTGATCAGGAATCGGTTAAAGGAGGCAGCGGATCTACCAAAGTCTTATGCGGATCTAAAGTGTAAGGATATTGAGTATGCTGTAGGGGACATGGTCTTTTTGAAGGTTTCGCCTTGGTAGAAGATATTGAGGTTTGGTAAGAAGGGCAAGTTGAGTCCACGGTTCATTGGGCCTTATCGGATCCTTAAGCGGATAGGGCCTGTGGCTTATCAGCTAGAGTTACCTCCAGAACTAGATCGTATTCACGACGTCTTTCATGTGTCTATGCTAAGGCAATATCATTCTGACCCTACTCATATCGTGCCAGTTGCAGAAATTGAGGTATAGGCAGATTTGAGCTTCGAAGAAGAACCTGTGCAGATACTTGATCGTGACGTCATGCTGCTGACAAGAAAGTCAGTCCCGTTGGTGAAGGTACTTTGGAGAAACCATGGCAAAGAAGAAGCTACTTGGGAGTCAGAGGAGGCGATGCGTCAACAATACCCTCAACTATTTGGATCAGGTAAAATTTTGAGGCCGAAATTACTTTAAGGAGGGTAGAGTTGTAACACCTTGATTTTCGGGATTTTTGTAATTTTAGAGACTTTGGTAAATTTTTTTTAAAAATTTGGTATTTGGTTGTGAAATTTATAATTGGAGTATGTAAATGGGCCTATGGAAGGCCCATGTGTTGGCCAAAACCCGGTAGAATTTTTAAATTTTGGACTTAAGGAGTTAAGGGCATTGGATAGGTGGCCTTATTAAAAGATGTGGGTAACACAAGAGAGCCCCTGGCAAAGTGGTTAAGTGACGCCACTAAGGAGCTCAAAAAATTGGCGTGTAAGTGGTTAGGGGAAGGCCAAGGTTCGATTCACTAAGCTGGCAATTGTGTTGTTACTTTTATGTCTTGAGCATGCAGGAGTTTGAAGTCGATTGGAACTCTATTGAAGAGAGTTTGAATCAGTCAAATGCATGAATTTAGGAGTGATAAGGGGAGAGATTTTGGGGATTTGAATGGAGGCTTAGTGCTGGCCAAATAGTGGGAATTTAGGGATGAGAAATTGGCTTAGGGGTTTTAGGTTAGTATTTCGGCATTAGGGGCTTTAGTTGTGCCATTTTCTTTTGTTCAAACATCATAGGGTTATTTCTTTTCTTCTTTTTCTTCTCTAGCTGAAATCATCACTCCTTTCATCCATTTTTCTTTCTCTTCTTTTGCCAAAACCAAACTACTACTCCCTTTCGTTTCATCACCCTTGCCGAATGGCCACAAGAGCCGAAACTTTTGAAGTTGGTTGTGCCGATTTCATTTAGACCAGCATCCTTCTTTTCTTTTCATTTGTTGTGACAGATCCCTTCATCCGCTAAACTCTAAAAGACCCCGACGGCAACACCAATACAAAGCCACCACACCATTTCTTTTTCTTGGTCCTAAAAGCCGAAATACCTTAGTTCTAGGGGCATAGCCAAACCTATAGACCTCTAGGATTCGAAGGCTGCTAGGTGGTTGAGGGCTAAGTCTACTTCGGGTCTAAACAATGCAGAAGGGAAGACTGTGGTACGTACTCATTTTCCAAATCGATTCAGTAGTGTAAATGTTAAGAAAAGGCGAAACCCCCTATAGTTTAGGGAGGTTATCGATTTGAGGTATAGGCCTCAATGGGCCTTTTCATTCGACTTTTATGGTTTGTATAGTGAAATAGACAACTTTGGAGGAGCAGCAAGGCTTGGAGTATCGGTTTGGATAAACTTGAATCGAATCATCGGACCCTGCGAAGGTAAGTGATCTATGGCTATTAGAGGTTCTTTGGCCGGCTATGGTAAGATGTATTTTGGGTTTGATAAGCATGAATTGTAAACTAAGAATGGTGGTGATTAACTGTAGGTTTTCGTGGGAGATTTTGTTAGCAAACGTCACAAAACAGTTGTGTAATAACCCTCGTAGTAGCTTAGATTAATATTCGCTGAAAAGCCGAAATGCTAAAATTTCAGTATTTCGGGAACTTGTGATTTTGCGTTTGGTTATAGATGCGATAAATACGATAAGATCGGTGTTTGGATCAATGGAACAGGTAAGAGCGCAATTTTGTGCACGATGGTAAGTTGGGCCTTAATGGGCTGGAAGTGGGCCCAATGGGTTTTCGAGCCCATTTGGGTAAAATTGATAGAAAATGGAATTTGGAAAAGTTGCATGTTAACACGGTTAGTACTGTTGTAAAATTTGGGTTAAGTGGGCTTAGTGGGCTAAATCGACATTCGTAGGGCCCATTAGGGGTTTTGGGCCCAAAAGCCCAAATTTGATAAAGTGTGTTAAAGATCATTGTTTAAACACTCGAAAATATTGATAATTGTTAATGAACATGGAAAACCCTGATATTTGGTAAAATTATGAAATTACCCTCATAATATGAAAAATGACTATTTTACCCCTAGGTAAAAATGACCATTGTACCCCCTAGGGTTTAATTCTGAATATGATGCATGAGATATTGTTATACATGATATGACATGATATGCACATGATATGTATGAGATGCACATGATATGCTATGATATACTCATTAGATGCATGGGTTGGGTTTTATATAAATGGAGGAAGGGCGAAAAGGGCTTTGCCCCAGTTTACCAAAAAGGGCTTTGCCCCAGTTATCAAAAGAGGCTAGGCCTCCAATTATATGATTAGGAAGCTATGCTCCCACTGGAGAGTTTGGTTGGGTGGGTTGAGTTATTCCCCACATGGAGAGCTTGGTTGGTACGGGTGGAGAGTAGCGGATGGTGGGTTGAGTAGTCTCCCCAAATGGGCTTGCATACATTCATTGGTATTTCATGTGATATTGAAATGGGCCTATGGGCCATACCATTTTCAGTAAAGGCTTCGGCCTAGTGATATGATTTATGAAAAGGCTTCGGCCCAGTAACCGTTAAACGAAAGGCTTCGGCCTAGTATATGTCGAGACTGAACTAGGGCTTAGGCCCAGTATGCTGATATTAGTTTGGGCTCTGAAAGTGGCTTGTTGCACACTGAGTTTCCAAACTCACCCCTTTCCTTAACCTTGCAGGTGAGCCTTGATGTGGAAACTTGGAGCCGGAGGGGATTCAGAGTGGCCGTCGTGATCGCTTTCGAACTTTGCAATAAGTAACCGATTTTTTTATAAGTTTTATCTTAATTATTATTATTTGGTTTTGGGTTGTAATAAGGCCATTTTAATTATTTTTCTGGGATTATATTATTTTATACTCTATATTTTACTGATAAAAATCCAAAATGGGTTAGACTTAGGGCGCGTTTTCAAAATGATACTTGTTTTCAAAATAACGCAACGATACAATTAATTGGTTTATCAAAAATATCTACTTAAATGAATTCCAACTCAATTTTTTTTCCAAAACCTAACCTCGCACCAAAGTGTGGCAATGGTAGTGGGCATGTCTAGGATTGGATCAAATCAAGAGCTTGGTACTTAAGCAGCCTTCATGGCTTACCTCCTCTGTTTCGGATACCTACCTGGTGCACAACTTCCATTCACTTTATTAACTTAGCAAAGACTATCTTTTAAAACACTAAAAAGTACGTTGGAATAGGCATGGGTTTTCTCAAAAACTTAAAGGTGACACGACAGATCCGACCATAACCTCTAGGCCAGGTTTGTGGTGTTACAATATTAATTATGTCTTATGTAGTTATCATATACAAGGACCAAAACCCCTTACAACGCGCAAACAAATTACATACGTGTATCTGTCCCATTAAGCCCAATCATATTCATATGGCCCGTTAGGCCCAAATCACATTTATATGGCCCGTTAGGCCCAGTCATATTCATATTCATTTTCACATACAAATTCCTATCACATAGCATCAATATTCAGTTTTTGCCTATTTTAGGCCCAACAGCCCATCAGACCATTTAGCCCATTTTGGCCCTTATGGCCAAATCACAACTCAAGTCCACGGAATCGCCCGTGGGTCTTAGGAAACCTATTGGTCTCCCCCTTACCAGTGTTCGCACACTTGCAAGACTACCATAGCAAAACTTTCAGCTTTTCGACATTTCGGCTTTTCGGCATTTCGGCATTTCGGCTTTTGCTGATTCATAGTATGTGTGCAGTGTATGTACACACCTGGTAAGCAAGCGTGCCGCGATTCCCTTAGTCACCAACCTACAATGATATCACCCTTCCATTAATCATATGTTTCTTCCATATTCTACCCAAAAAATTGAAACCTCACCTTAACCTTACCTTGAACACCAATCCTTAATAGCTTTCCTTGATCACATACTCCCTAGATCTGCATTAATCTTACTCATTAAAACTAGAATAATAGATGACTCGTATCCAACACAAGTCCCGTTACCTTAACTATGAACATTCGGCCACCTTAGCCAATGGGAGAGGAATACTTACCAATACTACAACACCTAAGGAGCAATTCAGAAATGAGCTAAGATCCGAGATCCGATACTAATTCCCTACCATAGTTGATTAGAAAGAGTGAGGGACAATATTCAATACTTAGCAAAGAAAACCGATTGGAAGAGTAACACTTACACTAGATTCGGTCAAAGAGTATTCGGATCTAGAGATTTGAATAGCAGCAATTGCTTATTCGGCACCAAGGGAGAGAGGAAGAAGAATCGGCTAAACCCAAAAGTGAAACAAAAAAATCGGCAGAAAGAAAAATAAGAAAACAAAAGTGTTTTTGCTTTTAGAGAAGAAGGTTTTTGGCAACAAGGTGAGAAAAAGTTTTCGGCATTAGCCTCATACCCTTACATTCGGCACCTATTTATAACCCTTATGGCCGAACTCCTCAAGCCTAAGTTCCCATTTCGGCTCCACTTGCTCCTCACTTCTTATCTCCTCATTTTCTCCCTGATAACCCCTTGATCTTTTCCTTAGATTTCTCTCCTGAACACTTCCCTTGGAGTTCATTTCCACGCCACTTCGAACCTTCTAGAAGGCCAAAATTAAACTTCTAAAAACACTAAGCTAGGATTCGAACCTTGGACCTCCTTGCTAGCTATTAACACCACCTTCCTACACTCTAGGTGGCGTCACTTAGCCACTCCTCCGCAAGGCTTTTTGATGTTATTTTCCCTATCTTTATTTAAAAGCCCAACTACTTGCCAACCCTGATTCTTTTAATAATTAAATTATAATTTCTTCTACCCATTAACTCGAACTCAAACCTTGACCAAGACCTACCCTTGTGTAATTAACACTTAACCAAAATTCCTAAGTACAAAAAAAAGAAAATTCAAGATTTCGAGATTTTTGGATTTCGGGATTTTTAGGGCGTTACAACTCTACTCCCTAAAAAAAATTTCATCCTCGAAATTTTACCTGATTCAAACAGTTGGGGATATTGAAGCCGCATCACTTCCTCAGGTTCCCAAGTAGCCTCCTCAGCCTTGTGATTCCGCCAAAGCACTTTGACTAATGGAACAGACTTCTTTATTAACTCTTTGACATCTCGACCAATTATTTGTATAGGCTCTTCCTTGAAAGTTAGGTCTAGCCTGACCTCGATTTCTTCAACTACCACGACATGTGAAGGATCCGAGCGATACCGCCTTAGCATGGAAACATGAAACACGTTGTGGATCTGGCTTAGTTCAAGAGGTAACTCCAGCTGGTAAGCGACTGGCCCAATCCGCCTTACAACCCGATATGGCCCAATGAACCTTGGGCTTAGCTTCCCCTTCTGTCCAAACCTTAATACGTTCTTCGAAGGAGAGACCTTAAGGAAAACTAAGTCCCCCACTGCAAACTCTATTTCTCGACGCTTAAGGTCCGCATACGACTTCTGCCTATCCGAGGCCTCCTTCAACCGATCTCGGATCAATTTCATGTTATCCTCAGTATTGGCTACTAACTCAGGGCCCAAAACTGTTCGTTCGCCCAACTCCATCCAACATGTTGGAGTTCGACACCTTCACCCATACAGTGCTTCGTATGGAGCCATCCCAATGCTTGCTTGATACCTATTATTGTATGCGAATTCGGCTAATAGTAGATAGTCCTCCTAGCTACCTCGAAACTCAATCATGCATCCCCTCAACATATCTTCCAATACATGGATCACCCTTTCAGACTGTCCATCAGTTTGAGGGTGGAAAACTGTACTGAAGTTCAACCTAGTACCCAACACCTCATGCAGCTTCTTCCAAAATCACGAAGTGAAATGTAGGTCCCTATCAGGTATTATGGATAACGGCACTCCATGCAATCTTACAATCTCCGCCACATATAGCCTAGCCAGCTTTTGCAACGAGTAGCCAGTATAAACCAGTACGAAATGGGCAGACTTGGTTAACCGATCCACTATGACCGATATCGAGTCTTTCTTAGTAGGCGTTAAGCGTAGCCCACTAACAAAGTCCATAGTGATCCTCTCTCACTTCCAGGGTGGAATCTTCACTGGCTAAAGCAATCCCGAAGGTAGCTGATGTTCCGCCTTAACCTTTTGACAGACCAAACATTTACTCACAAACTCCATAACCTCGCGCTTAAGTCTAGGCCACCAGTAAAGATCCAGCAAGTTCCGATACATCTTGTTTCTGCCAGGATGCATAGCATAGAGGCCACTATGTGCTTCCCGTAGAATAGACTGTCTTAGATCATTGTCCTTCGGTATACACATTCTCCCACGGAAACACAGCACTCCTTCACTATTTATCCCAAAGTCCGATGTCTCCCCACTTTCCACTTGTTTAAGAATAGCACCCAAGGTCTCATCCATCAACTGCTTACTCCTTATCTGCTCGACTCACATTGGCTTTACTTGAAGCTCAGCTAACAAGCTACCATTATCCAACAAGCTTAATCAGGTGAGCATAGTCCTCAAGTCTGACTTAGCCCTATGACTCAATGCGTCGACTACCACATTCGCTTTGCCAGGGTGGTATTCAATCGTACAATCATAGTCCTTCAATAATTCCACCCACCTACGCTACCTAAGGTTTAGCTTCTTTTAGGTAAGGAGGTACTTCAAACTCTTGTGGTCTTAATAAATTATACACTTCTCCCTGTATAAGTAATGCCTCCATATCTTTAGTGTGAAAACCACCGTAGCTAGATCCAAATCATGGTTGGATAGTTCACCTCGTGAGTCTTAAGTTGCTGTGACACATACGTAACCACCTTTCCTTCTTGCATCAATACACATCCTAAGCCCACCTACGACGCGTCACTATAAACCGTAAACTCCTTCCCAGACACTAGCTGAATCAACATAGGGGCCTCAGTTAAAACTTTCTTAAGTTTTCCAAAACTCTCTTGCTGATTGTCTGTCCAAACAAATGGTACCCCCTTCCTCAACAACTTAGTTAAGGGTGCAGCAATTACTGAAAAGCCCTCAACAAACTGCCTATAGTATCCTGCCAAGCCCAGAAAACTTCAGATTTCCAATACCGACTTAGGTGATTTCCAGTCTAACACCGCTTCAATTTTCTGAGGATCCACCTTAATCCCCTTAAATAACACCACATGTCCTAGAAAAGTAACCTCCTTAAGCCAAAATTCACAGTTACTAAATTTGGCATACAGTTGCTTCTCCCTCAAAGTCTACAACACAATCCTTAAGTGCACATCATGCTCCTCCTCATCTTTTGAGTACATCAGAATGTCATCTATAAATACTACCATGAATCGATCTAAGTAGGGTTGGAAAACCTGATTCATGAGATCCATAAAAGCGGCAAGTGCGTTCGTCAGCCTGAATGGCATCACAAAGAACTCGTAGTGCCCATAACGAGTTCTGAAAGCTATCTTATGAATATCCGCCTCCTTAACCCTCAATTAGTGATATCTTGAATACAAATCAATCTTTGAGAAAATAGAAGCTCCCCTAAACTGATCAAAAAGATCATCGATTCTCAGTAGAGGGTACTTGTTTTTAACAGTTAACTTATTTAACTATTGATAATTGATGCACATTCGCAAGGTTTCGTCTTTCTTCTTTACAAATAACACCGGTGCTCCCATGGAGACACACTTGGTCGGATGAATCCTCGATCCAATAATTCTTGAATCTGTGCCTTAAGTTCTACCAACTCCTTTGGTGCTATCCGGTAAGGAGCGATAGACACCAGAGCCGTCCCAGGTAACAACTCGATTCCAAATTCCACTTCTCTGTTGGGTGGCAACCCAGGCAGCCCCTCGGGAAAGACATCCAGAAATTCCCTAACTATTCTCAACTCCTTCAAAGTAAGACTCTTGACCTCCGTATCACTAATATAAGCCAAAATGGCTTCGCATCCCTTTCGTACTAACTTTTCAGCCTTGAACACTGAAATCACATTCGATAGGTAATTCCGACATTCACCAATTACCACCACCTTGTTATCCTCCGCCGTTCTTAACACCATTCACTTTACAGCACAATCCAAGGTGGCTTGGTGCTTCACCAGCCAATCCATACCTAAGATTAAGTCAAATTCGCTAAACGACAGCTCCATCAAATCCACTAAAAAGGTAACCCCTTGGACTACTAAGGGTACCTCCCTAAACAACTTATTCACTCCTACAGACTGCCCTAACGGACTTATCACAGTCACCTCATTCACAATAATCTCAAACATATCACCCAAAGACTCAGTCTTATTGCATGCAACATATGAATGCATCGATCCAATATCAATCAAGGCTATGTAAGGTAACCCGTATATAAGGAACATACCGGTTATCACATCTGGGGCATCCCCGTCCTCTCAGCGACGAGCAGCATAAACCAAAGCTGGCTGTCTCTACATTTCCTCCTGGTGATCCACGTCCTTGTCCATTTTCGTTACCGCCCCTGGCCTGTCCACGATCCCTTGGTAGCAGCTGTCTACCCCTTGGTGGCTGAGCACCACCTTGACCCACTACTGGCTCTCGACCTAGCGTTCAAGGGCAATCTTTGAACCTATGCTCCATAGACTCATAAGAAAAGCAAGCTCTCATCCTCTTCCAACACTCGCCTTTGTGGCTTCTCCCACAGTCAGCACAAGGTGGCACCCGTGGATTAGCAGTAGGGGGCCCTGCTCTAACTGGCCCATTAACTCTGGCCCTATCCCTAAGCCTCTATCCAACACTAGAAGTCTCAGCCTTTCTTTTATTCCTACCCCTTTCTTTTTCCCGATTTAAATGCTTAGTGCGCTTAACCTCCTCCGCTATCTATGCCTTCTCCACCAACTCCGAGAAAACTCGCTCCCTTTGTAGAGCTATCAACACCCTGAGGCTATCTCTAAGTCCATCCTCAAACCTAACACAATGCTCATAGTCCGTTGCCACCATTACTCTTGCATACCTACTAAGGCGTAGAAACTCTACCTCATACTCCGCCGCCGATTTGTTTCCTTGGGTCAAGTTTAAGAACTCCTTCCTTCTAGCATCCACATAGCTTGCACCGCATACTTCCCTGGGAATGCAGTTTTGAAAGACTCCCATGTGACCCGCTCTGGTTGGGTGCCCTCTTTAATAGTCAACCACCACTGGCAGGCTTCTTCCTTAAGCAGTGACAATGCCCCCTTCAGCTTTTGTTCCGGTGAGCAGTCTAAGTCCTCCATTATCCTTTCAATGGCCTCCAACCAATATTCTACCATGTTAGGAGCTACACCAACGACGCCCTTAAATATCTCAGCCCCGTTCGATTGAAGTTGCTCCGGAATGGACCCCCGATTTCCAGTGCCATTATTGGGCCCAGCGACCCTTTTTAAAATTCTCAGCATTGCCTGCGACAATGCATTTTCTCCCTCGACCCGATCATATGGTCTATTACCAGCCACAGGTGAGGCTGGAGCCACTTCTACTCTAACATTGGGGATATGGCCCGATGCCGATGATTCAACCCTAACGGTTCCGCGGTCTCAACCACTGCTCCTTGCACCTTTTCTAGCACTATCATCGATTCGCGTATTACCTAGATTAAAATTTTATGAAATTTTGGTTAGTAAAGTAATTACACCGATGTTTTATGGAAATATTTAAAGAGAAGATCATTTTCGAAAATCCTCTACAGTTTCCAGATCCTACGGGCTTTAGTTCCATTCTAAAAATCATCTAAAGTAGCCCTCTAACTATCTTACTTGGTTCGATGTCGGAGACTCGGTGTGCCGCTCAGCAAGATTTCCCCTATTTCCATAACATTGTGATCCAAAATATTTTTAAAATAGAAAATGAAATAAAATAGTAATAAGGCCCACTTCACAGCCCGAGTTTTGCAAACTGGGCTCTGATCCACTAAATGTAACACCCTAAACCTGACCCAGATGTTATGACCGAGCTCGGCGTGTCAGATTGAAGTGTTTTAGCAAAAATCGTATTTTTATTGAAACCCCTTTTATAAAATAAAAGAACATCTTAAAAATAAACACCTTTCAATCACTTGTTTGAAACATAAGATTTGATGAAAACATGTCACTTAAAAATTTAGTTGCAGAAACGTAGAAAACATACTATAATTAAAGAAATCCATGTTCAACTTCTCGTAATTACACTGAAAATAATAATAATTCGAGTAATAATAACACAATGAAAACCTTATTACAATCTGATCTGAACACACTTAAAAAGAAATAAAAACTAAAATGCCTAAAAAAACCAAGTCCAAATTATCTTGCTAGCCGGCAACCCAGAGTCCTTCCAAACATCACACCGTCTACTGAGCATCACCTGAAAATAAAATAAAAGAGGGGGTGAGTTTTCACAAACTCAGTGTGTACAACCCTCGATGAAAAACAAGCATTCAAAGAGAAATCATCAAACATGCAATGCAATCCCATCCAAATTATCCATCCGCTACACACCAGCTCCGTCCCCCGTCACACCATGTGGAGATATAAATATCGACCCACCCATCCCACACACCAATGGTAGCCTGGTTAAAAGCCCGATTATCGAACTACCTTCATTTACATATTGGGCTTTAAAAACTGTTGGTGGATCCACGATTGTAAGGCAACCATGCGATCCTTATATACTTCCTCCGTTCCATAGTTCCTACCCCATATACAACCTAAGCAGAACATCATATGTATGCATGTCACATCCATAAAACTTACATTCAACACCTAGGGGTATTTTGGTCATTTTTGCCCTTAGGGGCATTTTAGTAATTTTCCCTTAATTATGGTTTTCACTTACCTTGACCAGTAAACAAGTCCCTCGAGCTAAGATGAACGAATACTATGCACCAGGTAAGATTCTAGAGAAGAGGAGGTGGGTCATTAAGACCGCTTCAGTACTAAGCTCTCCCTAGACCCAGTCCTAGACATGCATATACCCGTTGCCACACCTTAACCCTTTGACTTGTCCACGGTCGTAATATATTAATTAAGTCTTATGTAGTTATCATATACTAGGCCCAAAACCCCTTAGAACTCCTAAACAAATTCACATACATGTATATGGCCCATTAAGCCCAATAATATTCATATGGCCCATTAGGCCCAGATCACATTTATATGGCCCGTTAGGCCCGTCACATTCATATTCATGCTCACATACAAATTCCTATCACATAGCATCAATATTCAGTTATTTCCTATTATGGGCCCAATAGCCCATCAGGCCCATTTAGCCCATTCTGGCCCGTATGGCCAAATTACAACCCAAGTCCACGAAATTGCCCGTGTGTCTCAGGAAACCTATTGGTCTCCCCCTTACGAGTGTTGGCGCACTCGCAAGACTACCGTAGCCAAACTTTCAACTTTTCTGCATTTTAGCTTTTGCCAATTCATAGTATGTGTGCAGTGTATGTACACACCTGGTAAGCAAGCGTGCCGCTATTCCCTTAGTCACCAACCTACAATGATATCACCCTTCCGTTAATCGTATGTTTATTCCATATTCTACCCAAAAAACTGAAACCTCACCTTAACCTTACCTTGAACACCAATCCTTAATAGCTTTCCTTGATCACGTACTCCCTAGATCTGCATTAATCTTACTCATTAAAACTAGAATAATAGATGACTCGTATCCAACACAAGTCCCCTTACCTTAACTATGAACATTCGGCCACCTTAGCCAATGGGAGAGGAATACTTACCTACTGCAACACCTAAGGAGCGATTCGGCAATGAGCTAAGATCCGAGATCCGATACTAATTCCCTACCAGAGTTGATTAGAAAGAGTGAGGGACAATATTCGATACTTAGCAAAGAAAATCGATTGGAAGAGTAACACTTACACTAGATTCGGTCGAAGAGAATTCGGCTCTAGAGATTTGAATGGCAACAATTACTTATTCGGCACCAAGGGAGAGAGGAAGAAGAATTGGCTAAACCCAAAAGTGAAACAAAGAAATTGGCACAAGGAAAATAAAGAGGAGAACAAGGTTTTCAGATTTAGGAGAAATCGACAGAAAGAAAAGGAAGAAAACAAAAGGGTTTTTGGCTTTTAAGGAAGAGGGTTTCTAGCAACAAGGTTAGAAAATAATTTCGGCATTAGCGTCATACCCTTGCATTTGGCACCTATTTATAACCCTTACGACCAAACTCCTCAAGCCCAAGTTCCCATTTCGGCTCCACTTGCTCCTCACTTCTTATCTTCTTGTTTTTCTCCCTAATAACCCCTTGATCTTTTCCTCAGATTTCTCTCCTGAATACTTCCCTTGGAGTCCATTTTCACGCCACTTCGAACCTTCTAAAAGGCCAAAATTAAACTTCTAAAAACACTAAGCTAGGATTCGAACCTTGAACCTCCTTGCTAGCTATTAAAGCCACCTCCCTACACTCTAAGTGGCGTCACTTAGCCACTCCTCCACAAGGCTTTTTGATGTTACTTTCCCCTATCTTTATTTAAAGTCCCAACATACTTTCCAACCCTGATTCTTTTAATAATTAAATTATAATTTCTTCTACCCCTTAACTCGAACTCAAACCTTGACCAAGACCTTCCCTTGCGTAATTAACACTTAACCGGAATTGCTAAGTACAAAAAAAAATTCAAGATTTCGAGATTTGGGGATTTGGGGATTATTGGGGCGATACAACAAAGTACGTCAGAGGTCTAGGCACACTATCACAATGATTATTTTGGTATAGCTAGACATTTCATTTTGAGTATGGCATGTATAACATCGTAGCCATTTTGTATGTATGATCTTATGATATGGCTAATGAATGGTATGTAAATGCTTGGTAATGATTAGCTATTAGAATGGCTAATCAAGGACATGTTTCATGTTATGTATGCCTAAATGCTAGCTATTCCATGGAAATCATGAAAGTGAAATTAGCTTTAAACCAGTATCGGACAACAGTAATGATGTGAATTTGAAAAATCACTAAAAATAGTAGAAATGGATTTAGATAGTGAATGAGATATAAAATTAAATAATGTTGAGTCTATTTTCATATGAAAGAAACAGAGTAAATAAAGGAGTTGTATTTTATGGGATATTTAAATTTTGGTGGGATAGGATCAGAGTGATTTCTGAATCCCCTGTTCTGAATTTAGAAATTCACTAAAAATTGTAAAAAAATAATTAGGAGTTATACTTTGTAAGTATATATTCCTTATTGAGTCTACTTTTATTATAAATAAACGACATGCTTATTTTAATTCTGTACAGGGAGAAAACTAATTCGTAGTGAATAGAGGTCAAAGTAGCCAAACACTAAAACAGGGGAAACTTTAACAAATAAACTGTACTAATTGGCCAGACCAAAAAGTCTGAAACAAATTTAGTAAGAAGATATATGAGTCTAGTTTCTATAATATTTACAGATTTGAATTTTGAGTTCGTAACTCGAGTTATGATTTATTTAGTGACTATGATGTAGATGGACAGTTTATTTATGAAAGATGAAATAAATTGTTTTGATTTGTTTAAGTGATCAGAAATTTTTTATTGATTCCAGTTTGTTCCCGAACCATTTCAATTTCATGTTTTAGGGTCTCGAAGACCCTTTTTAGGGACATATTGAATGAATGAAACTAGATTAATTTTAAAAGAAAATTTTTATGCCCCGAATTAGTAAGCTAAGTCTGGTAACGCCTCGTGCTCGACTCTGGCGGCGGTTTCGGCTAAGGGGTGTTACACCTCAAGAAAGACATTTGAAAAATCCCTCACTGTTCTGATATCCTTGATAAAGGAGTCCCCAGAAAGAGAAACACTGACGTAAGTCAAATACACCTCACACGCTTTTTGAACCAGTTTCTCAGCCACAAGAGCAGAGACATATTGGACAGATAATCTCGACGCTCACCAATCACAACCACCTCCTTATCATCCTCAGTCCTTAGAACGACCCTCTTAGTTGTACAATCCAAACTAACTCGGTGCTCTACCAACCAATCCATACACAAAATCAAATCAAACTCCCCAAACGATAACTCCATCAGATTTGCCAGAAATACTGCCCCTTGCACCTCTAACGGAACATCTCTATTTGCACCTCTAACGGAACATCTCTATAAAGTTTATCAAACTGAACAGACTGCCCCGATGGACTCAGTACAACTATCTCACTAGAAGTGCTCTCAATGGAAATTCCCAGATTTTTAGAAACAGTACTAGCTACTTAGGGGTGTGTAGAACCTATGTCTATCAAAGTAGTATAAGGTACATCAAAAATAAAAAAGTACCCGTGGTAACATTAGGAGCGTCTCTATCCTCTCGGCGTCGAGTAACATAAACCAACACAGGCTGCCTTACCTTGGTCTAACTAGCACCTCTGTTCTGTGCTTTTTGTACACAACCCATACCATTACTACTCCTAGCTGGTCTACGAACCCTAGATGGGTGCTGAACTACCCTCTCAGGCTGTACAGAACCCGGTCCTAAAGCTTGCGTCTAATCTGCCCGTTGTGGACACTCCCTAATATGATGCTCCAAAGACCCACATCTCAGACAAGCCCCTATCCTCCTCCATCACTCGTCCGGATGGCGCCTACCACAATCTCCGCAAGGTTAAATCCTAATAGAAGCCATAGGAACCTCCACTCTAATCGACCCATCTAGTCTGGCCTTTTTCTTAGGCCTCTGAACAGAACTAAAGGGCTCTGACTCCCTCTTATTCCTGCCTCTCTCACAGTCCCTATTTTTTCACTCCAAGCGTTTAACCTCTTCAGCGATCTTCGCTTTATCTACCAAGACAACAAACTCTTGCTCCCTCTATGGAGCAATCAATACCCTCAAATTATCCCTCAGACCGTCCTCAAAACAGACACACTTCTCATACTCAGACACCACCATGCCTCGATCGTAGTGGCTCAACCTTAGAAACTCAGCCACAAATCTATCATCTTGCATGAGATTCATGAACTCACGGCTATGAGCATCTACATAGCTCGTGCCCACATGTTTTCCCTGAAAGGCAGTCTTGAAGAAATCCCAGTTCAGATGATAAGGCTTAGTACCCTCCTCAACTGATAACCACCACTGATATGCCTCGTTGAGAAGCAAAGAGACTACACCTTTAAGTTTCTGCTCAGGAGTACAGTCTATATCACTCATGATCCTCTCAGTGGCCTCCAACCAATATTCTGCCACAGTAGGGATGACTCTAGTGACACCCCTAAATAGCTTAGCACCATTGGATCGAAATCGTTCAATCACTGACACACGGCCCCCAGATCCAAAATGGGGTCCAGTGACCCTCTCCAATACCCTCAACATAGCTTGAGACAGTGCTTCATCCCCATTCGAATGACTTTGAGACCCAATATTATTAGTTGTTGAAATCGGTGCCTCACTCATATCTAAATTTGACATACTGCCCAGAAAGGAAGACTCAGCTTGAGCCCCCTACGGCCTCTACCATGGCCACGAATACCATGTCCACTAGTTTCACAAGCGTTCATCGTATATTTCAAATTTTATCTACATTATAAAATTTTATGCATCAGTTCTAGTATTTATTAGTAGATACTTTATGCATAAATTATTAGAAGTTCAGAAATGTTTCCAGAGGTTCTAGTCTCTATCTATTTCATACGGTTTCAGAAAGTACTATCTACATTGTTTCTATAATATACTATCTAAGTTTCAAAAATACTTATAGGTTCGACGTCAAAGACTCAGTGTACTACATACTTTCCCAAATTATCCAAATTATTTAAAAATCAGTTCCTTTTCAAACAAAAATTTTGGAACCCAAAATTTTACAGCTCGATTTTGTAACCTGGCTCTGATACCACTAAATGTAACACCAAAACCGACCTAGACATTATGGCCTAATTTGGATACGTCACGAGGAATTGGTTTTGAAAACAAAGTCGGTACGATAAATCATTTCAGCTTAATATCTCATATTCGTTATATCAATTGTCAAAAATGTTATTTAATTAATTAGTTTGCCAAAATGTGATTTACAGCGGAAGTTATAGAAAATGTTATTTTTGAAAATCCCATTCGTAATTTTGGAAAACCCTTGATTTCGTAAAAACCATGGTTTTAGATACTCGTTGCAACTAAAATGTTAAACTAAAAAATCCAAATTTCGAAATTAAACCAAATAGTCCAAGAGTCCAAGTATTACAAAACTCTAGAAATAATCCTTAAAATCAAAATAAAATCATAATCATAAACCATTTATATACTTGTGGTCACCATGAGGCTCTGTCGCACTGATCCGACTAAGCTTGTAGATTACCTGAACAGAACAAACAAACAGATGTGAGTTTTCGTAAACTCAATGTATAACCTAACAAAAATAGGCATGCAATACATACATACAGTCTCAAGTATAGTCAGATACAAATTTGGACTCATGTCCATTTTAGATATAGATAAATAGTACACGTAAGCAAAATTCTACCCCCATCCTCTACACACCATCTTCGACCATCCCATCACACCATGTGGGGTTAAAAACACCCACCCATCCCTACACACCATCTTCGACCATCCCATCACACCATGTGGGGTTAAAAACACCCACCCATCCCTACACACCATATTGTGCCATTACGACATGTAATAGATAATATGCAGCCAAGTTGCTAGAATAAAGGCGAAGGTAGCCATTTAGAACACTTCCTCCATTTATAAAACCCCACCCCAAATACTGATACAAAAATAATAGATATAACATGCTTATCACGCTTGTGTACAGATAATAGGCATACTTAACAGTACAATCAGTCATACATTTAGTACCCTACTCAGATCAGTCTATCAGAATATCATAGTACACAAATTAGGGTTTGGCTAGCCCTTACCTACCCTACGGTAGGTACACAGGCAATCAGAATGACCCGTGTGACCCGAGGGAAAATTTCAGAATTATGGGCCCACATGCCCGTGTTTGTTGCCCGTGTGGGCGCACACTCTCAGATTGGTCTTGCCCATTTGGCCCACATGGCCTGGCCCAAAACACACACACCCATGTGGCATGTCCGTGTGGGCACACATAGACATGTGCACGGCCATACTCACACTACCACACAACCGTGTCCGTGCACAACCATGCCCTCGTCAATCGCACGGTCATGTCTCGCACATGGGCAACCACATGCCCTTGTGGCGTTGACAGAACAGTTTTTTAGCTTTCGCCAAAGTTTGATTTTCTGCGTTTTAGGTACAAACCTGGTATGATTTTGGATGTGAAACCACTCTCAAGACCACTAGCACCTAAAAAAGAATATCAAACACCTTTAAAACAATGAATTGCAAAATAACAATGCTAAATCGGACAATGTGCACATACTACCGTCAACTAAAATGACCGCAGACACAATTCAACCCATTGAAACGAAATCCGTTGCAATACTGCATTCTCCAAGGCAACTTTTACAAAAATTAAAACTCCCTAATAAGAATCCACATGCCAAACTAACCACGAAAACCAACCGAAACCACTTACATAACTTACCACAATAAGTGAAAGGCGAACAGAAAGTCGAACCTCCACGCTCAAAATGACCAAAACGATGAGCGAAGAATGAAAGAATCAACCCAAAAAAGAAGATTGCAAAAAGAAACAGAGACAGAAGAAACAAGGGAAAAAAAGTCAGAACGAGAAAACAGAAAGGGAATTTTTTTGGGAAAAATAAAAATAATATCTAACAATATCCCAACATCCCTACTATCCACACAACCTCAACTACCACAGAATTCCAAGACCACTCAAACTCTCTCAGCCAAGTGAAACCAAAATTAATAGCCTTGCTCACGCAAGGATTTGGATAAAGGACCTCCAACACACCAACTTTCTTTCCACTCGAACCAGCAGGCTCATTCTGATATAGATTAACAGATAATTTATATAAGTCCACTCAACCAGGATAAGGCTTAGATCTAAAATAACAACATTTTGGAAAAAGGGAGACTTGAACCCAAGACCTCATACAAACAACCAGAACACTTAATCACTGAAGCAGAAATATATTTGTGTCAAAGTTTTACAGATAAAGAATTAATATAAGCGGGGCGTTACACAACCCAGTGCCGTTAGACTGGAGTCATTCAGTTACTGTCCCACAACTTTCAGAATCAGAATGGGGTCTAGCGACCCTCTCTAACACTCTAAGCATGGCTTGTAACAATGCGTCGTCCCCAGCCAAGCGACTTTAAGACCCGGTCTCAATAGTAGGTGTAGACGGTGTCTCACTCGTATCCAGATTGGGCATACTACCATCGAGGAAAACTCAGCTCGAGTCCTTCTACAGCGCCCGTCGTGCCCACGAGTACCATAGCAACTTGTCGTATTCACAGTTCTATCTGCATTACAATGTTTTACGTATCAGTTTCAGTGTTTATTAGCAAGTAATTTATGCTTCAAATAAATAATAGAAGATATTTTAGGAATTTTCAGTATCTAACTAACTTAGTACAATTTTAATTTTTCAAAGATTTTCTAATTAAAATATTTCTAAGTCAAAAGTATTTACAGGACCGGCTCTAGAGACTCGGTATTCTACAACTTACTTTTCAAATTTATTTAGAAACAACTTCACTCAGAAAACAGTTTTTACAAATACAATTTTGAACCCATAATCTTCATAGCCCAAGTTTTCTAACCTGACTCTGATACCACTAAATGTAACACCCCCAAACCACGCATAGACGTTATGGTCAAATCTTGAAATGTTACATAAAATAATTATAAATCTGAAAACGCTTTTTGAAAAACTTCATGAACCTTTGGTAATTAAAAACTCATTTTATATGAAAACATTTTTCATATTTAATAGTTAAAATCGTTAATTATTTACATTTTCGAAATAAATATAATAATTTGCAACAGAAGTTCTTAAGACGTTATATTTTAAAAAATCAAGTTTGTTTTCCTAAAAATAGTTTACTGTAGAAACAGAGTTGTTTTTCGAAAAATCATTTTATCGAATGTCATGCTAAAACCAAAAATAAAAGTCCAAATCAAAAAACAAACCCAAATATCTGAAGAGTTCAAAAATTATAAAACTATCAAAATGAAATTTTAAATAAGAAAATTTTATGTAAAGAAATTTTATGGAAACTTGGACACAACTAAGCTCCCGTCGCACCGATCCGCCTAAGTTTGAGGGTTAACTGAAATTATCAAACAAACAGTGAGTGAATTTTCTTTTAAAACTCAGTGTGTAAACAAAAATTTAGATTTAACCATATGGCAAAACAGATACAAACATAAATCTCTTGCAGAATCAAAATCGTAATAGAGTAGTACAGATGTAGATATGTATAATCCTACCCCCATCCTCTACACACTAGCTCCGACCATCCCAACACACCACGTGGGGTATAAAACACCCACCAGCCTTACACACTGCATAGTGCCCATATGACACTTTTCAGAATAATAGCAATAGTGTTGCCAGTATAATGACGAGGTTTCACGTCACACAGAACACTTTCTCCACATAATACATGTCCCACCCAATAATCAGATATAAAAAAAATAACAGATGCAAAACATGGTTTATACATAACAGATCATACATATTAAACGTTATTTACGTCAAGTTTCATACTATCAGTTTAATAGATTTCACGCTTAATAGCTTATAAAATCACATACTGAACCCATAGAAGGTCAGCAGCCTATCAGAACGGCAAGTACGACCCTAGGGAAATTTTCTAATTTTTGGGCCCAAATGGCCCAAAATAGCTTGCTTGTGTGGCCCACATGGCCCACACACGCTCGTATGGTCCACACGGCCCAAATTGGCCTAGACCGTATGTCACACATGGCCTCGCACATGGTCGTGTGTCACACACAGCCTACCACACGGCCTCGCACACGACCGTGTGGCATCGACAGACCCAATTTTTGGTTTTGCCATTTCCTATATTTTGAGTTTCTCAGTACACACCTAGTTCAATTTTGACAAGAATGTAACCACACAACTCTCGAGACCTAAATATGCCAAATAAAAATGATTAATTACAGTATCTAGGGACGAGATAGTTAAGAATTGAACTCTTCCATTACACCAAAACTCCTCCAACTCTTATCGATAATAAAACCATAACCACACAAAATTATGATGTTGATGGAGTGCCAAAAGTCTCACGACTGTCATCTAAATGTGAAGAATTAATTAATCAAAAATTTAACAAAATTTAACATCACTTGCATCCCAATACTCCAAAATTAAACGATCAAAGAACCATCTAAAATGTTACCTAAAAGGAGCAAAATTGACGTTGCCAAGGAAGGAACAAATTGAAGATCCAGCACACAACAACCCCTCAATTGCAAAAGCAAAGCCAAATATCAACAACAATAACTAAAATGAAGAATGAAAGTTAACCTAATCCCAATGTAGCAGTGGCACAAGAAGGAAAGAAGAAAAATAATAAAAGAAAAAGAAAAACAATGAAAAAGAGATTCTAACGTAGGGTTTGAGGGGAGATTTTTTTGGAACAAAAATAAAATTGAATTTAACACCCCCAACATGCACTAACCCTACAATCATCACCAGATTCCTTCCTATTCTAGAGTTAAACTCTAACTCAAATTCTACTAAGCAACACAACCAAAAATTAACTAACAAAATGCTCCCCTAGAGACTTGAACTCATGACCCACCCTTCACACCCAAGCCCCTTAACCACTGAAGTAGGTATCTAATTATGACGAACTTTATCAAAGCAAGGATTAAAACTTTAGGGCGTTATAGGTTTGGGGCGTCATAGTATATTGATGAAAATACTACACTTAGGGCACGAGATCCAATAGTTTTTTATTACTGTGGTGCCCCAAACCCGACTGGGATGGTCTGAGTTTTGAATGTTACATTAGCCACCGAAGTGACTCTCCATTAAAACCACCACAAAGCACACCAACCACCAAACACAACTCACACAATTATTCGTGGAATGTTTGATAACCCAAAGTCGTTTTTTTTTTGCACTACTTTGATAATCAAGTCATCAGCATAATTCATAAATTGAATTTTTAACAATCAAATATTCTAAAAGCTTTAATTGATCATTCATACATGTGATGTGTATTTAAAAGGTTATATTTGTAAGGATTCTAGAATCCGTTTTATTTAAAAAATGATTAGATATAAATCATAGTGTAGTAAACTATTGAAAAACACCATTTTATAAGGATGAAAATAGTACAGTAGAGTAATACGTATAAATCTTGTTTAAAAAGATTCATTAAAACATCATGCATCTCTTCATAAAATCATCATCATTTAATTAGTTTACAGGTCACCTACTATTTACGTAATTTATCCAGTTTTATATTTTATGCTTACTAAACACATTATTAATTTCCAAATCACACATAAAACATATAAAACTTACCTTAATAACCAACAGCTCTTAATAACCAATAGCTCTTCAACCTGCATTTACTAGTTAATCGAACAATTACTCATGCCATTCATCAAGCATTCATTATCTACCATTCAATCAACTATTTGAAGCAATAATAAAAGCTCTAAATTAGACCAATTAAAGAGTCCACAATGTCCAATTACAAGCTATTAACAGTTTATAGTCTAAAACCCTCTAGATTAGTCCCACGTTGTCTTCCTTATTGAGTTGGAAACATATCAAACATACTTAAGGTAAATTGTCTTGCTTTGGATCACTTGATAGTTCACTTCTCCTCTACATTTTAGCTATATCCTTACATTGTAACATATAAAAGAGTGTGAGCTTTTTCAAAATATATTACATTGGATAACTCATGTGTTTATTCCCAAATGCCTTAAAAAAAAATCCCAAGTCAAACGATCAAGAGTAGCTCTATTCCTAACTGTACTCCACCAGCAGTGTACTTCACTATTGAGCAAGGATATGAAGCAGCCTAACTTTTTTCATCCGAATAGGCCATCTGCTCTAGGGTTCTCTCCACATTCTCCAACCAATATTCAAATTTGGTCAGATTGTAGATGCTCGAGTAGCATACCTCGATTCGTAGCTATAGGATTACCTCTGGCTATCCGTTGGAAAGCCCCAATCATCGCTTGGTTTAAGGCATCAACACCCGCCTCATGTATCGCTTATCTGGAGAAGTCACTTTTGGTACATTCACGTTAACTCACCCTTATCGAGGAGGCATATCAATTATACTGTAAACATAAAAATAACATAAAAAAATCAATAGCAAAGAGTAAGAAGCAACAACAAATCCTACCCCAAAAAATGTAATTTCATAATAGCGTATTTTTGTTCAATGTTAAAAAAGTCTCAGTTTCGTTCCAAATCATTATCTAAAGTTTCTTAAAGTTTTAAAACCAGAGAGTTAATAACCTTTGCTAACCTAGTTTTTGTAAACCTGGATCTGATACCACTAAATGTGGTGCCCCAAACCCAACCGGGATAGTCTGACCCGAGTTTTGAATTCACATTAGCCACCGAAGTGCTTCTCCATTAAAACCACCATAAAGCACAACAACCACTAAACACATGTCACACAGTTATTCATAGAATATTTGATAACCTAAAGTCATGTTTTTGTTGTGCTACTTTGATAATCCAATCATCGACATAATTCATAAATTGAATTTTTAACAAACAAATATTCTAAAAGCTTCAATTGAACATTTTTGCAGGTGATAGGGTGTATAAAAGGTTATATTTGTAAGGATTTTAGAAACTATTTTCTTTAAAAAACAAATTATTAGTTCTAAATCATAATGTAGTAAAATATTGAAAAACACCATTTCATAAGGTTGAAAATAGTATAGTAGAGTAATATGTATAAATGTTGTTTAGGAAGATTCATTAAAGCATCATGCATCTCTTCATAAACTCACCATCATTTAATTAGTTCACAGGTCAGCTACTATTTACGTAATTTATCCATTTTTATATTTCATGCATACTAAACTCATGATTAATTTCCAAATAACACATAAAACATATAAGAATTACTTTAATCATCAATGAATCTTCAACTTGCACTTACAAGTTAGTCGAACAATTACTCATACCATTCATCAAACATTCATAATCTATCATTCAATCATCTATCTGAAGCAGTAATAAAAGCTCCAAATCAAACCCTCACAATGTCCAATTACAAGCCAGTCATAGTTTAAAGTCCAAAACCCTCTAGATTAGTCCCACATTACCGTCTTTATTGAGTTGGAAACACATCAAACATACTCAAGGTAAATTACCTTGCTTTGGATCACTTGGTAGCTCACTTCTCATCATTGTTTCAACTATATCCTTACATTGTTACACATAACAGAGTGTGAACTTTTTCAAACTCAATGAGTGCTTCAAGAATTCCACTATTATTCAAAACATTCTAAGTTGGAAGAAAGTGTACTATCACAATTAATCATGGTAAGCAATCAAGCATAACTTATATCATTAACATTGAAATGTTGGCACAATGTGATCATGAAGCATATACACAAAATATATTACATTGAATAAATAGATTTCCAAATACGGCCAATATAATGTGTAGAATAAAGCTATCACCCATCAAACACAACCAATTTACCCTTGAAACATAACCAATTTACCCTTCAGACACAACTAATGTACCATTCAAACACAACCATATATTTAACCTCCGAACACAACCAAGTATACCCTCTAAACACAACCAATTTACCCTCCGAACATAACCAAATGTACTTGCAAAACACCACCATATATATAACCTCTGAACACAACCAAGTATACCCTCCAAACACAACCAATATACCCTTAAACATATATACTTAAACATGTATTCTTACTATTTTATACACACTTTCACATGTCACATAACTCATATTCATAACACATATTCTAGTCTCATATCATGCATTTACAAGTGCTCACATTATTCTAAAATATCCACAACATATAAATCTCATATAGTGTACATAAAATCAGCAAGACTCATATCATATTCAGTCATAAACACATAACATTTTTATTGTCATCTCAATATACATCACATAACATATCACATTTAAGCATAATTTGCAAATCATCATTAGATTATGTAGAAACTCTTACTCATGGAAATTAGTTTAGGTGATTAGGCTACCTAAGCTCCCCTTTAACACTTTGATTTGTGCATAATTGTAGCACACCAAACCACTCACCTTGTGATCTTGACTTTAAATAAACCATTCTTTGCTTTGTCCTTGCTTGTAGAACCACCCAACAAGTATGACACTTTGCATACACATTAAATACGTTACAAACACATTATAAACAACCTCAAACAGATTTATATCATCTAAAAAATGCATACCACAACACATCTATCATACTTACCAAAAACTACCTAGTTTTGCTGAAAATACGATTTCATCACTCAAATGTAGTTTCTAAACCTTAATTTTGATTCCAAATATCTTAAATATCATCTAATTAGATAAATAAATCATCAATTTTACCCAATTACATTGATCTAAATTTTTCATAAAAATCAAGTTTAAGTGATCTTTAAGTAGAGGAAAACATTCAGTTTGCTTAAATTCATTAAGAATTTGTTAAATTAAGATCAAATACCTTTTAATTATATCAAAAAGTAATATCCCAAATTAGGGTCTAGTTGAAATAGTGGTTTTGAGACGATAAATCTGAAATAGAAAGAATTATTTTATGACTATTTGATGATGCATGATATGATTTCATGTTTGTGTGAAATTTTCATGAAGAAATTCTATACCAAAGGTGTCTAATTTGACTTTAGGGACTAAAATGAATAAGTTGCAAAACTTGTGTTCTAGAAGCTTCAAGCATGAAATTGCATTAGATTATTAATTAGAGGTCCTTAAATAGCAATTTGACCAAGTTTTAAAATTTTGGAGAAAAATGGGCATGAATAGGAAAAATTGGGAAAGAAAGGCCTTAAGGGCATTTTTGTCATTTGGTAAATAAAAGAATAAAAAGGGAAAAATCAAGTCAAAATTCTCTCCATCTTCCTCCTTATGTGCCGAAATTTGCAAGGGTTCCATAGCTAGGGTTTTCAACTTTTCAAGCTTGATTGTAAGTGCTCCCAAGCCCCGTTTTTGATGTTATTTGCATTTTTGAAGTCCTTGAAGTATGATTTATCCATTTCTAGCCATATTTTGAGCTAGGGTTCATGTATGAAATTTGAACCATGTGTGACATGTTCTTATTTTGATGATTAATAGAAGATTATGAAAGTTTGATGTGTGATGAATATCTTTTACTAAGTTATTTTTAGTGAAAACACCTAAAATGACTTATTTGTAAAAAGGTGTAAAACTGAGTAGTAAAAATATGAAATAAATGAAAATGTGGGCTAATGTGAGCATGGTGTAGGTTCGACTAGGCTTGGGTAACCAAGAAAATGCATGCATTTCATTTTACGAGCCTAGAGATTACAGTGTAAATAAGTGAAAAGTTAGGGGTAAAAAGGTAATTATACCAAAGTATGAATTATGGGTCAATTCAAACAATGTATGTATTGAACAAGTTAAATTTGGAATTATAGATCAAGAAAAATGTAATTCGGGTCTTCATCTGAGGAAAAACAAAGTTTACGAGGATTAGGCTCATTTCTTTCATTTTGTACCAAGGTAAGTTCATTTGCAAATTATGCAATATATACCATACTTTAAATGGTCTAATATTGCATGTATGGTAAGTACATATATAATTAATGTGATGTATCATGTATTTAATACTTAAATTTTATTATGAATTATGCTTTGATTATTCCATAAGTATGTGATTGGTGCTATGGATATTGAAATCGACATTACGAGTAAGTTCAATAGAAATGTGGTATCGAAGAATCCCATTTGAACCTTAGGAATAGTTTAGGATACAAGTGACATGTCACTAGGAACTATGTGATCTGAGTTCATGAGTTTTGGTCTGAGTTCATGATATATGTGACACATGTTTTGGCATTCCGGGTACTGGTCTTGTATGTTCTACCGGTGGCTGGGTAGTCCGGCATGTGTTACGGATACCTGACAGCTTGTGTTAGCAGCCCGTGTAGTTACATCATGACCGATAGCTTGTGTGAGAAGACCAATGAGTAGCTCGAAAGCGAGCAACATGTGATATGTTATATGAGGTAGCGTTGGCTACATATGGGGCACTCAGGTGAGAAATTCCTATGTATCCAATGGGATTCCAAGTGTTCAATGGGTAGTCCAAGAGAAACTCAATGGTTAATCTCAATGAATACGTCAAAGATGAGAAAGTAAGTTATTTTGTATAAGTGGGCACATGTATGTACATCGAACTCATGAGAATTGTAACATCTCGAAATAGGGCCTAAATAGATTAGTGGTTGTGAAACCACAAATATGAGATAGAAAAGTTTATTTCGATTCATTTTTATGATTTACCGAGTGATTAGATGCATGTGTTAGAGTATTGATAAGAAATTTTATAGATTGTATGTTTAATTTGCCTATTAGGGCTTATTTGCAGAAGTTGCTGTAACAACCCAATTTAGGGCCTAAACGGAACAATGTTTTTAGAACCACAAATTCGAAGTCGAAAAATTTATTCTGATTAAGTTTTAAGGTTTATTTATTGATTAAAATATCGTGTAAAAATATTGTTAAGAAATTTTACTGATAAAGTGCTTAATTGGACTTTTAGGACTAAATTGCAAAAGTTGCAAAATATGTGTTCTAATTCATAAGTACTTGATTGAAATAGGGTTTTAAAGAGGAGGTACTTAAATGGAATTAGACCATTATATTTCGTTTGGACAAAAATGGGCATGAATAGGACAAAATTTTAAAGAAAGGCCTTAAGGGCATTTCAGTCATTTGGTAATTAAAAGAAATAAAAAGGGAAAATAAAGCCAAAATTGACTCATCTTTTTCATGGAGGCCGAAATTAGCATGGGGAAGCCATGGCTAGGGTTTACAAGCTTTCCAAGCTCAATAGTGAGTCCGTTCTAGCCCCGTTTTTCAAGTTCTTTACGTTTTTGGAATCCCGGTAGCTTGATTAAGCTTATTCTAGCAATAATTTAAGCTAGGGTTCATATTTGGAAAAATACCCATAGGTAAAATGTGTTTATTTTGATGCTTTATGATAGAATATGAAGGCTGAAATTATGTTAAACAACTTTTGCTAAGCGGTTTTAAGCAAAAATGAGTAAAACGGCTTAATCGGTAAAAGTTGTTATTGTTCATAGCTATTGGTTAGAGTGAGAATTTGATGTTGCCATAGAAGGGAAAAATGATCAGCATGTCATGAAACATAAGAATAAGGGATGAAGTTTAATTCCCGAGCCTAGGGGAAAAAGTGTAAATATGCAAAAGTTTAGGGGCAAAATTGTAATTTGAAAAAGTTTGAGTTAAGGAATTTTTTGAATAGTACATTAATTAAATAAGTAAAATATGATGTTTTAGATCCCGGAAAATGAGATTTGAACCTAGAATGGGAGAAAAATAAAAAATCGGGAAAGTTGGTAAAATGGCCGTTTTAGTATCGAGGTAAGTTCATATGTATAATAAGCATTAATTTATGCATGTTTCAATGTAAAATTGATATATTTACTATGATTGCCGAGGTGTTGAAAGTAAGTATAATTATGATGATTTAAATGTTCAATATTAATTCGACATGGAAATGAGAAACTATGTAAGTTTCTATGTAAATAATACATTATCTTTATTACGTTTTTATATTTCAGCATATTTTATGTATTGTAACTGATTTTTAAATCATAATTGACTATTAAAAGAATGGAATAAAATATTAGAAAGTGAGATACTTCCCGTTTGAACCTTCAGAATCGAAATATACAAATGGTATGTAGCTAGGTCACATGTGTAATACGGGATGTATACCATGTGTACAAGAGAGCTATGAGACATTATGAGGTAGCTAGGTCGCATGGGTGATACTATGTGTACACCATGTAGACAAGAGAGCTACGAGATAAATGTAGCTAGGTTGCATGTGTGGTTGCAAGTGAAGGACACCATGTAAACAAGAGAGCTACGAGATAAAGTGGCTAGGTCACATGGGTGGTACTAAGTGTTCACCATGTGTACAAGAGAGCCAAAATTATGTGTACAATCGAGTTAGGTCACATGAGTGGTGCTAAGTGAAGGCCACTATGTGTACAAGAGAGCTTCGATTTTAAAGGTCGGCTGTGTGTGATACTATCGTGTATCTGTTATTAACTGGGAAATTGATTAAATGAAATTGTGTATGACTTTGTGATGATAAGTGTAAGTATATACGTGTGTAACTTATGAGCAATATGCTCTATATGTGATTGAAAATTGGAAAGATTGTTATGGGTAAGTGATGAATACAATTGAAGTGTGAAAGATCAAAATTGACAATAAAACTGTTCTGGATAGTTGCAGTGACAAGAATCTAAAAATTTACCATAAATAGTAAAAATTGAATCAGAGACTGAATAAGGGTACGGGTAAGGGGTGTTACAAGAATGCCATGAGATATGATGAACTGGTGGTCAGAATGTATATGAGAAAGTTATGCTTATAGGACTTGAAGACATTTACGAAACTTTACCTTATGTTAGTTGTATGATTTATGTTGCTTATTATTTGCGTTGAACTTGCTAAGCTTTAAAGCTTACCCCCTTCCTTTCCTTTTCTTATAGTGTCACCAAGCTAGCTCGAGGATCGGAGGACGTTGAAGTTTTCAATCACACTATCAATTGAATATCTGGGTATAGTTAGTCTCAACATTTTTAGTATGACATGTATAGGGACTTGGTCTTTTTGTTCTGTGTCATATTGATTAGCCAAATTTGTTTGCTCATGAAGGTGTTATGATTATTTTGTATATGGCCATGAGAGGTGGCTCATATTGATTAATTGGGTTGTAACCCTAACTGTTGTTGCATGCATGAAATGTGTTTATGATTTGTGATGTGGTTGGTCGCTGCCTGTTGGTATGGATGTCATAAATGGCATATATGCTTAATGAATGAATTGGAACTAATAAGTATGACCATAACTATTGTAAAATTTAGTAAAATGGAAGGAAGGTTTATAATAATGAATAAATATGAAATTGGTATGGAATGCCACATGAAAGCATGATGGATTGAATATGTGCTATGTGACATTATAGACATAATTTAACCATGAATATCTATGCTTTGAGTACTCAAATGTGTCATGTTGCATGTCATGAAGTGTGTCTAAGTGTGTGAGTGCTTAAGGGTGGCAAATGGCTTGGAAAATAGCCTAGGATTTGTCCACATTAGACACACGGGCATGTGTCTAGACCGTGTGTGACACACAGTCTACCCCATGGGCATGTGATCTGGCTGTGTGTTCCCTGCACCCTAATCATGCAAAACAAAACGCCCAGTAGTAAATACACGGACAAAGACACGGTTGTGTGTCTCAGCTGTGTAGAGGACACGACCTTAGGACATGGACGTGTGCCCTGGCCGTGTGAAGTCTGCACTTGATTTTTGGAATTTAATTCGCCACATGGTCTAAGCACACGGGCGTGTGACTTGGCTGTGTGACCTTATTTTGTTGATGATGTCATAAGCAAAGAGTTACACGGGCTGAAGACATAGGCGTGTTGTGACAGCCCAAAATTGACCCTAGTCGGGAAGTGGTTTCGGGACCGCTAAACCGAGTCACCGAAAGGTTTGAATGTGATGTTTATTATCTAGAATATGTAATCATGAATGTGTGAAAATTTCAAGCTTCGATTTAGCCGATTGCATGTGAATTTAGTCAATAGGACTTATATGAGAAAATTTTAAAATGTGATAGGTCAATGCATGAGGACCTATTAGTGCATGTGGAAGAAAAAGGGGACTTGCATGTCAAATTCCCCCTCCCTAATATGTAGTGGCCGGCCATGCTATGGGTGGAAACATGTCACCAACATGTTGTGTTAGTGATGTATGGTAAGGAAAATAAAATATTAAGCATGATAATTAAAATAAATTAAAGAAAGGAATTAAACAATGAAAAGGAAGGGTGATGAAAAAAAAATGGTCTCATCCATACCCCCCCTTGTTGCCGTGAGTTGAGGAAAGAAAACAAAAAAAATGTGTGTTCATTCTTGAACACCTTTGGCCGAATAGAGGAAAGAAAGGAATGGGAAGAGCTTGAGAAAATCGGCTATGGTGGTTTGCTAGACTAAGGTATGTTTGATGTTGTTCTTGAGATGCATGCATGTTTTAGTAGTTGACTTGAGTTCTAAAAACCCATGGTTCAATTTTGTGGATTGATGATGATTTTGTGTTTTGCCATTGATGAGTGCTTGAGCTTTTTGATAGTTGTTGATGAAAAGTGAAAGATATGTTAAAGATTAATATGTTTTGTGTTGAAGTTTTTGGTGATTTTGAGTAGTTGGGGCTAAATTACAAAAACAAATTTTTGAAGGACTCAAAGGTGAAATAAATGAGATGTATGGACTTATATGGGCACTAGGAAGATTCGGCCCTTAAGGAGTGTGACCAAACTTTGTGTATTTTGTGTTTTGTGGAATAAAGACTAAATTGTGAAAGTGCGAAATATTAGGGGTAAAAATGTAATTTACCCATTTATGCGTTATTAGACCAAATTGAATGAAAATATGTTAAATTAAGGCTTGGCAAGCTAGCTATTAAGGTGAAATGCTAATGTTAGTATTTGATTCGGTAATAATCTGTTTGGGGACAGCAGCAGTAAGGTGATTTTGGAAAATCGCCATAATTTGTAGGAGTTGAATTAGAAGCTGAGTGAATTATGCCATTAAAGCTTGAAGAGTCTATTTTCTTACAAAAGAAACTATGAAAACAAAAGAGTTACCGATCTTGAGATATTTGAAGTATTGTGGGGCTGAGTCAAAATGACTACTAGATTCCCTGTTCTGTTTTTAGAAAATCATTATAAATTGTACAAAAATGATTATAAGATAAAATTTATATGCTTAGACTCCTTAATGAGTCTAGTTTCAAATGAGATCAAATACAACACATTTTTAATTCTGTAAAATGAGAAATTTGATTCGTAGTGAAGAGTGGTCAGAATAGTCAAACAGTGAAACAGGGGAAACTTTAAGAAAAATCTGGTATTGATTGGCCAAGCCAAAAATTCTGGAAATTTTATGGATGGAAGATATACGAGTCTATATTCAGGGAAAATTAACGGCTAGTGATTTGGAGTTTTGTAGCTCCAGTTATAAACAATTTAGCGACTACTGCTCAGGAAAACAGCTCGTAGTGAATACGTGATTTTGTTGTAAACATTAGTGAAAATTTGCCAATGAGTTATTTATTGACTATTATAAAGCTTACTATAATCTATGTGTGTGAAAGTCAAATCAATATATATATTATTCTGAAAGTAATACTTGAATAGTCGATTAATGACTATTTTAAATTATTGATTTGGCTCAAGGAGTTAAAGGAGGTGAATCGAGCAAAGGCAAAGAAAAGGTTATCGAGTAGCCAAGTTGGAACCGTCTTACCCAACACGAGGTAAGTCATTAAGCATGTAGTTGGTATTATTTCAATGGTCATAATGTTTATGTATTGATGCTGAATGGAATGAATAAATATACATATATATATATGTGCATGTACGTATGTGATGATGAAATTGTTGAATGAAAGAAAAGAGGTAAGATGTACTGAGTTGTTGATCTCGGCACTAAACGTGCGGGATAACCATTTATGACCATGAGATTGGCGCTAAGTGCGCGGGATTAAATTGTACAGCACTAAGTGTGCGATTTGACTATGTTGCACTAAGTGCGCGAAATGAATATGATGCACTAAGTGTGCGAATTGACCATGCGGCACTAAGTGTGCGAGTTTGACTATGTAGCACTAAGTGTGCGATTTGATTACGTAGCACTAAGTGTGCGAGTTGATTATATAGCACTGAGTGTGCGGGCTCAATATACATTCGTGAATCATTATGGACACTATGTGTGTGACACTATTGAGTCGATCGCGGACAGCGGATCGGGTAAGTGTCTTGAGTACATGGCTAATAGGTGCTATGCTTATACTTGGTGTTGAGCTCGGTAAGTTTGAACCTATGTGACAAATATACTTGAAGTCACGTACATAAAATTTATTGTAGGATGGGTGAAAGGCCGTTTAGTCGTTTGATTGTAACGAAAATAAATTGATTTATGAAATTGCCTCAATGTCCTATTGATGAGTATATGGAATGTGAATGCATGAATTGATATGAAACTGAATCGATAGGTTGGAGGAACTATGGTATGGTTCGGTATGGATGGAGTAAATTGTCTTGTTCCATTTTGTTTCCTCTTGTGATAATGTTATTGATGGATGGTAGTGCATTGCTTATGACTTACTGAGTTATAAACTCACTCGGTGTTTCCTTGTCACCCATTATAGGTTGCTTGGACTCATCTATTTTTGCGGGGTCAGGCCGTCATCGAAGTCATCACACCGGATAGCAAGTTTTGGTACTTTCTTCTTAGTTGGCTTAGAAGAACATTTTGGCATGTATAAGCTATTACGTTGTGTTTGAACTTTGGCATGTAAACTTTAAGCCATGCGAAAATGGCACGAATGTTCGATTGAGTTGGATCAAGGGTAGGCATGAAATGAACCTAGTTACTTTCGTAACAGATGCTGGCAGCAGCAGTGTCATGAGATTGAAAAATCACTAAAAATAGTAGGAGTGGAATTAATTGATGAATAAATTATGTAATCGAAGCTCGATGAGTCTGCTTTCATGAGGAAGTAACGAAAAGATCATATGGGCAGTATATTAAGAGATAATCAGATTTTTGTGGGACAGGGCCAGAACGGTTTCTGGATTCCCTGCTCCGACTTTGGAATTTCATTAAAAATTAACCAGAGATAATTAGGGGTCGTACCATATTTGTACAGATTCCTCTCTGAGTCTAGTTTTCATAGAAACAAACGGCATCAGTATTGGAGCCCCGTGCAGGGAGATATCCAAGTCGTAATGGGCAAAGGTCAGTGTAGTCGATCCCTGCAACTTGGGAGACTTTGACTAATAAACTGTACTAATTGGCCCGACCAAAAATTCTAGAAAGAAATAAATAGATGGGCACATGAGTCTAGTTTCTGGGAAAAATTACGGAACTGATTTTCGAGTTACGAAACTCAAGATATGATTTTTAAAACGACTAGTACACAGATTGGGCAGTGTCTGGAAAATAAATTTTATAAGGGGTTAAAGTCAGTTAACACCTCGTGTTCGACTCCGGTGTCGGTTTCGGGTTCGGGGTGTTACACGTGTCCCAAGCCATACAGGCGTGTATGTGACCAAACGGCCTACCCACACAGGCGTGTGACCCTATTTCCTTGAAAAATTTTCTATGTCTTCCAAATGTTTTCAAAGTTCACGGTTTGGTCCCGAATGGTTCCTAATGTATGTTTTGGCTTTGTAAGCCCATATAAGGGACAATTTGCATAGGTATGAATGAATTTGATTTGAAAAAAATTTTATGGCCCATTTTTGTATGCTTGTTTGTGCTTAAGTCCGGTAATGCCTCGTATCTTGTCTCGACATCGGACACGGGTAAGGGGTGTTACATTTAGTGGTATCAAAGCTATAGTTTAGTCAATTCTCGGGCTAATGTAGCATGTGTACAAGTCTAGCTATACGTGCCATACATATATTATAATAGTGTGATGACTCTTGACGGTTTTAAACTGTGTTTTAGTGTGATGACTCCTAACAATTTTAAACTGTGTTTTCATACAGTAAATGGATCTGGAAAGAGAAATGGCAGATGATGTTGAAAGTTACGCGCCTACTCCCGCTGAAGGAGCAGTGCCGTCTAATAGTAGATTCACAACTGTTAGTAGAGGAAAAGGAGGCAGTGAAGCCTTTCTCCATATGATGGATGCCTGGTACATGAAGTTCGTTCGAACGAACCCGAGCGCTCAACCTCCTCCACCCCTCCAAATCCCTAACATGTACCCCAAGTACACCAAGGTATGGATTTTATGAGATTTCATAGAACCCCAGTTGATAAATTTTGAAAGCAAGAAGCTGAGGAATTTAGGGCCAATACCGATAATGACCCTAAAAAGGCAGAATTTTGGTTGGAGAATTCTATTTGAGTATTCGATAAACTATCGTGCACACCCAAAGAATATTTGACATGTGCTATTTCCTTGTTGAGAGACGCAGCATATCATTGGTGGAAGACACTAGTTTCGATGGTTCCAAAACAAAGGGTTACATGGGAATTCTTTCAAGATGAGTTCCAAAAGAAATACATCAGTGAGTGATTCATCGATCAAAAGCTTAAGGAATTTCCTGATTTGGAGAAGGTTTGAAGACGGACTTAATGAGGATATTAGAGTGTTAGTGGGTATTCTTGAGCTAAAAGAATTTGTTGTGCTCATTGATCGGGCTTGTAAAGTAGAAAAATTGACCAAGGAAAAGAAAAAGGCTGAGGCTGAGGCTAGAGATATAAGGAAGAGGCCGACGTGCAAGTCATTTCCTTCTCAGTCTAAGAAATCTAGAGATATGTATTCCCGTTCTTATGTTTCGGTTGGACATTCGTACAGAAATCGTAAGAAGGAAAATTTGAGATTTAAATCTCAAGCTACATTTGTGGCTAGTGTGGGTAATGATAGACCTTTCAGACCCAAGTGCCAACAATCTGGTAGAAGTCATTCTTGTAAGTGTAGGGTGAGTGATGGATCTTGTTTCTGATGTGGTTCTCAAGACCACTATATCAAAGACTGTCCTGAGATGATCGAGAAAGAAAAAATTCAGAGGACAAGGTCGGGTAGTACGGCTACAAAAAAGAGACCCTCGAGAAATGTCGGTAATAGGGCTAGTAGTAAAAGTGTAGCGAGAGAAACAGTGGTGACATCCGAAGCTAGAGCTCTGGCTAGGGCTTATCCAATACGTGTGCGTGAGGACGCGTCTTCTCCCGATGTGATCACTGGTACATTTTCTCTTTATGATACTACTATTATTGCCTTGATTGACCTTGGTTCTACTCATTCATATGTGTGCATGAAATTGGTATCAAGCATGAATATGCCTGCTGAGTCTACGAAATTTATGA
Source organism: Gossypium hirsutum (assembly GCF_007990345.1). Lineage (NCBI taxonomy): Eukaryota > Viridiplantae > Streptophyta > Magnoliopsida > Malvales > Malvaceae > Gossypium > Gossypium hirsutum. Next base: position 76,741,112 of record NC_053425.1, on the reverse strand, counting down.
TTAAGGTGTCAAACCTGTTAGGCAAGCATGTTTTAGTTGATAAAGTATGTAAGAAATGCCCTTTGATGATTAGAGGTTACTGTTTTCCAGCTGACTTGATGTTGTTACTGTTTGATGAATTTGATGTTATATTGGGTATGAATTGGTTGACATTTCATAATGCTATATTGAATTGTAGAAAGAAAGTCATTAAATTGAAGTGTGAAAATGGTGAAATTTTTCGGGTTGAATCAGATTGTAACGCCCTAAAATTTTGGGGTCTTAGTTTTCGCAAGCTTTGACGTAATTATCTTGTTTTCGTTATTGGATAAGTGATTTGAGTGTGTTTGGGAGTGTTTGAGAAGCATGGGTTCAAGTTTGGGCTTCTGTAAAAATTTTAGTTTTTCCCCTTAAGTGAACCTTGGCTTTAGCTTGTTGGCCTTATAAATATTTGTGGGTAAAATATGTTACAAAAAGCCTTATGGCTTGGTGGCAAGTGGCCTGACTTGGTAACTGGGAGAACTTGGGTTCGAATCCCATGGCATACAAGGTGTATTTATTTTATTGCCATGAGGTGACAGAGGTAGAGTTGGATTGAAATCCTGCTGAGGTAGTTGTGGACTTGGTCAAAGGGAAAGAATCAAGGGTTTGGATGATGGTTGTTATGGATATGGAGGAGATTTTTGTGGAGAGAATCATGGAGCGATATTAGGATAGAATTAAGGAATTTTGGTTGGGGAGATGAGTTGTGCCGTATGGAGGCTTTGGGCAGTCATACATTTGGCTATCAGGGGTTCATTTCTATATTTTGGTAGCCGTTTGTTGTTGGGGACCTTGGCTTTGGTTTTTCCTTGCTTTGTTTTTTTTTCCTCTCTAAAGCCGAAATTAGCTTTTCAATTTAAGGTGTTTCACTGTGAGGTTGTTTTGGTTTGCACTTTTCTTTACTTTGATTGGCTGAATCTCTGCATTTCCTTTCTCTTCCAATACTAGTCGATTACATCCCTCAAACATTTTTGAGATTGCTTCCCTTCTGTTCTCCATTTTCTTCCTTTTTCCCCTCTTGTTATTTCCGCTGCATCTTGCCCAATTTTTCTAGGCTGCTCTCTCTCCCTCCTCGTAATTCTATTCTCTCTTTTCTATTTTTCTTCAATAGCCGATTGTCCCCTGCCTTTCTCTATTTTCTTCGATTTTCTCTGTTATTGGGTATTCTTGGTCGATTATTAGTGAGCCCTATGGTGAGGGTTGATTAACTCAATTTCTATTAGAGTTCTTGACATAAGGTATGTGTGTTTTATTGTCCTCTGTTAGTTCAGCCTATTTTCCCTCATTTTGTTTCTTAAAGCCAAATACCCCCTTTCTCCTTGTGCTTTGACGACTGATTGTTAGTTTCTTATGTGGATCGTTGGGTTTCTAGGTTCTCACGAGAAGTGGTGGAGTGCAAGTATTTTGGAGGCGATCAAAACCTTTTACCTCACTATTCTATAAAGGTAATACAATACCTTGTTTTGGAGTTGATGATCATGGATTTAAGCCACACCTATGAGCAGTCCTGTTTAATAAGATCTATGGTTTATGTAGTTATCCAACGAGAAGCGTGTGATCGTTTTAGTCATCGATCTATGTGTATTTAGTCACACTACTTTCGGTCAAGGTAAGTAGGAGTACTAATTTGGGGATGTAGTGTTTATGAGCACTAACAAATGAAAGGCTGACTGTATATGAAATTGAATGTAGGTTGGGAGATTGAGGAACTTGAAACGGTTGCATAAAAAGGTGTGTAATCACACCACCCTTTTTACTGTAAAACAGCAATAGCTAAAAAGCTGAAAAGTCGAAGTGTCGAAACTTCGGCATTTCAGGCCTCACAAGCGTGCAATCGCTCGTGGGGTAAGTTGAGCCCACAAACCATGGGCGATAGACTTTAAATGCCACCACGAGTGTTTCCGTGGACTTGGGTCGTTATGGGCCACGTTGGACCAAAAATGGGCAATGTGGGCCCAATGGGCACATAGGCCCCACACAGATTAAATCCACAGTAGGTGATAAATATTGGACTGGGCTATGTAGGTCACATAGCCATAACTTAATTTAGGCTAAATGGGCCACACGAACGTGTGGCCCCACTTAGGCCGAGTAGTGGGCCTAGGGACCATTTGCACCGTTATGATTATTTAAGTTATCTGTGTCGCTTGAGGCGACTGTAGACCTTCGAAGAAGTCATTATCTGAAATGAAACCCCAAAATAGGTAAAATAACCGTAATACCCCTTGTAGGGTAAATGACCGTAATACCCCTGTATGGTAAAATGACGATTATGCCCATGTGCTCCGCATGACTGATGTACATACACGTAATATTTATGACATGACATTCTACATAGGGTTGGCATCTGATTTAGAGGAAGTTCTGTATTAGTGGTTTTGCCATGTATTCTGATTATAGTGCTCCACCACATTTTCTGTTATTAGCAGCTTCGCTGCGTTATGCATGTGTTGGCTGGATGGGTAGATCAAATCCCCACATGGTGTGTTGGCTGGTACGGGTGGTGTGCAGGTTGGATTGGGTTGGGATACTTTTTGCTCTGTATTGATTCTGTTTTGGGCTTGGGCCCATTCTGCTACTGTATATATGACACCCCTAATGTGACCCTAGTCGGAAAGTGGTTTCGGGACCACAAAACCGAGTCCTAAAAATAATTAACCGTCATAGTTGATGCTTATTATATGTATATATGCATGTGTGAAAATTTCATGTTTGAATTTTGTTAATTGAAAGTGAATTTTATTAAATAGGACTTATGTGTGACACTTTTGAAATGTGATAGGTTAATCCATAAGGATCTATTAATGCATGTTAGGAAATGCTTGTACTTGCATGTCAAATTACCCAAAATGTTAGGTAGTGGCCGGCCATGCTAGGGGTTAAAACATATTATAAACATTTTGTGTTAAAATGTTGTGTGAGAAATAATAAAATACTAGTTAATGGGAGGAGAAACCAAAGTTGTCTCACCCTTGCTCTTCCATTGCCGTGACTTGAGGGAGGAAGAAGAAAGTTGGGTTGCTTTAATTTTTGGCTTAGAAGATGGCTAGAAGGAGAAAAAACTATGATTTTAGCTAGTTAGGTAGCTGAAATTTCAAGTAACTCGGTAATCCATCGAAGAAGAAGAAGAGGGCTGCAACAAAAAGAAAAATGGAGACAGCTTGCATGTTGAAAGAAACTAAGGATTTAGCTTGTTTAAGAGCTGTATCCTAAGTTGGTAAGTTTTCTAAGCTCCCCTCTATCTTTAACTTTGTTGTAAAGAAATATGATGATGGATTGTGGTTGGAAGGCATGGATGCGGGTTGTAGAAAAGAAAAGCTCTTTGATTAGTTGTAAAAATTACTACTGTCCAATTTTTTGCCTTCGTTATGCTGTCCAAAATTTGAACAAATTAATGGTTCTATTTTCATGCCAGTTAGGGGTTGATAAATTGAGTCTAATAGCTAAAATATTATGTTATTCTTACTAAGTTTCAGTTGTTAGTAATGACGTAACAATTTGACCATTAAATGCATAAATGACTGCTGGAAACTGCAGCTTGAAAACAAATTGTTCCAGCATGTAAATGCTGATTTGAATGTGCTGTAAAATGTGGAGGAATTGGTCTGCGGCATGTTTGACATAAAAGAAAACAATGGTTGTTAAATATTAGTTTTTGCTGCTAATCGAATGGGTTTAATTCATTGTTCAAAGGGCTATAAATTGGTGTTAATTAAGCTATTCGGATGGTCTAATAAAACAGCCTGAATGTTAAATAATGCTTGCTGTCCAGATTGAAATTATGCTAGAAGGTTGAACAATTGTTGTTCAAATGGAATTTTGGAGTGTTTAATGGACTCCATGTTGCTAAAATTGACATGAATAGAAATTTCTAAGCTTAAATTGTAAGAATTTGAGTTGTGTGGTTTAAATTGTCAAAGATGCATTTGGCAATTGATTATAATTTGTTAAAGGGTGTAAAGTATTGATAGTTCTAAATGGTACATAGTTAAATGAAGATGGAAGCTTGATAAACTTTTATTTAGAATGGAAGTAGGAGAAATGTGTATTCGGCCATGTTGTGATGGGTTGAATTTGAATGGTTGATGTCTTAGTTTATAAATGGTTATTAGATGAGTTTTAAACTTGTTAAAGTTTGATAATTTGGGGGTGTTAAGTTGGGGAAAACGTGTAATAAAAATGGGTTGATAATGTTTGTTTGTTAATTGATGTTTGCACCTTACATAGTTGAAATAAAGCTTGCCGATTATGATTAAATGTTTAAATTGTAATGGTCATATATAGGTATATATATGCCTTATGTATGTACCATGTACACATAAGGACATTCGGCAATATGATTAAATTCATGTATAAGGAAGCATGATAAATTAAGTGACTCTTTACTTGTGAATGTGAATTAGATATAAATTAAATAAGCATGAAATCGTATCATGGCATGTTTTATTAAATATGATACATATTGAAATCTATTCTTTTAGATGTAGATTAAATGATATGTGATTGCCAAATGTGATTGTTAAGTGAATAATATTAGTTAAGTACTTAAGCAAATCTATTGTTTTACTTAAGCTTAAGAGCAAAGAGGATCAAAGTCGGATAGGGGAAAAGAGAAAGTAAACGAATAGCCGTGGATATCTAGTCGTCGACCACTTCCGAGGTAAGTTTTAAGTGATTAAACGTTGAGTAAATTCAATCATAATAGGACATAATGAGTTGATTTAATAAGATATGATGTGGCCATGATATGTCTTAAACTCAAATGGTAAGTTCATAAGTGTTTGGACTTGGAAATTTAAGAGCAAATTGTAATAATTTGCTTAGGACAGCAGCAGTAAAGTGATTTTAGAAATTCACTATAAATTTTTGGTGTGGAATTATAGGCTGAATAAAATATGTAATCAAAGCTTAATTAGTCTAGTTTCTTGTAAAAGAGACCGTGTAAGCAAAGAAATTTCCTATAAAGAGATATTTAAAGTTGTGTGAGACAGTGTCAGAATGACTCCGAAATCCCCTGTTCTGTTTTTAGAAAATCACTATAATTTGTACAAAAATGGTTACAAGATAAAATTTATATGATTAGACTCCTTAATGAGTCTAGTTTCAAATGAAATCAAATATAAAATATTTTGAATTCTATACAATGAGAAATTTGATTCGTAGTGAAGACTAGTCAGATTAGTCAAATAGTGAAACAGGGGAAACTTTAAGAAAAATCTGGTATTGATTGGCCAAACCTAAAATTTTGAAAATTTTATGGATGGAAGATATATGAGTCTATATTCAGGGAAAATTAGCGGCAATTGATTTTGATTTTTGTAGCTCCAGTTATAAATAATTTAGTGACTATTGTTCAGGAAAACAGCTTGTAGTGAATATGTGATTTTGTTGTAAACATTGATGAAACTATTTGAGTTGCTTATAAGCTATTGCTGAAATTGATGTACAAGTCAAATATATATATGTGTGCTAAAGCCGAATGGCTAGTGTGAAATATGTATGAGATATGTATATGTGGTAAAGCCGAATGGCTATTATGAAATATATATGAGATATGTATATGTGGTAAAGCCGAATGGCTATTATGAAATATATATGAGATATGTATATGTGGTAAAGCCGAATGGCTAGTGTGAAATATGTATGAGATATGTATATGTGGTAAAGCCGAATGGCTAGTGTGAAATATGTATGAGATATGTATATGTGGTAAAGCCGAATGGCTAATATGAAATATGTATGAGATATATATATGTGGTAAAGCCGAATGGCTAGTGTAAAATATGTATGAGATATGTATATGTGGTAAAGCCGAATGGCTAATATGAAATATGTATGAGATATATGTATGTGGTAAAGCCGAATGGCTAATGTGAAATATATATATGAGATATGTATATGTGGTAAAGCCGAATGGCTAGTGTGAAATATGTATGAGATATGTATATTTGGTAAAGCCGAATGGCTAATGTGAAATATGTAGGAGATGTGTGTATATTGTGGCCGAATGACCAAATGTGAAAGGTGTGTATTATTAGATATTTGATGAGGCAAATGAATTACAAATATGACAGTCGATGTGAATGTTGTAACATGTGATTAAATGTACATGAAACTTGGAAATATATTCCGGGTAAGACCCGATGACTACGTGTGGAGATTATGTCCGGGTAAGACCCGATGACTACGTGTGGAAATTATGTCCGGGTAAGACCCGATGACTACGTGTGGAGATTTTGTCCGGGTAAGACCCAATAACTATGTGTGGGGACTATTCGAGCTAAAGGTTTCGCTGAAGATTCGAGTAAAGCATAAGATTATATGACTTCACAGTAACAATTGGTAATAAATACGTTCAATGCGTTAAGTTGGTCAGGTATGTATTTGGAGATTATATTTAAGCTTGATTTGGACTAAATCACAAGGTCGTTATGTGATGTACATGTGAGTAAAGCAATAAGACTGTTCTATGATTATTGTGCATTTGGTCAATGTGGAAAGTTAGGTGAAAATATGTAATGTACCTATGTTTATAAGAGATCACTATCAAGTGAGAATTTATCTGCCTATTATATATGATGAGATGTGCATATTCGGTAAAGGGATGGTATGCCCGAAGGAAGAGTGAAATAAAAATACGAACAACTATGTTATAATTTGATTGTTATCTGTTGACACTGCTTAAAACTTACAAAGCATTGTAATGCTTACTCCGTTTACTTTGTTTCCTCTGTTTTATAGATCTCATTTGGAAGCTACAAGCTCGGGAATCGTCAGCAACTAGTCACACTATCACTACCCACTGTTTGGTACTGCTATGTTTTGGATTATCTTATGGCATGTATAGAATAGACTAGTAGTGGGAGGATATTTTGGTTAATGTATATAAGCTATGCGAATATGACATCTTATGAATGTTTACTTTTATAAGATTTTTTTAAAATTTTATCCCTGGTTGTGTCTAGCAATTATCCAATTGAATGATCTTTACTTCAAGAAAATGAAAAAATTTTTACTGTTCTGATATGAGTTCAAGTCTGGTAATGCCCCTTTACCTATTCTGGCGACGGATACGGGATAAGGGTGTTACAATTTATTGGTATCAGAGCTACGGTTTAGTCGATTCTAGGACTAACGTAGCACTCGTGAGTCTATTTATACATGCCATAAAGTGATAAAATGATAGTGTGATGATTTTTGACTATTAAAATGTGTTTGTAGTATTGTAATGAATCTTGATCCCGATCGAGCTATAGCAAGCTTCTGACTATGAGAATTTGCGATATAACTTCACTTAGATATGCCTAAATTATTAAGTTGATCAGGTACGTATCATGTACTCATATTTGAATTTCGATTTGGATTGAATTATAAGGGTATAAGTGATGCAATTTTGAAAGAGTGTTATGACTATAAATGTGATTTTTGTATGTGGCTATGGAACTGGAAGTTGAATGGTCGATAAGCATGTTGTGTTTGTATTCAAGTAATGTAAATGATATACTAATGTGTATTGCTATATGTGTATATGTACATGAGAATTGAGATTGATATATCCAAGCTAAGTCCCGAAGAGCATTCGTGCTAGTGATATATCCGGGCTAAGTCCCGAAGAGCATTCGTGCTAGTGATATATCCGGGCTAAGTCCCGAAGAGCATTCGTGCTAGTGATATATCCGGGCTAAGTCCCGAAGAGCATTCGTGCTAGTGATATACCCGAGCTAAGTCTCGAAGAGCATTCGTGCTAGAGTTATACCAGGGTTAAGTCCCGAAGAGCATTCGTGCTGGCGTTATATCCGGGCTAGGTCCCGAAGAGCAATCACGCTGGTGATGTGTATTCGGGCCTTCGTGCCTAGTAGGCTTCGTGCCGGTAATTTGAGCAAAGTTTAAGTGTTCATTACTATACGAATTCAAATTTAAATGAAAGGATATGTTTAAAGGTGTACATACATGATGTTTATAGACTTGGTTAAGTCATTTCAATGTGTAACAACAAATGAATAGGGGCACTATGTGTGCAAATGATTAGAGGCACTGAGAGTGTGAGTTCTTCAACCGAGCACTATGTGTACGAGATCGGTCAGTAGACATTAAGTGAGTAAAACAAGATTCATGTAAGACCTCGTATGGAACGAAGGCATTGACTTAAGATGGTGGATATGTTGTTAAGAAATGAATTCATGTTATAAATGTGTTACAGATTTAGTTTTTGGGATGCTTGGTATATGAAGTCATATGTGCTATTGCTAAATGACCCCTATTTTTGTTAATCATGTTCAAGAAATTATTTCGGTTAAGTTCGACATTTGAAAGTCTGTAAAAAAATTTTTTTTTGAATGCTGATAATTTTGGATATATGGGTTATGTGCTAAAATAAATCCCATGCCGGTATACTATATGAGGCTTTATGCCAAATCGATTGTATACGGGTATCGTTAACGGTGGTTGAATGTGCTAAATGAATTCAATGTTCAGGTATGGGGAAGTCGATTTTCTGTTGGAAATAGGTTAAGTTGAATAGTGAGATATGATGGAGTTATAAAGGATATTTATTGGGATGTTTGAGTATATGTGTACTTTCGGTCAGGTCACAGCTTATACATGAATGAAAATGTGGGTTACAAATATGTGGGTTGATGATGTGAATTATACATGTTAATATGTGCTTAATATGTGTTTGAAATGCATTTGTGAATTAAATTAAGTGATTATTGCTTATGAAATCAAGAAAATGAGATATATGTGCATACTTGTAGAAATGTTTATGTATTTGTTTTAAGATAAGAAAATGATTTTATAGATCGATGCGAAATCAGTAATGAATTACAATTGCTATCGATGAGCTAATATTTATATGGATATAATTCAATAAGAGGACGTTATCCTAAACTATGCATCGGTAGAAATTTTCGAGGACGAAAATCCCTAAAGGGGGGAAGAGTTGTGACACCCCTAATGTGACCCTAGTCGGAAAGTGGTTTCGGGACCACAAAACCGAGTCATAAAAATAATTAACTGTCATAGTTGATGCTTATTATATGTATATAAGCATGTGTGAAAATTTCATGTTTGAATTTTGTTAATTGAAAGTGAATTTTATTAAATAGGACTTATGTGTGACACTTTTGAAATGTGATAGGTTAATCTATAAGGATCTATTAATGCATGTTAGGAAATGCTTGTACTTGCATGTCAAATTACCCAAAATGTTAGGTAGTGGCCGGCCATGCTAGGGGTTAAAACATATTATAAACATTTTGTGTTAAAATGTTGTGTGAGAAATAATAAAATACTAGTTAATGGGAGGAGAAACCAAAGTTGTCTCACCCTTGCTCCTCCATTGCCGTGACTTGAGGGAGGAAGAAGAAAGTTGGGTTGCTTTAATTTTTGGCTTAGAAGATGGCTAGAAGGAGGAAAAACTATGATTTTAGCTAGTTAGGTAGCTGACATTTCAAGTAACTCGGTAATCCATCGAAGAAGAAGAAGAGGGCTGCAACAAAAAGAAAAATGGAGACAGTTTGCATGTTGAAGGAAACTAAGGATTTAGCTTGTTTAAGAGCTGTATCCTAAGTTGGTAAGTTTTCTAAGCTCCCCTCTATCTTTAACTTTGTTGTAAAGAAAAATGATGATGGATTGTGGTTGGAAGGCATGGATGCGGGTTGTAGAAAAGAAAAGCTCTTTGATTAGTTGTAAAAATTACTACTGTCCAATTTTGTGCCTTCGTTATGCTGTCCAAAATTTGAACAAATTAATGGTTCTATTTTCATGCCGATTAGGGGTTGATAAATTGAGTCTAATAGCTAAAATATTATGTTATTCTTACTAAGTTTCAGTTGTTAGTAGTGACGTAACAATTTGACCATTAAATGCATAAATGACTGCTGGAAACTGCAGCTTGGAAACAAATTGTTCCAGCATGTAAATGCTGATTTGAATGTGCTGTAAAATGTGGAGGAATTGGTCTGCTGCATGTTTGAAATAAAAGAAAACAATGGTTGTTAAATATTAGTTTTTGTTGCTAATCGAATGGGTTTAATTCATTGTTCAAGGGGCTATAAATTGGTGTTAATTAAGCTATTCGGATGGTCTAATAAAACAGCCTGAATGTTAAATAATGATTGCTGTCCAGATTGAAATTATGCTAGAAGGTTGAACAATTGTTGTTCAAATGGAATTTTGGAGTGTTTAATGGACTCCATGTTGCTAAAATTGACATGAATAGAAATTTCTAAGCTTAAATTGTAAGAATTTGAGTTGTGTGGTTTAAATTGTCAAAGATGCATTTGGCAATTGATTATAATTTGTTAAAGGGTGTAAAGTATTGATAGTTCTAAATGGTACATAGTTAAATGAAGATGGAAGCTTGATAAACTTTTATTTAGAATGGAAGTAGGAGAAATGTGTATTCGGCCAAGTTGTGATGGGTTGAATTTGAATGGTTGATGTCTTAGTTTATAAATGGTTATTAGATGAGTTTTAAACTTGTTAAAGTTTGATAATTTGGGGGTGTTAAGTTGGGGAAAACGTGTAATAAAAATGGGTTGATAATGTTTGTTTGTTAATTGATTTTGCACCTTACATAGTTGAAATAAAGCTTGCCGATTATGATTAAATGTTTAAATTGTAATGGTCATATATAGGTATATATATATGCCTTATGTATGTACCATGTACACATAAGGACATTCGGCAATATGATTAAATTCATGTATAAGGAAGCATGATAAATTAAGTGACTCTTTACTTGTGAATGTGAATTAGATATAAATTAAATAAGCATGAAATCGTATCATGGCATGTTTTATTAAATATGATACTTATTGAAATCTATTGTTTTAGATGTAGATTAAATGATATGTGATTGCCAAATGTGATTGTTAAGTGAATAATATTAGTTAAGTACTTAAGCAAATCTATTGTTTTACTTAAGCTTAAGAGCAAAGAGGATCAAAGTCGGATAGGGGAAAAGAGAAAGTAAACGAATAGCCGTGGATATCTAGTCGTCGACCACTTCCGAGGTAAGTTTTAAGTGATTAAACGTTGAGTAAATTCAATCATAATAGGACATAATGAGTTGATTTAATAAGATATGATGTGGCCATGATATGTCTTAAACTCAAATGGTAAGTTCATAAGTGTTTGGACTTGGAAATTTAAGAGCAAATTGTAATAATTTGCTTAGGACAGCAGCAGTAACGTGATTTTAGAAATTCACTATAAATTTTTGGTGTGGAATTATAGGCTGAATAAAATATGTAATCAAAGCTTAATTAGTCTAGTTTCTTATAAAAGAGACCGTGTAAGCAAAGAAATTTCCTATAAAGAGATATTTAAAGTTGTGTGAGACAGTGTCAGAATGACTCCGAAATCCCCTGTTCTGTTTTTAGAAAATCACTATAATTTGTACAAAAATGGTTACAAGATAAAATTTATATGATTAGACTCCTTAATGAGTCTAGTTTCAAATGAAATCAAATATAAAATATTTTGAATTCTATACAATGAGAAATTTGATTCGTAGTGAAGACTGGTCAGATTAGTCAAATAGTGAAACATGGGAAAATTTAAGAAAAATCTGGTATTGATTTACCAAACCTAAAATTCTGAAAATTTTGTGGATGGAAGATATATGAGTCTATATTCAGGGAAAATTAACGGCAATTTATTTTGAGTTTTGTAGCTCCAGTTATAAATAATTTAGTGACTATTGCTCGGGAAAACAACTTGTAGTGAATATGTGATTTTGTTGTAAACATTGATGAAACTATTTGAGTTGCTTATAAGCTATTGCTGAAATTGATGTACAAGACAAATATATATATGTGTGGTAAAGCCGAATGGCTAGTGTGAAATATGTATGAGATATGTATATGTGGTAAACCCGAATGGCTATTATGAAATATATATGAGATATGTATATGTGGTAAAGCCGAATGGCTATTATGAAATATATATGAGATATGTATATGTGGTAAAGCCGAATGGCTAATATGAAATATGTATGAGATATATATATGTGGTAAAGCCAAATGGCTAATGTGAAATATATATGAGATATGTATATGTGGTAAAGCCGAATGGCTAGTGTGAAATATGTATGAGATATGTATATGTGGTAAATGTAACACCCCGTGCCCGAGACCGTTGCCGGAGTCGAACACGAGGTGCTGACCGACTTAATTTTTTTACTTGCACAGTTCATTTTAAAAATTTCCAGACAGCTGGCTAACTGTGTCGCTGTCACCTTAAAAATCATATCTTGAGTTCCACAACTTGAAAATCAGTTTCGTGATTTTTCCCTGAAACTAGACTTATATATGCATCTACAATTTTTTTCTATAATTTTTGGTCGAGCCAATTAGTACAGTTTATTAGTTAAAGTCGCCGCCCATGTTACAGGGATCAACTACACTGACCTTTGCGCATTACGACTTGGATATCTCCCTGTAGAAGGCTTCAATACTGATGCCCTTTGTTTCTATAGAAACTAGACTCAAAGAGGAATCTATAAATATATGGCATGACTCCTAATTATCTCTGGTTAATTTATAATAAATTTCCAAAATCGGAACAGGGAATCCAGAAACCGTTCTGGCCCTGTTTCACGAAAACCTAAATATCTCTTAACATAAAACTCATATGACCGTTTCGTTTCTTCCATATGAAAGTAGATTCATAAAGGTTCATTTACATAATTTATTCAATATTTAATTCCCTTCCTACTATTTTTAGTGATTTTTCACATCCACATTGCTGCTGCTGTCAGCATCTGCCTTTAAGGTAGACTTTACCTATTTCATAGTTTCCATGATTCAATTAGCCCTTTTTTTTGCATACATAGCACAAAGTTTAATCATGATTAACCATTACAATGGCTAATCGTTTCCAAACATTTCCATACCTCTTAGTGATCAACATACAAAACGATTATAGTACTATGCTAAAAACGTATATAAGCCATTTTCGCATGGCTATCCAAATTTACACAAAATCCATGGGTACATGACCAACAAGAAGAAGGGTAGTCCTATACATGCCATTTCAAAGTTCAACCAAAATTGTACCAAAAGGGGGCTTTGATAGTGTGGGAGACTTCGACTTCCAAAAATCCCGAGTCCGATAGCTGACGAGCCAAAATCTATAAAACAGAGAAACAAAGAAACAGAGTAAGCAATTTATGCTTAGTAAGTTTTGAGCAAGGGATTCCAGCACAACAAAAGTATAGCATTCATATAGCTAAACGGATAATTTCACATGCACAAATTCTCAATATCATACTTACTTCACATTACCAACCCTTATGTTCATACACAAAAGATCAACTTAGCCAAAGGCCGGTAGCTCATTTATCGACTGAGCGAATACAGATTTGTAAGGGATCAACTAATTCAAAGCACACACGAAACATACCTCATCGCTGGGATTTTACGAGCGTATTAATTTTAATTTTTACAGCAAGATCACTCATTCCCAAATCAAGCATCTTCGGGGTTTAGCCGGATATAACCACTCGCACAAGGCCTTCGGGTCTTAACCCGGATATGGTCACTAGCATAAATGCCTTCGGGACTTAGCCCGGATATAGTCGCTAGCACAGATGCCTTCGGATCTTAGTCCGGATGTAGTCGCTTAGCACAAAAGCCTTCGGGACTTAGCCCGGATATCATTCGAGTAACCATGCACATATATCAATAAGTCATGACACATTCATATTTCGTTTTCATTACCAAAGCTCAAACACAAGACACTTATCACATTTACAATTTCGGCTCAATAGCCACATACAAGAGCATGATTTTGATTTACTTAAGACATAATCTAATCGAATCATAATTTAAGTCCCATTACTCGAAAACTTACCTCGGATGTTGTCGAACGATTCCGATGGCTATTCGACCACTTTTTCCTTCCCTTTATCGGATTTAGTTCCCCTTTGCTCTTGAGCTTAATTTAACAAATAAATTGATTTAATCATTTGAGCATCGAAAAGAGGAACTCAAGGTACTTGGCCCACATATATTCATTAGACATTAAAGTCACATATGTACAGAATCATGAATCAAACTCAACACATTAGTTAATACTCTCCTTAGCCGAATTTTCTAAGTCAAGATAAAGCCTTCAATATGCTTACCTATGGCCGAACAACACATCAACCTATGTACTCATTCATGTGGCCGATTATGCATGTCTATGTTGAGGCCAATTATATACTCAATACCACACACAAATGGCGTACCTTTTACTAACTAATGCATTACATATTATAACTCAATACGCATCCATCATGTACTCCATAACCGAAACACCATCATATGTAAATATATACCTTGAGATATTGTATATGTCATACCAATACGTCATGTGCAAAAATATATATATGTGCAAGAGCCGAATCTCAAAGTTGATTATAACTAAACATGAACATAAATCCAAAACACAAATCTTACCTACTATGCAATAAGCATAAATCATACTTATGGATATACCATGGCCGAATACATCACAACACCATACCATTTCAATTTTGGTCATGGTTAAACAAAGAACTTAATGTCTCACTCAAAAATGCTAAAAAGAAAATCCAAGAGTCATCAATCCACCATCACATGTATCATTAACAAGCTTCATATTTAGCATGCAATGGCATTAACACAAAATCCACCTAGGCCGAATATCATCCCCATGACATAGCAAAGATTTGAACCATGGGCTAATTAGAACACAAGCTAGCAACTAAAAACATGCATGAATCTCATGGCACAACCTCAAACATACCTTAATCTAGATACAAGTATGGCCAAACCTCCTCCTAATCCTCTTCCAAACCAAACATGAAGCAAGAACTCCTTCCTTCTTCCTTAGAATTTTCGGCCAAAAGAAATGAAAAAGGATGAACAAATTTTTTTTCTTTTCTTCAACTTACGGCAATGGGGGGGGAACACTCACACACATTCTTTTTTTTTGTTTTCTTCCTTCCATTTCTTATTAGTTTATTGCCCATGCTTCTTATTTTATTTTTCCATTAACACAACATGTTTCATGACATGTTTTGCCCATCATCCCTTGTCATGGCCAGCCACTAGTACTTAAATGGGGGGAAATTGACATGCAAGTCCACCCCTTTGATTACATGCACTATTAGGCCACTTGCATTTGCCTAGCACATTTCTAATTTTCTCACATAAGTCCTATCAACTAAATTCACATGCAATTAACTAAATCGAAGCTTAAAACTTTCACACATTTATATTCACATATTTTAGGCAATAATTATCACATTCAAATAATTTGGTGACTCGGTCTAGCGGTCCCGAGACCGCTTTTCGACTAGGGTCACTTTAGGGCTGTCACAACTCTCCCCACTTAAGAAATTTTCGTCCCCGAAAATCATACCGGTAAATAGGTTTGGTTATCGTTCTTTCATCGAGCTCTCAGTTTCCCAAGTAGCTTCCTCGATCTCGTGTTTGAGCCCTAACACCTTTACTAACGGAACCCTTTTGTTTCGCAACTCTTTCACTTCACGAGCTAGGATACGCATCGGTTCTTCTTCATAACTCATATCGGCTTGAATTTCAACCTCTGATGGGCTAATTATGTGCGATGGATCAGATCTATAGCGTCGAAGCATCGAAACATGAAAGACGTCGTGAATCTTTTCAAGTTCAGGGGGCAAAATCAATCGATACGCAACTGGACCGACTCGTTCGGATATTTCGTATGGCCCGATGAACCTCGGACTCAATTTGCCCTTACGCCCAAATCTGAGTATCTTTTTCCAAGGTGAAACTTTAAGAAACACCTTATCTCCCACCTGATACTCAATGTCTTTTCGTTTCAGATCCGCGTACGACTTCTGGCGATCTGAGGCTATCTTTAGACTTTCACGGATTACTTTTACTTTCTGTTCAGCATCTTTAATCAAATCCACTCCGAAAATTTTACTTTCACCGAGCTCGGTCCAAAACAATGGTGTACGGCATTTACGCCCGTACAAAGCCTCGTAAGGTGCCATCTTAATACTTGATTGAAAACTATTGTTGTAAGCGAATTCAATCAATGGTAAATACCGTTCCCATGAACCACTAAACTCAAGGATGCAACATCTCAACATATCCTCAAGTATCTGAATTACCCGCTCGGATTGACCATCGGTTTGTGGATGAAAAGCGGTGCTAAAATGCAGCTTGGTACCCAAAGCTTCTTGCAATTTCTTCCAAAATCGCGAGGTGAATCTCGGATCTCTATCCGACACAACAGAAATCGGTACCCCGTGTAATCTCACAATCTGAGAAACGTACAATTCAGCTAGTTTATCCAATGAAAAATCTATACGCACGGGGATAAAGTGAGCCAACTTAGTCAGTCTATCAACAACAACCCAAATCGCATCCTTCTTACTTGCTGACAATGGCAGTCCGGACACAAAGTCCATTGTGACTCGATCCCATTTCCACTCGGGTATCATGATCGGCTGAAGTAATCCTGAAGGCACTTGATGTTCCGCTTTCACTTGTTGACATATTAAACATCTCGAAACAAAGTTGGAGATGTCTCGTTTCATACCATGCCACCAAAACCGACGTTTCAAATCGTTGTACATTTTCGTACTCCCCGGGTGAATTGACATTCGGCTACAATGGGCTTCGTTCAGAATCATCGAAATGAGTTCTGAATTCATTGGAACACAGAAACAACTTCTGAACCTCAAACAATCATCATCATCAATTTGAAAGTCCGATTCCTTGTTCGGAACACACTCAGTCCGTTTTGCAATCAATTCATCATCGACTTTCTGAGCTTCACGAATTTGATGAATCAATAATGGTTTGGCTTTTAATTCAGCTACTAACACATTGTCGGGTAGAACAGACAAGTGTACATTCATCGCTCATAAAGCAAACAGTGATTTCTGGCTTAAGGCATCTGCAACCACATTAGCCTTTCCCGGGTGATAATCAATGACAAGCTCATAATCTTTCAACAACTCAAGCCAACGCCTTTGTCGCAGATTCAAGTCTCTTTGAGTCATCAAATATTTGAGACTTTTGTGATCCGAAAATACATGGCACTTCTCACCAAATAAGTAATGTCGCCATATTTTCAAAGCGAATATGATGGCAGCTAATTCGAGATCATGGGTCGGATAATTTTTCTCATGTGGCTTTAATTGTCTCGACGCATAGGCCACAACTCGACCTTCTTGCATCAATACACAACCCAACCCAAGTAGGGATGCGTCACTATAAATGACAAACTCTTTGCCTGATTCGGGTTGCACTAAAATTGGAGCTTCAGTCAAATAAGTTTTCAGTTGATCGAAACTTTTCTGACACTTTTCTGTCCATTCAAACTTAACATCTTTCTGAAGCAGTTTCGTTATTGGTGTGGCTATCATCGAGAAACCTTTTACAAACCGTCGGTAGTAACCGGCAAGTCCCAAAAAGCTCCGAACCTCAGTAATATTTCTAGGAGGCTTCCAGTTAAGTATGGCTGAAATTTTGCTCGGGTCAACTCGAATACCCGATGCGGATACCACATGACCCAAGAAGCTAACCTCTCTTAACCAGAACTCACACTTACTGAACTTAGCATATAACTGCTTATCCTGCAAAATTTGCAACACTAATCTCAGGTGCTCAACATGTTCAGTCTCATCTCTTGAATAGACCAAGATGTCATCAATGAACACAACTACGAACCGGTCCAAATACTGTCTGAAGATCCGATTCATCAAATCCATAAATACCGCAGGGGCATTAGTGAGCCCGAACGGCATCACTAAGAACTCGTAGTGACCGTACCTCGTTTGAAAGCAGTTTTGGGTACGTCCGAATCTCGAATCCGCAACTGATAATAACCCGATCTCAAATCTATCTTTGAAAACACTGAGGCTCCCTTTAGTTGATCAAACAAATCATCAATACGCGGTAACAGATATTTATTCTTTATCGTCACTTTATTCAGTTGACGATAGTCAATGCACAACCTCATGGTTCCGTCCTTTTTCACAAACAATACTGGTGCACCCCAAGGTGAGAAACTTGGTCGAGCGAAACCTCTATCCGTCAATTCTTGCAACTGAGCTTTCAACTCTTTTAACTCGGTTGGTGCCATACGATACTGAGCTATCGAAATCGGCGTAGTCCCAGGTACAAGCTCAATACCAAACTCTATTTCCCGAACAGGTGGCAAACCCGGTAATTCTTCAGGAAAAACATCCGGGTATTCACAAACCACCGGCACAGATTCGAGTTTTATTTCTAACTCCTTATCATCACGTACATACGCAAGGTATGCTTCGCACCCCTTTCTTACATATTTCTGGGCCAACATTGATGATATTACAGCTGGCAACCCCTTTAAGTCCGTAGACTCAACTCGGATCATCTCATTATTTGCGCACCTCAATTCCATAGTCTTGCTTTTGCAATTCACAACCACATCATGCACGGTCAACCAATCCAAACCAAGAATAACATCAAATTCATCAAACGGCAAAAGCATCAAGTCCACCGGAAAACAGGAACCTCGAATTACTAGGGGATATTTGTTACACACTTTGTCGACAAGCACGTAACGACCCAAAGGATTTGACACCCGAATTACGAACTCAGTAGACTCAATAGGTAAAGTCTTACTAGATGCTAAGGTTTCGCATATATAAGAATGAGTAGAACCAGGGTCAATCAAAGCAATCACATTAGTATCAAAGAGAGTAAAAGTACCGGTAATAACATCTGGCGAGGAAGCATCCTCGCGTGCGCGTATAGCATAAGCCCTAGCAGGAGCGCGAGCCTCGGATCTGGTCGTAGCATCTCTAGATCCTCTCTGACCACCACTAGCATTGCCCGTATTTCTAGATGGTCTACCTCGAGCAGTGGTAGCACCCGGTTTCCCACTCTGATTTACATTCTGTTCAGACAACCTTGGGCAATCTTTAATGAAGTGGTCAACTGATCCGCACTTGTAACAGGAGCGGTCATGGAATCTACAACTCCCCGAATGCCATTTACCGCAATATCGACATTCCGTTCTGTCCCGACGATCATTTCCAACACTGGCGACCGAAGTGACTCGTGTGCTCACAGGGGGTCGATCGCGATCTCGTCTAGAGAAACCCGAAGTGTCCCTAGACCGGCCTAAGTCATCTCTAAATTTCTTCGATGACTGTGGGAAGGGCTTCCCCGAAGACCTCTTACAAAACTCCTTTGCTCCCATATCAGCTTTTCTTTTCTCCATACTTAGCTCCTCGGCTTTACAAGCTCGCTCAACAAGTACCACAAATTCTCGAATTTCCAAGATGCCAACATACAGCTTTATATCATCATTTAGTCCATCCTCGAAATGTTTACACATCACAGCTTCTGAAGAAATGCATTCTCGCGCATACCGGCTAAGCCTCACAAATTTTCGTTCATAGTCGGTAACCGACTTGGAACCTTGTTTGAGTTCAAGAAATTCCTTCCGTTTTTGGTCAATGAATCTCTGACTAATATACTTTTTCCGAAACTCGGTTTGCAAAAACTCCTAAGTTACTTGCTCTCTAGGCACAACAGAAGTCAACGTATTCCACCAATAGTAGGCAGAATCACGTAGCAAGGAGATAGTACACTTTAGGCACTCATCGGGTGTGCAAGATAGCTCGTCGAGTACCCGGATAGTGTTGTCCAACCAAAATTCAGCTTGCTCGGCATCATCGCTGTCCGTAGCTTTAAATTCAGTAGCCCCGTGTTTTCGGATTCTGTCAACTGGGGGCTTATTTGACCTTATTTCGTCAGTTGCCGGAGGTATTGTAGGTGCAGGGGTGGCATTAGTCGGGAATGGAGGTTGTGGAACAGCCGTATTAGTTCGAATGTATTGGTTGAACCAATCATTCATTACGCTATAGAAAGCTTGTCTAGCTTCGTCATTCGAATTACTAGCAATCGGTTGAGAGTCCGCCGGAGCTGTCCCTTGTGCGGGAGCAGGCGCCACACTCTCAAGATCATCAGCTACCGCTCGGTCGGCATCGGGATCCATTACTATAAATAAACACATTTTCAATTGTCAGAAATCACCACACTATCAAATAATCACAAAATGGCATTTATAGCTAGACCCAAACGTATCACGGTAGTCCTAGAATCGACTAAACCGTGCTCTGATACCAATAAAATTGTAATACCCCGTGCCCGAGACCGTTTCCGGAGTCGAACACGAGGTGCTGACCGACTTAATTCATTTACTTGCAGAGTTCATTTTAAAAATTTCTAGACAGCTGGCTAACTGTGTCGCTGTCACCTTAAAAATCATATCTTGAGTTCCACAACTCGAAAATCAGTTTCGTGATTTTTCCTTGAAACTAGACTCATATATACATCTACAATTTTTTTTCTATAATTTTTGGTCGGGCCAATTAGTACAGTTTATTAGTTAAAGTCTCCCATGTTATAGGGATCGACTACACTGACCTTCGCGCATTACGACTTGGATATCTCCCTGTACAAGACTTCAATACTGATGATGTTTGTTTCTATAGAAACTAGACTCAAATAGGAATCTATACATATATGGAATGACTCCTAATTATCTCTGGTTAATTTATAATGAATTTCCAAAGTCGGAACAGGGAATCCAGAAACCGTTCTGAACCTGTTTCACGAAAACCTAAATATCTCTTAACATACAACTCATATGACCGTTTCGTTTCTTGCATATGAAAGTAGATTCATCAAGGTTAATTTAAATAATTCATTCACTATTTAATTCCATTCCTACTATTTTAGTGATTTTTCACATCCACATCGCTGCTGCTGTCAGCATCTGCCTTTAAGGTAGACTTTACCTATTTCATAGTTTCCATGATTCAATTAGCCCTTTTTTTTGCATACATAGCACAAAGTATAATCATGATTAACCATTCCAATGGCTAATCGTTTCCAAACATTTCCATACCTCTTAGTGATCAACATACAAAACGATTATAGTACTATGCTAAAAACGTATATAAGCCATTTTCGCATGGCTATCCAAATTTACACAAAATCCATGGGTACATGACCAACAACAAGAAGGGTAGTCCTATACATGCCATTTCAAAGTTCAACCAAAATTGTACCAAAAGGGGGCTTTGATAGTGTGGGAGACTTCGACTTCCAAAAATCCCGAGTCCGGTAGCTGACGAGCCAAAATCTATAAAACAGAGAAACAAAGAAACGGAGTAAGCAATTTATGCTTAGTAAGTTTTGAGCAAGGGATTCCAGCACAACAAAAGTATAGCATTCATATAGCTAAACGGATAATTTCATATGCACAAATTCTCAATATCATACTTACTTCACATTACCAACCCTTATGTTCATACACAAAAGATCAACTTAGCCAAAGGCCGGTAGCTCATTTATCGACTGAGCGAATACAGATTTGTAAGGGATCAACTAATTCAAAGCACACACGAAACATACCTCATCGCTGGGATTTTACGAGCGTATTAATTTTAATTTTTACAGCAAGATCACTCATTCCCAAATCAAGCATCTTCGGGGTTTAGCCGGATATAACCACTCGCACAAGGCCTTCGGGTCTTAACCCGGATATGGTCACTAGCATAAATGCCTTCGGGACTTAGCCCGGATATAGTCGCTAGCACAGATGCCTTCGGATCTTATTCTGGATGTAGTCGCTTAGCACAAAAGCCTTCGGGACTTAGCCCGGATATCATTCGAGTAACCATGCACATATATCAATAAGTCATGACACATTCATATTTCGTTTTCATTACCAAAGCTCAAACACAAGACACTTATCACATTTACAATTTCGGCTCAATAGCCACATACAAGGGCATGATTTTGATTTACTTAAGACATAATCTAATCGAATCATAATTTAAGTCCCATTACTCGAAAACTTACCTCGGATGTTGTCGAACGATTCCGATGGCTATTCGACCACTTTTCCTTCCCTTTATCAGATTTAGTTCCCCTTTGCTTTTGAGCTTAATTTAACAAATAAATTGATTTAATCATTTGAGCATCGAAAAGAGGAACTCAAGGTACTTGGCCCACATATATTCATTAGACATTAAAGTCACATATGTACGGAATCATGAATTAAACTCAACACATTAGTTAATACTCTCCTTAGCCGAATTTTCTAAGTCAAGATAAAGCCTTCAATAGGCTTACCTATGGCCGAACAACACATCAACCTATGTACTCATTCATGTGGCCGATTATGCATGTCTATGTTGAGGCCAATTATATACTCAATACCACACACAAATGGCATACCTTTTACTAACTAATGCATTACATATTATAACTCAATACGCATCCATCATGTACTCCATAATCGAAACACCATCATATGTAAATATATACCTTCAGATATTGTACATGTCATACCAATACGTCATGTGCAAACATATATATATGTGCAAGAGCCGAATCTCAAAGTTGATTATAACTAAACATGAACATAAATCCAAAACACAAATCTTACCTACCATGCAATAAGCATAAATCATACTTATGGATATACCATGGCCGAATACATCACAACACCATACCATTTCAATTTTGGTCATGGTTAAACAAAGAACTTAATGTCTCACTCAAAAATGCTAAAAAGAAAATCCAAGAGTCATCAATCCACCATCACATGTATCATTAACAAGCTTCATATTTAGCATGCAATGGCATTAACACAAAATCCACCTAGGCCGAATATCATCCCCATGACATAGCAAAGATTTGAACCATGGGCTAATTAGAACTCAAGCTAGCAACTAAAAACATGCATGAATCTCATGGCACAACCTCAAACATACCTTAATCTAGATACAAGTATGGCCAAACCTCCTTCTAATCCTCTTCCAAACCAAACATGAAGCAAGAACTCCTTCCTTCTTCCTTAGAATTTTCGGCCAAAAGAAATGAAAAAGGATGAACAAATTTTTTTTTCTTTTCTTCAACTTACGGCAATGGGGGGGGGAACACTCACACACATTCTTTTTTTTTGTTTTCTTCCTTCCATTTCTTATTAGTTTATTGCCCATGCTTCTTATTTTATTTTTCCATTAACACAACATGTTTCATGACATGTTTTGCCCATCATCCCTTGTCATGGCCGGCCACTAGTACTTAAATGGGGGGAAATTGACATGCAAGTCCACCCCTTTGATTACATGCACTATTAGGCCACTTGCATTTGCCTAGCACATTTCTAAATTTTCTCACATAAGTCCTATCAACTAAATTCACATGCAATTAACTAAATCGAAGCTTAAAACTTTCACACATTTATATTCACATATTTTAGGCAATAATTATCACATTCAAATAATTTGGTGACTCGGTCTAGCGGTCCTGAGACCGCTTTCCGACTAGGGTCACTTTAGGGCTGTCACAGTAAAGCCGAATGGCTAATGTGAAATATATATATGAGATATGTATATGTGGTAAAGACAAATGGCTAGTGTGAAATATGTATGAGATATGTATATTTGGTAAAGCCGAATGGCTAATGTGAAATATGTAGGAGATGTGTGTATATTGTGGCCGAATGACCAAATGTGAAAGGTGTGTATTATTAGATATTTGATGAGGCAAATGAATTACAAATATGACAGTCGATGCGAATGTTGTAACATGTGATTAAATGTACATGAAACTTGGAAATATATTCCGGGTAAGACCCGATGACTACGTGTGGAGATTATGTCCGGGTAAGACCCGATGACTACGTGTGGAGATTATGTCCGGGTAAGACCCAATGACTACGTGTGGAGATTTTGTCTGGGTAAGACCCGATAACTACGTGTGGGGACTATTCGAGCTAAAGGTTTCGCTGAAGATTCGAGTAAAGCATAAGATTATACGACTTCACAGTAACAATTGGTAATAAATACGTTCAATGCGTTAAGTTGGTCAGGTATGTATTTGGAGATTATATTTAAGCTTGATTTGGACTAAATCACAAGGTCGTTATGTGATGTACATGTGAGTAAAGCAATAAGACTGTTCTATGATTATTGTGCATTTGGTCAATGTGGAAAGTTAGGTGAAAATATGTAATGTACCTATGTTTATAAGAGATCACTATCAAGTGAGAATTTATCTGCCTATTATATATGATGAGATGTGCATATTCGGTAAAGGGATGGTATGCCCGAAGGAAGAGTGAAATAAAAATACGAACAACTATGTTATAATTTGATTGTTATCTATTGACACTGCTTAAAACTTACAAAGCATTGTAATGCTTACTCCGTTTACTTTGTTTCCTCTGTTTTATTGATCTCATTTGGAAGCTACAGGCTCGGGGATCGTCAGCAACTAGTCACACTATCACTATCCACTGTTTGGTACTGCTATGTTTTGGATTATCTTATGGCATGTATAGAATAGACTAGTAGTGGGAGGATATTTTGGTTAATGTATATAAGCTATGCGAATATGACATCTTATGAATGTTTACTTTTATAAGTTTTTTTTAAATTTTATCCCTGGTTGTGTCTAGCAATTATCCAATTGAATGATCTTTACTTCAAGAAAATGAAAAAATTTTTACTGTTCTGATATGAGTTTCAAGTCCGGTAATGCCCCTTTACCTATTCCGGCGACGGATACGGGATAGGGGTGTTAGAGTATAAGGCTAAAGCCCATACTGGTCTGTTACTGAATAAGGCTACGGCCTAGACTGTTTTGCATATTCTGATTTCTTTTTTTTTTGTTAGGGAATTACACACTGAGTTTTCACAAACTCACCCTTCCTTTTAACTGTATAGGTAATCCCTAGCCATAGATGATTTGGAGCTACGAGGGACTCGGAGGTAGCCACATGAATACTGTTATTCTGATTTGATTTTAATTATTTCAAAATTTCAGTTTGGGTTTTTATTTATGTAATAAGGCCATTTAAGAGTTTTAATTTTACTAATTAGGTTTTCGTTTTATTATCACAAACTGCTAGAATAGGATAACAGGTTTTCAAAATAATTAACGTTTTCAAGAAAATCACACGTTTCAAATCCAAATTTTAGAAGCTTTCGCATTTTTTAAAATAACTGAATAAAGCAAAGACAACTTTTAAGCAAACGACTTGAAGAAACAAAAATAATAATAAAAAGGGCTTTGAAACTTAGAAATAAACTTTTATCGACAAGACCAATTTTTGAACGTAGTTTCGATGTGACATGTCAGATTCGACCGTAACGTTTAGGCCAGGTTTAGGGTGTTACATTTAGTGGTATCAAAGCTAGGTTGCAAAACTCGGCTGTGGAATGGGTTTTTGAAAATTTTTTCTCAAAAGTGAGTTTTCAAAAGTTTTTATTCTAAACCTTGGTTTTTGAAAGAATTGATTTCAAAGAATTTGGATTGTTTTTAAAATGTTGACATTGGAAGTATGGCACACCGAGTCTCCAGTGCCAAATCTGTAAGTTCTCTAACATTGTTTACTAGTATAGACTAAAATGTTATACTATAGGTAGTGATACTATACTGGAAACCCTAGGGTCTGAGTTAAGTGAGACTGTAGAAGACTGAAAACTGTAGTGAGATTTTGCTCTACGAAAACAAAACTTTAACTATTGATTGATCATAAGATATCCGATAATAATTATTGGAATTATGAACTGATTCATAAGACTCTTAAAATAGATAATACACTATAAGGATATGAGCACAAGAAGTACTCGCAAAAGGGGTACGCGAGGCCGCGGTAGAGGCCAAGGAAGTGCTAGGGCTGGGTCTTCAGCGTCGGGCCACATGCCTACTAGGGAGGCGCCAACATCACCAGTGACTAAGATGTGGTCTCATGATCGAGCTGCAGGGGATGATTTTTATCCCAAGTGGTGCTTCATGTTCTAGAAAGGGTTGCTGGAGCGAGTACTGGATCAATGGACCGAGGATCAATTTTTGAGCGACTTCGAGTTAATGGAGCGAAAATTTTCAAGGGTGTTTCTAGTGTAGCCCCAAATGTGGCAGAGTACTAGTTAGAGGCCACCAAGCAGATAATAGACGACCTTAATTGCATTGTGGAGAAAGAATTAAAAGGAGTAGTGTCCTTACTGCGAGATGAGGCGTACCAATGGTGGCTCACCGTGAGAGATGGTGCACAGGCTGACCGTTTGACATGGGACTTCTTTAAGGTGGCCTTTCAAGGGAAATACATTGGGGCGAGTTATGCGGACGCCCGAAGGAAGGAATTTCTGAATCTGACCCAAGAGAACAAGACTGTGGCAGAGTAAAACGCAGAGTTTCTATAGCTGAGTCGATATGCCTGTGGGATTATCGCAACTGAGAATGAACCCTGTGCGTTTTGAGGATAGACTCCGGGATGAGTTGCATATGGTGATAGCTATGCAGAGGGAGTGGAACTTTGCTGTCTTGGTTGAGAAAGCAAAAATTGCTAAGGATGTAAAGCGCTTAGAGCACCAGAATCGCGAGAAAGATAGGTGCAGATTTGAAAGGGATTCAAGGCCCTCGAGTTCTTCTGGAAGGCCTATAAAGAAGGTCAGATTTGAGGGGTCAGTCCGAACAGTTTCTGTTACTATGGTTAAACCACAGACTTGCACGGATTATAAGAGGTCCCACAAGGGTGACTGTTGGAGACGACCAAGGGCATGCTTCAGATGTGGGTCCATGGATCATCAGGTCAAGACGTGGTCAGCCACTGAGGTTTTTTCAGCCACTGAGAGGTGGTCAACAGATACCGAGAGGCCGTGGTCAGGCCAGGGGTGGAAGCGGTAACAGACGTGGTCATGGAGCACCGGGCAAAGGTGTTAGTAATACTGAGGCAAGGCAGCCAGCTCTGGTCTATGCTGATCGTTGCCAAGAGGATGGTGACGCCCCTGATGTTATAGCTGATACATTTTTTATTCATAACATGCCATATATTGCTTTAATTGATATTGGGTCTACACATTCGTATGTTGCATGCACTGTGTCTGGGATGTTGGGTATCCAGTTTGAGAATACGGCTAGTGAAATGACTGTGATAAGTCCATTGAGACAGTCAGCTAGGGCAGACAAATTGTTTAGAGTCGTACCCCTTGAAGTTCAAGGTATAATCTTTTCAGCGAATTTGATGGAATTACCATTTGGAGAATTCGACCTTATCTTGGGTATGGACTGGCTAGTGAAACGCCGTGCGAGTTTGGATTACGCTGCTAAGCGGATGGTGTTGAAGACTACTGAGGATGAGGAGGTAGTTGTGATAGGGGAGAGAAGGAATTATCAGTCTAATGTAATCTCAGCATTAAGGGCTGAAAAGTTCATTCACAAGGGTTGCGAGGCGTTTCTAGTGTATGTGAGTATTTTTTATTCTGAAGGTCCTTCGGTGGGAGATGTTAGAACTGTCAAGGAATTTTTGGATGTATTTCCTGATGAGCTTCCTAGGTTGCCTCCGAACCGTGAGGTCAAATTTGAAATTGAGCTGACGCGTGGAACAGCTCCGGTGTCCATCGCCCCATATAGGATGGCACCGAAGGAGCTTGTAGAGTTAAAGGCTCAAATTCAAAAGCTTCTAGACCGAGGGTTTATTCGACCAAGTGTGTCTCCATGGGGAGCATCGGTGTTGTTCGTAAAAAAAAGGATGGGACTATGCACATTTGCATCGACTAACGACAGTTAAACAAGCTGACGATCAAGAACAAGTACCCCCTTCCAAGGATTGATAATCTTTTATCAACTTAAAGGAGCTTCAATTTTCTCCAAGATCGACCTCCGCTCTGGGTACCATCAGCTAAGGGTTAAGGAGGCTAATGTGTACAAGACAGCATTTAGGACTCGGTATGGACACTACAAGTTTCTAGTAATGCCGTTTGGGCTTACAAATGCACCAGTAGCCTTTATGGACCACATGAATTAGGTGTTCCAACCCTACCTAGACCAATTCGTAGTTGTCTTTATAGATGATATTCTAGTGTATTCTAGAACCGAGGAGGATCACGATGTGCATCTTCGAACTATTTTGCAAATTTTGGGGGAGAAGCAACTATATGCAAAGTTCAGCAAGTGTGAGTTCTTGCTGCGAGAAGTGACGTTTTTGGGTCACGTGGTATCTGCTGAGGGGATTAGGATTGGTCCTCGAAAGATCGAAGTCGTATTAGATTGGAAACCACCGAAGACTGTATCAAAGATTTGAAGTTTTCTGGGTCTGGCTGGGTATTATAGACGCTTTGTTGAGGGGTTTTCTGTGATTGCTGCACCTCTGACAAAGTTACTACGAAAAGGAGTACCGTTTAGTTGGACTGATAAGCAACAAGAGAGTTTTAAAAAACTGAAAAAGATTCTAACTGAGGCCCTATCTTCATACAGCCAGAGTCTGAGAAGGAGTTTACTGTCTAGGGTGATGCGTCGCACATCGGATTAGGTTGTGTGATGTAAGAGGGTAAAATGGTTGCTTATGCATCACGTCAGCTTAAGCATCATGAGGCGAATTACCTACTCACAACTTAGAGTTGGCTCCAGTGGTGTTCGTGTTAAAGATTTGGAGGCAACATTTATATAGTGAGAAATGCATTATTTACACAGATCATAAGAGCCTCAAATACCTTCTTACTCAGAAGGAGCTGAATCTTAGGCAGCGAAGATTGATAGAGCTGCTTAAGGATTATGATTGCTCAATTGAGTACCACCCTGGTAAGGCTAACGTGGTAGCTGACGTACTAAGTCGGAGGGTTGTATCTGATTTGAAAACGATGTTTACTCGTCTTAGCTTGTTTGATGATGGTAGTTTATTGGCTGAGCTTCAAGTGAAACCGACATAGACTGAACAAATTAAGAATAAACAGTTGTTAGATGAATCCCTGGTTTCTCACTTTTGACAAGTTGAGAATGGTGAGACTGAGGATTTTGGGCTGAATAGGGAGGGAGTATTGTGTTTCCGTGGGAGAGTTTGTATATCGAGGTATTCTGATTTGAGCCAGTCTATACTGCAAGAGGAGCATAGTAGTCCATATGCTATGCATCTTGGCAGAAACAAATTATACTGTGATCTTCGTGAGCTATATTGGTGGCCTAGAATGAAACGCGAAGTTACCGATTACGTGAGTAAGTGTCTGACTTGCTAGCAAGTTAAAACTAAGCATCAGTTGCCTTCTGGGTTATTGCAGCCAGTTGAGATTCCACTCTGGAAGTGGAAAAAGGTAACTATGGATTTTGTGAGTAGGATACCTTTGATGCCTACTAAGAAGGATTTGGTATGGGTTATTGTAGATAGACTGACAAAATCTGCCCATTTTATACCAGTCTGCACTGATTATTCGCTGTAGGAATTGGCCAAGTTGTATGTGGCTAAGATTGTGAGACTGCATAAAGTACCAGTTTCTATCATATCTGACAAAGATCCTAGATTTACATCTCGGTTCTGGAAGAAGTTACACGAGGCTTTGGGTACAAGGTTGGACTTCAGTACTGCGTTCCATCCTCAGACAGACGGTCAGTCAGAGAGGGTGATTTAGATACTGGAGGACATGTTAAGATGCTGTGTAATTGATTTTCGAGGCAGTTGAGAAGACTACTTGTTGTTCATAGAGTTCGCTTACAATAACAGTTATCAGTCCAGTATTCAAATGGCACCGTACGAGGCATTATATGGTCGTAGTTTTCGTACTCCTACCTGTTGGATGGAACTTGGTGAGCGGCGAGTTTTGGGGCCAGAGTTAGTTTATGATACTGAAGAAAAGGTAAAGTTAATTTGAGATCGATTAAAAGAACCAACTAATAGGTAAAAATCATATGCAGACTTAAAGCGTAAAGAGATCGAGTACTCTGTGGGGGATTATGTCTTTCTGAAGGTCTCACCATGGAAGAAAATCCTGAGATTTGGACAGAAGGGCAAGCTTAGCCCTAGGTTTATCGGGCCTTACCGGGTTCTAAAATGAATGGGACCGGTTACCTATTAGCTTGAGTTGCCTTCAGATTTAGATAGGATTCATGATGTGTTCCACGTCTCCATTATGAAGCGTTACCGTTCTGATCCCATGCATATTGTATAGATGGATCGTGACCTCAAAGTGCTAAGAAGGAAATTTGTTCCATTGGTCAAGGTGCTTTGTGATAAACCGTAATTTATACATATTTTACCCCATGCTTAATGCATTTTATGGATGATTTTCCATTAGAATTGGTGAATTCGATGCTCCCAATGCTTTAATTTCATGTTTTATACTTAGGAAAGGATAGGAAAGAGAAAACAACGAGAAACAGAACAAAAATAGAGAAAAATGGGCCAAAGTACAAATTCAACATGACCTGGACCTCCTCACACGGGCAGACCATACGGCCGTGTCAATTTGGCAGATTCAAAGTACGACTCACACGAGCGTGTCACACGGGCATGTCCCTGCCGAGCCCAAGTTGAGTCCACTTTAGAAAAGGCCAATTTTGAGGACTTCTAGGCATTGTAAAGCCTATAAATACACCCTAGAGGAGGAAAGTAAGGGGACACGGAGGGAGGAAGGAAGGAAGGAATTACTTGAAGGAAGCCGATTGATCCATCTCAGAAGCCGGATTCATCATCAAGATTGAAGATCTCCCTTCAATTTCCCTTCAGGAGTTTTGGGTTTTCTTTATGTTTTGTACTCATTATTCTTCTGAGATGTTTTCCTTTTTAGTTATGAACTAAATCCTTTAAATACCTAAGGGAGATGAAACCTAAGATGAATCTTGTTATTAATTTCTAAATTGTATGATAAATATTTAACTTGTTCTTAATTATGTGTTCTTGATTCTTGTTTTGATATCCCAGGATATCGATTCAAGATAAGATCTTATTCAGAGGAGGAATAGACTCTGTCTAAGAGTACACTTGTCATAATTAAGCGGAGTTGATTGTACACCTAGAGATAGGGTGACAAGATTCTGCCGAATTAGGGTGAAACCTAGTAAGGGGATCCATATATCGAGTTAATGCAACCTTAGAGTGTTAATTAGAGAAAAGTCTCAATTATTCAATCTAGGGATTAGACGTTATTAGTCTTGAATAGGGATAACAACATAACTTAGGGATCTCTACGGAACAAGTTAAATGAATAAATCATCCGTTTCGGAGCCAAAATAACAAGTAAAGTCTAGGTGGATTTTTCTTTAGGTATTGTCTTAATTCAATCGTTTTCCAAAAAGTAATCCCCCAATTCTACTTTCTATAATTTCTTAGTTTAGATAATTAGTTAGTTAAAACAAAACCCCCTTATTTTTAGGCTAAATAATAAAAATACAGTTATTACTAGTACTTTTAGTTCCTTTGGGTTTGACAATCCGCTCTTGCTAAAACTATACTACTGTTCGATAGGTACACTTGCCTATATCTTGATAATAGTTAGTTTCAAGAACGATTCATTATAAATATTTAAAACCTGTCACATGAAAATCGCGATCACTTTGGCGTAATCATAGTTCAGAATAAGACACGTAGGAGCCTGAAAAGGTGATACAACAGCAATACCCTCACTTATTTTGATCAGGTAAATTTTGAGGTCGAAATTTCTTTAAGGGGGTAGAGTTGTAACGCCCCAAAAATTTGGGGTCTTTTATTTTTTTGCAAGCTTTAACGTAATTATCATGTTTGCTTTATTGGCTAAATGATTTGGGTGTGTTTGGGAGTGTTTGAGAAGCATGGGTTCAAGTCTGGGCTTTTCCAAAAATTTTAGTTTTTCCCCTTAAGTGAACCTTGGCTTTAGCTTGTTGGCCTTATAAATATTTGTGGGTAAAATGCGTCACAAAAAGCCTTGTGGCTTGGTGGCAAGTGGCTTGACTTGGTAACTGGAGAACTTGGGTTCGAATCCCATGGCATACAAGGTGTATTTATTTTATTGCCATGAGGTGATAGAAGTAAAGTTGGATTGAAATCTTGCTGAAGTGGTTGTGGACTTCGTCAAAGGGAGAGAATCAAGGTTTGGATGATGGTTGCTATGGATATGGAGGAGATTTTTGTGGAGAGAATCATAGAGCGATATTAGGAGAAAACAAAAGAATTTGGGTTGGGGAGAAGAGTTGTGCCGTATGGGGGCTTTGGGCACTCATATATTCGGCTATCAAGGGTTCTTTTCTGCGTTTGGTAGCTGTTTATTGTTGGGGACCTTGGTTTCGAATTTTCCTTACTTTGGTATATTTTTTTCTCTCTAAAGCTGAAATTAGCTTTTCGTTTTAAGGTGTTTTACTGTAAGGTTGTTTCAGTTTGCACTCTTTTTTACTTTGATTGGCCGAATCTCTACATTTCCCTTCTCTTCCAATACTGGTCGATTACATCCCTCAAACACTGTCGAGATTGCTTCCCTTATGTTCTCCATTTTCTTCCTTTTCCCCCTCTTGTTATTTTCACTGCATCTTGGCTGATTTTTCTAGGCTATTCTCTCTCCCTACTCGCGATTCTATTCTCTCTTTTTAATTTTTCATCAATAGCCTATTGGCCCCCTACCTTTCCCTATTTTCTTCGATTTTCTCTGTTATTGGGTATTCTTGGTCGATTATTACTGAGCCCTATGGTGAGGGTTGATTAACTCAATTTCTACAATAGCTCTTGACATAAGGTATGATTTGTATTGTCCTCTGTTAGTTCAGCCTGTTTATCCTTCATTTTGTTTCTTCAAGCTAAATACCCCCTTCTCCTTGTGCTTTGACGACCAATTATTGGTTTCTTATGTGGATCGTTGGGTTTCTAGGTTCTCACGAGAAGTGGTGGAGTGCAAGTATTTTGGAGGCGATCAAAATCTTTTACCTCACTATTCTGTAAAGGTAATACGATACCTTGTTTGGGAATTGATGATCATGGATTTAAACCACACCTATGAGCGATCCTATTCAATAAGATCTATGGTTTATGCAGTTACCCGGTGAGAAGCATGTGATTGTTTTAGTCATCGATCTATGTGTATTTAGTCACACTACTTTCGGTCAAGGTAAGTGGGAGTACTGATTTGGGGATGTAGTGTTTATGAACACTAACAAATGAAAGGCTGACTGTATATGGAATTGAATGTAGGTTGGGCACTTGAGGAACTTGAAACGATTGCATAAACAGGTGTGTAATCACACCCCCTCTTTTACTGTAAAACGGCAAAAGCTGAAAAGTTGAAAACTCGAAGTGCCAAAACTTTGGCATTTGAGGCCTCACGAGCGCCTGATCACTCGTGGGGTAAATTGAGCCCAGAAATCACTGGTGATAGACTGTAAAGGCCACCACAAGTGTTTTCGTAGACTTGGGCCGTTATGGGCAACGTTGGGCCAAAAATGGGCAGTGTGGGCCCAATGGGCTCGTGGGCCCCATACAGATTAAATCCATGGTAGGTGATAGATATTGGAATGGGATATGTAGGTCACATAGCCGTGATCGAATTTGGGCTAAATGGCCACCCGAGCATGTGGGCCCACTTGGGCCGAGTAGTAGGCCTAGGGCCCATTTACACCGTTATGATTATTTAGGTTATCTGTGTCGCTCGAGGCGACTGTAGACCTTCAGAGAGGTCATTATTTGAGTTGAAACCCGAAAATAGGTAAAATGACCGTAATACCCCTGTATGGTAAAATGACGGTTATGCCTATGTGCTCCGTATGACTGATGTGCTTATGTTTTACATATATGATTGTACTGAGTATGACTTTGCATACACGTAATATTTATGACATGACATATTGCATGGGGTTGGGATCTGATTTGGAGGAAGTTCTGTACTAGTGGTTTTGCCACATATTCTGATTCTAGTGGCTCCGTCACGGTTTCTGTTATTAGCAGCTTCGCTATATTATTAGCGTGTTGGCTAGGTGGGTCGATTGAATCCCCACATGGGGTGTTGGCTGGTACAGGTGGTGTGCTGGTTGGATTGGGTTGGGATACTTTTTGGTCTGTATTTGATTCTGTTTTGAGCTTGGGCCTGTTCTGCTACTGTATAGGGCTAAAGCCCAAACTGCTCTGTTACTGAATAAGGCTACAGCCCAGACTATTTTGCATTTTCTGATTTCTATTGTTTGTTAGGGGATTACACACTGAGTTTTCACAAACTTACCCTTCCTTTTAACTATACAGGTAATCCCTAGCCATAGACGATTTGGAGCTACGAGGGACTCAAAGGTGGCCACATGAATATTGTTATTTGGATTTGATTTTAATTATTTCAAAATTTCAGTTTGAGTTTTTGTTTATGTAATAAGGCCATTAAAGAGTTTTAATTTTCCTAATTAGGTTTTCGTTTTATTATCACAAACTGCTAGAATAGGATAATGGGTTTTCAAAATAATTAACGTTTTCAAGAAAATCACACGTTTCAAATCCAAACTTTAGAAGCTTCCACGTTTTTTAAAATAACTGAATAAAACAAAGACAACTTTTAAGCAAACGTCTTGAATAAACGACAATAATAATAAAAAAGGGCTTTGAAACTTAGAAATAAACTTTATCGACAATACCAATTTTTGAACGTAGGTTCGATGTGACATGCCAGATTCAGTCGTAACGTCCAGGCCAGGTTACCAAATAGATTGCCAATCGTAATTTCTTCAATGTCGGCTCAGAAATGTATGAGAAAAGGGTGTGAAGCTTATTTGGCTTATATGTTGAATACAAAAGAGTTTGAATTGAAGATTGAATCAGTGCTTGTTGAATATGAGTATCTAGGTGTATTCCTGGAAGAATTGCCAGATTTACCTCCAATTAGATAAGTGGAGTTTGGTATTGATGTAATGCTAGGGACAGCACCTATCTCGATTGCTCCATATAGGATGGCCCTGACTGAGTTAAAAGAACTGGAGTCACAGTTGCAAGAATTGACTGACAATGGTTTTGTGAGACCGAGCTTTTCACTGTGGGTCGCTCCGCTATTATTATTGAAAAAGAAATATGGATCTATGAGATTGTGTATAGACTATCGATAGCTCAATGAGGTAACAATCAAGAACAAGTATCCTTTACCAAGGATTGATGACTTGTTTGATCAATTGAAAGGATCGACATGGTTATCTAAAATAGACTTGAGGTCCGACTACTATCAGTTGCGAGTTAAAGAGTTAGATGTACTTAAAACTGCTTTTAGAACGAGGTGTAACCACTATGAAATTCTTGTTATGCCATTTGGGTTGATGAACGCACCTACTGTGTTTATGGATTTAATGAATTGAATATTTTGGCCAAATTTGAACAAGTTTTTTGTTGTGTTTATTGATGATTTTTTTATTTATTCAGGAGATGGGGCAGAGCATGCCGAACACTTAAGAACTATTTTGCAGACTTTAAGAGATAAATAGTTGTATGCCAAGTTCAGTAAAAGTGAATTTTGGCTTTGAGAAGTTAGGTTTTTGGGCCATATTGTTTCGGGTGATGGTATTAGAGTTGACCCGAGTAAGATCTCGGCTATTGTTGAATTGAAACCGTTGAGGAATGTAACTGAGGTTAGGAGCTTTCTAGGCTTGGCCGGTTATTACAGATAGTTCGTTGAAGGATCTCTATGATTGCTACTCCGATGACAAGGTTGTTACACAAAGATGTCAAGTTCGAATGGACAGAAAAATGCCAGCTGGGTTTTGAAAAATTAAAAGCATTATTGACTGAGGCTCCAGTTTTTGTACAACTCGAGTTAGGTAAAGAATTTGTGATTTATAGTGATGCCTCCTTAAATGGTTTGGGATGTGTACTTATGCAAGAGGGCAAAGTCGTAGGTTATGCTTCGAGACAATTAAAGCCTCACAAAAAGAACTATCTGACACATGACTTAGAGTTGGTTGTCATAGTGTTTGCTTTGGAGATTTTGTGACATTATTTTTTTAGTGAGAAATGCCATGTCTATACCGATTACAAAAGTTTTCAGTACTTGATGACTCAAAAGGATTTGAACTTGTAGAAACGAAGATGGTTGGAACTGTTAACAGATTATGAACTTGTAATTGATTACCATCCGGGTAAGGCGAATGTGGTCGTTGACGCTTTGAGTAGGAAGTCATTGTTTGCCTTGTAGGCTATGAATACACAGCTAACTTGGTCCGATGATGTTTCGATTCTAGCTTAGTTGAGAGCTAACCAACTTTTCTCCAATAGATTTGTGATGCTGAGAAATTTGATAAAGAGTTGCAAGCTAAGAGAATTCAGTGTGAGTCCAGTAGTGAACCAGATTTTTTGAGTGACTTCGGTGGTTGTTTGAGATTTGGTGGTAGGATTTGTGTTCCAAAGGACACTAGGTTGATTCGAAATATTTTACATGAGGCACATAACGGTTGTTTGTTAGTTCACCTGGGCAGCACAAAAATGTATAATGACTTGAAGAAAATGTATTAGTGGAATGGTATGAAAAGAGATATCTCAGAGTTTGTATCGAAATTTTTAGTTTGTCAGCAATAAAGGCTGAACACCAAGTACCTTCAGGTTTACTATGGATTTTGTGGCAGGTTTGCCTTTAACTCCGAGAAACAAAGATGCTATATGGGTTATTGACGATAGACTGACTAAATCGACTCATTTTGTTCTAGTACGAATCGATTACTCACTTGATAAGTTAGTTGAATTGTACATTGGTGAAAATGTTGGACTTCATAGAGTACCTATATTGATTGTATTAGATAGAGATCTGAGGTTAACATCACAATTTTAGAAAAAGTTACAAGAAGCTTTGGGTACTAAGCTGAATTTCAGCACTGCTTTCATCCACAGACTGATGGTTAGTCTGAGCAAGTAATTCAAATCTTGGAAGACATGGTCCGATGTTATGTATTGGAATTCCAAGGTAGTTGGGAAAAGTACTTACTATTGGTTGAGTTTGCTTACAACAACAGCTATCAGTCGAGTTTGAAAATGGCGCCTTCTGAGGCATTGTACAGACGTAAGTGCCGAGCACTCTTATATTTGACTGAACTTAGAGAAAATCAGATTCATGGGGTCGATTTGGTTAAGGAAATAGAAGAAAAGGTCAAAGTGATTCGTAATTGTTTAAAAGCCATTTCGGATAGATAGAAATCCTACGCGGATTTGAAAAGGAAAGAAATTGTGTATCAAGTTGGTGATAAGGTATTTTTGAAAGTATCTCCATGGAAAAAGGTTTTGAGATTTGGCAAGAAGGGCAAGTTGAGTCCTCGTTTTATAGGGCCGTAGGAAATCATCGAGAGAATAGGGCCAGTTGCCTATCAGTTGGATTTACCATCATGGTTGGAAAAGATTCATGATGTGATTCATGTGTCTATGTTGCGCCAATATAGATCAGATCCTTCACATGTGATTTCATTGATAGAAGTTGAGATTCGACCAGATATGACTATGGTGAGGAATTGGTTAAGATTTTGGCTTAAGAAGTCAAATAGTTGAGAAACAAAAACATTTCCCTTATAAAGGTATTATGGCAAAGACATGGGGTTGAAGAGGCTACATGAGAGCTCGAGGAGGCCATGAGAAAACAATACCCAACCTTTTTACCGGTAAGATTTTCGGGGACAAAAATCTCTAAAGGGGGGAGAGTTGTAACATCCCAAATTAGGGTCTAGTCAAAATAGTGGTTTTAAGACCACAAATTCGAAATAAAAATAATTATTTTATGATTTTTTGATGATCCATGATATGATTGCATGTTTGTGTGGAATTTTCATGAAGAAATTCTATACCTAATGTGCCCAATTTGACTTTAGGGACTAAATTGAATAAGTCACAAAACTTGTGTTCTAGTAGCTTCAAGCATGAAATTGTATTGGATTATTAATTAGGGGTCCTTAAATGGCAATTTGACCAAGTTCTAAAATTTTGGACAAAAATGGGCATGAATAGGAAAAATTGGAAAGAAATGCCTTAAGGGCATTTTTGTCATTTGGTAAATAAAAGAATAAAAAGGGAAAAATCAAGTCAAAATCCTGTCCATCTTCCTCATGTGCTGAAATTTGCAAAGGTTCCATAGTTAAGGTTTTCAACTTTTCAAACTTGATTGTAAGTGCTCCCAAGCTCCTTTTTGATGTTCTTTGCATTTTTGAGGTCCTTGAAGCTTGATTTGTCCATTTCTAGCCATATTTTGAGCTAGGGCTCATGTATGAAATTTGAACCATGTGTGATATGTCTATATTTTGATCATTAATGGAAGATTATGAAAGTTTGATGTGTGATGAACATCTTTTACTAAGTGATTTTTAGTGAAAACACCTAAAAAAGGACTTGTTTGTAAAAAGGTGTAAAAATGAGTAGTAAAAATGTGAAATAAAGGAAAATGTGGGCTGATGTGAGCATGGTGTATGTTCGGCTAGGTTTGGGTAACCAAGAAAATGCATGCATTTCATTTTACAAGCCTAAGGATTAAAGTGTAAATAAGTGAAAAGTTAGGGATAAAAAGGTAATTTTACCAAAGTATGAATTATGGGTCAATTCAAACAATGTATGTACTGATCAAGTTAAATTTGGCATTATAGATCAAGAAAAACGTGATTCGGGTCTTTGTCAGGGGAAAAACAAAGTTTACAAGGATTAGGCTCGTTTCTATCGTTTTTTACCGAGGTAAGTTCATTTGTAAATTATGCAATATATACCATACTATAAATTCTCTAATATTGCATGTATGGTAAGTACATATATAATTAATGTGATGTTGTGTCATGTGTTTAATGCTTAAATTTTATTATGAATTATGATTTGATTATTCCATAAGTATGTGATTGGTGTTATGGCTATTGAAATCGACATTACGAGTAAGTTCAACAGAAATATGGTATCGAAGAATCCTGTTTGAACCTTAGGGATAGTTTAGGATACAGGTGACATGTCACTAGGAACTATGTGATCTGAGCTCATGAGTTGTGGTTTGAGTTCATGATATATGTGACACATGTTTTGAAGTTCCGGGTACTGGTCTTGTATGTTCTACCGGTGGCTGGGTAGTTTGGCATGTGTTGCGGATACTTGACAACTTGTGTGAGCAGCCTTGTAGTTACACCCTGACCGATAGCTTGTGTGAGCAGACCCTTGAGTAGCTTCAAAGTGCGCAACATGTGATATGTGATATGTGATATGTGATATGTAGCACCCCAAACCCGGCCTAGACTTTATGGCTGAATCTGGCGTATCAATTCGGAGTGTTTTTCAAAAATTGATCCTTTCATTAAAAATTCGTTACTAAATTTAAATCCTTTTATTATTAATTAACGAAAG
This sequence comes from Gossypium hirsutum, assembly GCF_007990345.1. Classification (NCBI taxonomy): domain Eukaryota; kingdom Viridiplantae; phylum Streptophyta; class Magnoliopsida; order Malvales; family Malvaceae; genus Gossypium; species Gossypium hirsutum. The sequence goes on along the minus strand of NC_053425.1, from coordinate 76,702,004 downwards.
TTCTCATCAAAACGTTTACCTTATTAACCATCAGTGTTATGATAAATTGATTTAAAAACGTGAAAGCATTTTAAGTGATGAAGTTTAAAATGCATGTATTAGAAAACAGTAATTGTTTTAAGAACTCGTCTTTAGCTAGACTAGCAGTTTAAAAATATAAAATCCAAAGCCCAATTAAAAATTAAAACCCATGAATGGCCTTATTACAAAATTAAAAACCCAAAAGTGAAATCTAAATTAAATAAAGTCAAATGCAAGACTCAGCAGTCGTGTGCCCACCTCCAAGTCCCTCGTAGTACCAAATTGTCTAAGGCTGGGGATTACCTATACAATTGAAAAGAAAGGGTGATTTTACGAAAACTCAGTGTGTAATCCCAATATCAAACAAACAATGAATAACACAGTTTGGGCCTTAGCCCAGATCAGTAATAATCGGGCCTGAGCCCATTACAGATCAGTAATAGTTTGGGCTTGAGCCCATTACGAAACAGTAATAGTGTGGGCCTTAGCCCAATGCAGTAACGATACAGTACAATAATGCAACCCAACCCAAACCAGCCAACACACCACTCCATACTAACTAACACACCATGTGGGGACAAAGTCGACCCACCCAGCCAACACACCAATATCGCTACAAAGCTGCTAGTAATAATATTGCAGCAAAGTTGCCAGTATCAGTAACGCAGCAAAGCTACCAGTAACAGTGTATGTGGCAAAGCCACCAGTAATAGTATATGTGGCAAAGCCACTAGTACAGTACACTTCTTCCATAACAGTATCCCAACCCCATGTAGAATGTCATGTTCAGTACAGTCAAATCGTAGCACAAATCTGCCATTTACCTTCAAGGGGTAAAATAGTCATTTTATCCTATAGGGGTATTTTGGTCATTTTACCTGTCTTGGGGTCTAAGCACTCATATTGACCCATCAGAAGGTCTACAGTCGCCTCAAGCGACTCGCGAAACCTTAACAGTCCCAACAGTGTAAATGGGCCCAAAACCCATTATGTGGGCCAAGTAGGCCCACACGCCCGTGTAGCCCATCAAGCCTAAAAATTTCCATGGTCATGTGAACTACACCGGCCAGTCCAGTAATTACCTTATATTGTGAAATTTATCCGTGTAGAGCCCACAAGCCCATTGGCCCACACGGCCCATTTTGGCCTATCGTGGCCTACAACAGTCCAAACTCATGAGCATGCTCATGGCAGCCTCTATAGTCGAACATCCATGTTTCGTGGGCTTGGCTTACCACATCTGTGTTTGCATACCCATGTGGCCAAAAGGCCATTCTTTCAGCTTTTCAGCTTTTCGGCTTTTGCTGTTCTACAGTCTATTCGGTTTGTGAATACACACCTGTTACAAAACGTGCGCCTAACCCAAGAGTTTCCCAAACCTACATTCCATTGTGATAATCCATTAGACGATAAGAACTAGGGTTAATCAGCCTTCTCTAAAAAGAAAATACCATTCAGTTCAACACTTACAGACAGTGCAATTGTCCAAGATTTGATGAAAGGAGGAGTCGGCCTACACCCCTTCACAAGCTTAAACCAAACGTATTAGAAATAGCAGGGACAACACGCACCAAGGGTATCCCTATTCGAGCAATGACAAAACAAGAAAATGTTAATGGAATGAGACCCTATCGAAGAGAAAAGCAAGATGAACGTCGGTAAAGATAAAAAAAAGAAGAACCCGATGTCGAAGAAACACTTACCAGTAATATTCGGCCAACAAAAAAAACTAACTGAGAGAAAATGGAGAACAAAGTACTCAATCAAAAGGAGAATCGATTGAAGAAAGAAGACCAGAAAATAAATTAAAGAAAGAAAAATGGGGAATTCGGTTATGAGAAAATTTGAAAGAAAACAAGGTAGAGTCCTAACAGTATTCGACCAAAGCAAGAAAAGGTAGAAGAGATAACTTACAATTGAGTGATTCGGCAAAGATTGAAACAAAAAGAAAGAGACTTGGGCAAAACAACACAAGGCTTCGGTATTTTGACAATTAAAGGTTTCAGCACATTTATTGAATAGTTGCAGAACAATAGAATCTCAATGAAACGAAAAGAAAAGGCACGAATGGTTACTTGCAATTTTGGCACTAGAGAGAAAAGAGAGAAAAGGAGATTAGGAACTTAGAAATTCAGAAATAAAGAAAATGAGCAAAAATGAAAGAGAACCCACCTAGCCGAATTCCTATATTTTCCCCCTTACCAAAAGTCATTAAGTTAAAATCTAATAGGCACCCACAGACTCCCAAATTCGGCCATTTCCACCCCTTGTCAAACTCCACGATTTTCTCCACCAAAATCTCCCCCATATCCTTAACAACCATCATCCAAACCCTTGATTCTCTCCCTTTGACCAAGTCTACAACCACCTCAGTAGAATTTCAATCCAACTCTACCTCTCTCACCTCATGGCAATAAAATAAATACACCTTGTATGCCATGGGATTTGAACCCAAGCCCTCTCAGTTACCAAGTTACGCCACCTACCACCAAGCCACAAGGCTTTTTGTGATAAAAATCCCTCACATTTAAATATTAGGTCTAAATGCTAACATCTAGATTCACTGAAGAGCAAAAACTAAAACTTTTGTAAAAGCAAGAACTTGAACCCAGACTTCTCTAACACTCCTAAATATGCCTAAACACTTAGCCATTATAGTAGACAATCCATTTGTAAAATTTTCTTGCACAAATAAATTCCAATTGTTCTGATACTCGAAGCCTATTTCTTCTAGGCCCAAAATTTTGGGGCATTACATGATATGAGGTAGCGTTGGCTACATATGGGGCACTTAGGTGAGAAATTTCGATGTATCTGATGGTATTCCAAGTGTTCAATGGGTTGTCCAAGAGAAACTCAATGGGTAATCTCAATGAATACGTCAAAGATGAGAAAGTAAGTTATTTTGTACAAGTGGGCACAGGTATGAACATCGAACACATGAGAATGCCATGAGATATGATGAACTGGTGGTAAGAATGTATATGAGAAAGTTATGCTTATGGGACTTGATGACATTTATGAAACTTTGCCTTATGTTAATTGTATGATTTATGTTGCTTATTATTTGCATTGAACTTGCTAAGCTTTAAAACTTACCCCCTTCCTTTCCTTCTCTTATAGTGTCGCCAAGCTAGCTCGGGGATTGAAAGACGTCGGAGTTTTTGATCACACTATTAATTGAATTTTTGGGTATAGTTAGTCTTAATATTTTGAGTATGGCATGTATAGGGACTTGGTCTTTTTTGTTATGTGTTATATTGATTAGCCAAATGTGTTGGCTTATGAAGGTATTATGACTATTTTGTGTGTGGTCATGAGAGGTGGCTCATATTGATTAACTAGGTTGTAACCCTAATTGTTTATGCATGCATGCAATGTGTTTATGCTTTGTGATGTGGTTGGTGGCTGCTTGTTGGTATAAATGTGATAAATGGCATATATGTGACAGCCCTATTCTGACCCTAGTCGGGAAGTGGTTTCGGGACCGCTAAACCAAGTCGTAGAAATAATTGAATATAATATTTTATGTCTAAAATATGTGATCATGCATGTATGAAATTTGAATGCTTTGATTTTTGTCAATTTGAATGTGTTTCTAAATAAAAAGGACTTATGTGAAAAGCTTTGAATATATGTGTGGCTTATTTTAAGTGATTAATTATTGAATGATGCAAATAAGTGGGTTTGCATGTCAATTTGCCACTTTTAATGTTAGTGGCCGGCCATGATGGTTTTGGTGAGCAAAATAAGCATATTTGATATGTATAATAACGAATTGATATTTCTTTTAAGTAGTTTATTGATATATTCATTATTATATAGTTTATTGATAAAAATAAAATAAGAATTTGGTGAAGAAAACAAGAAATCATCTTTGTTTCTTCACCTAGCTAAAATTCATAAAAAGAAGAAGAGTAATGGATGGTTTTGGGACCGTTCGGTCAATTGGAGGCAAATTTGAAGGTAATTTGATGTGGTTTTGTAAATTGTTGATGAATTTGTGTTTCTCTTCTTTTTCTAGCCGAAACCCACTCAATAAATTTAGTTTATGAGGCATTTTAGATTCGGCCTTAGTGAAAATGAGTGAGGAAATTTGAGTTGAGGATAGAAGATAGTAAACAAATGTTCAATGGACAATTTGATACCAAAATTCATATGTTTATGAGCTTGTTTTTGAAAAGTATGTTACATGTGAGTGATTAGTTCATGAAGGGATTTTCGGTTATGTTTGTTTTGTATGAGTAATGGATTGTTGAGTTCATGCTATTATGAATAAAATTGATTAAGAGAGGCTTGAGATAATTAAATATGCATGTTGGTGGTAAGATGATCATTCTGCTTTTATCATGGAAGCATAGGGAGCTTGTTAAAAGTTGAATTTTATAAAAGTTAAATGTGTGTGTGCTTGTGCTAGTACCGAATGTGCCTCGGGTAATTTAGCATTGAGTTTGGTGTTATATGAATTGAGTTTTATGGTTTTGGATTTTTTTAAAAAAAATAAAAAAATATATAATAATAAAGTTTTAGTAATTATACATATGTTTGCCGAATCTAGAACTAAGGAAATGCATAATGAACATTCGGTTTTGGACTTTTAAGTGTTGTTAAATACTTTGAATAATATATATAAGCGGCTTTGATATGTGAAATTCGGCCAAGTGGTTATAAGAATGATTTTAGAAATTCAATGATATTCGGCCAATTTGAATAATTCAAGGCACCTCAAGCAAATTAGTTTTAGATGTTATTAAATATTGAAGATTATTTAAGCATATTACCAAATGTGATTTTAGTTAATGATTAGGTTATGAGTGCTGATTTTGTTTTATAATTAGCCGAATGTGTATATGTATGCTATGAGGTGGTTTAGCTTAAAGAAAATTAAGGTGCTCGGAAGGTGATTGCCGTGGATAGTTTAAGTAATGAAATTTAATTTCTGTTATGTAAAGTGATGACATTGCCGTTTGTAAATTGAGTAGTTAAAATTGTTGATTGAGCATCAAGAGCTTAAGGGGACAAACTTGGATCGAGGAAAAAACGAAGGTAGTAGTGTAGTCGATATAGCCGTACGATAACTTTTGAGGTAAGCTCTTAAATGATTAAGTTGAATTTATGTGTTTAAAGATTAAATGAAATAGAATAAAGTTTTAGTATATGTGATATATAAATATATATATTTTCGAATGATTAATAATGTTCATAATATGAACCGAAAATGGCTATCTTACTCGATTGAATTGTGCATGGAAATGAGGTATATGCTAAAAGAGTTTTAGAGAATGATATATGATCCCTGTGTTTCGGTTAAGTAATGGTAAATAGAATGAGTATGAATTTAGTGAGGACTATGTGTGATAGCCAAATGTCTTATGAACTAATATGTGTGAATGGTATTTTGAATACATGAGATAAGATGGAATAATCGAAAGCATCATGAGTTAAGACGTGAATAAAATACTATGAATTTCTTGTAAATGCCGAATAGTGAATACATTTGGCTATGAAATTATGCTTTAAATTCTTGAATGTATTTGAAATCAATATAAGGAAATGGTATTGTAATAAATTATGTGATGAAATTACCGAATGAATTATGAGATGGATTATGGATTAATGTTACAAAGTAAGTGAAACTATTAATTTGATTAGGAAATTGAAGAAGGGAAATTGAGATCTTAGTAAGTTCTTAAGTGTTTGAACTTTTGGAAATTTAAGAGTAATTTGTAATATATCTGCTTGGGACAGCATCAATAACGTGATTTTCGAAAATCACCATAAATTGTGCGAGTGGAGTTAGAAGCTGAATAAATTATGTAATTAAATCTTAATGAGTCTAGTTTCTAATGAAATCAATGAGGACATATTTTGACTTCTGTACAATTAGAAATTTGATTCGTAGTAAAGGGTGGTCAGACTAGTCAAACAGTGAAACAGGGGAAACTTTAATAAAAATATGGTATTGATTGGCCAAACTAAAAATTCTGAAAATTTTATGGATAAAAGACATATGAGTCTATTTTCAGGGAAATTTTACGACAATTGATTTGGAGTTTCGTAGCTCCAATTATTAATAATTTAATGACTGTTACTCAGGAAGATAGCTTGTAGTGAATTTGTGATTATGTTATAAACATTGATAAAACTGTTTGAGTTGCTTATAAGATATTGATTAAAACCATATGTGAATTTTGAATTTTGACGTTAGGAAATGATATATGAGTGTCAGATGGATCTTTGATGTTAAAATTTGTGAAATTATAAGTTTATAAGTATTGAATTATTGGAGATGAACATGTCATTGCCGAATGTAAAATAAAATGTTAAATAATTATAATTAAAAACATATTTGATTAAATATTGGTAATCAAAGTACCGAATCCATATTAAAATGAGGCTATAAGCCATGAATGACTAGTATACCTAGTTGATTTTGATATGATGAAATTGATGTACAAGATTTGTATATGTGGTGAGGCCGAAATGGCTATTATTAAATGTGTGCAAGTTATCTGAATGGCCTTTATGAAAATGTGTGCTATCTTCTTTGTATAGTGAGGCCGAATGGTTACTTAGAAATGCAATATGGCTGAGTGATTATTTAAATGAAAGCAAAGTATATGATGTATTAGCAAGTAATGATAAAAGTATTATCTTATATATGTGCTTGCCTATGTGGTGTGACTGAATGGGCAAGTGTGAAATGTACATATGTTTATGTGTATATAATGTGGCCGAATGATCAATTGTGAAAAGTGTGTACTATTAGATATTTGATAAGGCCAAAGTTAGTAAAAAGTATATAAAATAAATTGTGCTGAGATTGTATCTGGGTTTAAAGTTCCGTAGGCTTCGTGCTGGTGTTATGTTCGGGTTTTATACCTCTCAGGCCAAGTGCTAGTGAATTTGATAAAGTATATGACTAGAGATCCTATGCTAAGATGATAAATTGAACTCATATTACACATTAAGTGATTCAGGTATGTGATATATATATTATATATGTGAGATTGATCTGATGGGAATTAAGAATGTGTAATGAGAAGCATATGAAAAGATGTTGTAAATTCATATGTATATTTGTATATGTGTGCATTCAGTTATTATGCAAAGTTACAAGATAGTTTTCGATATGCCATTTAACTATGAATGTTGAAAGTAAGTGTGAGTAAGAAATGATACACTAGTGAAATTTGAACGAATTAAAGTTTATCCGGAAGCTTGTAAATATTATGTTTATATGAGTTTGAGTATAAACGGAGTAAAATGATATGTGTTTGTGCATAATCGGCCAAATAGTATTGTACTCAGAAAGTGTTATGTGATTTCGAACATTTAGTTTGTTTTTTTTTAAGTTCAACTGTTTAAATTGCTTAAGACTTACTAAGTTTATGAAAGCTTACTTTGAATGTTATGTTTCTCTGTTTATTTTTGTAGATTGTTGACTCTTACTATTAGCTCGGGGATCGTCAGCACTTCGTCACACTATCTACTATTGTGGTAATCATGTGATTTGGACTTAGCCTATGGCATGTATAGGATAGACTATAAGTAGAATGATATTTTGACTATTGTATATAAGCCATGCGAATATGGCATCTTATGGAAGTTTACTTTTATATGTTTTAAATTCGATCTTTTTTTGTGTCTATTAGTTATATAAATAAATGATCTTTTATTTAATAAAAGGTTTAAAATTTTACTGTTCTGATCTGATTCCTAATTTTTAGTAACGTCTCATCCTATTCCGGCAACGGTTACGGGATAGGGGTGTTACATTTTTATTGGTATCAGAGCTACGGTTTAGTCGATTCTAGGACTAACGTAGCACGTGTGAGTCTAGCTATACATGCCATAAAGTGATAGAATGATAGTGTGATGATTTCTGACAGTTAAAATGTGTTTTTCGTAATATAATGAATTCTGATCCCAATCAAGCTGTAGCATATGGTATTGAGAGGATTGAAACATGCTTATGATGTGTCAAAATTGAGAAAGGTATGAATAGAAGTATGATATACATTTGAAGTATTGAAATGCAAAGTAATTTTGCTGAATGTGTTATGAAATAAATATGGAAAAGTATATTAGGATAATAGTGATGTATATTGTATGCATAAGAAGTTATATTTTGGTTCAAGATTTTATGTAAATGGGTGAAATATATACATATATATGTCATCTATTAGAGATGGAATTGCTGTGTAGTTTCTGCTTTGTTAATGTTATTTATGATGTTATGTTTTAAATATGTGAATGAGAACTTTGAAGAGAAAATAATGTATTTGGAATGAGCTTACATGTAAATGATATCTATGATATAATGTCAAGGTGTATATGATATGTATTTATTGAAACGAAGTAAGTGAATTACAAATATGACATGCTATATGAAATGTATTAAAATGTGAATAAATATGCATGAAACTTAGTGATGTGTATTCGGACCTTCGTGCCTAGCAGGCTTCGTGCCGGTGATGTGTATTTGGGCCTTCGTGCCTAGCAGGCTTCGTGCCGGTGATGTGTATTCGGGCCTTCATGCCTAGCAGGCTTCGTGCCGGTGATGTGTATTCGGGTCTTCGTGCCTAGCAGGCTTAATGCCGGTGATTCGAGCAAGGTTTAAGTGTTCATTACTATATGAATTCAAAGTTAAATGAAAGAATACGTTTAAAGTGTACATATATGATGTTTTATAGACTTGGTTAAGTCATTTCAATGTGTAATAACGAATGAATATGGGCATTATGTGTGCGAATGATTAGAGGCACTGTGTGTGCAAATTATTTTAATCGAGCACTATGTGTGTGAGATCGATAATTGAGGCACCGTGTGTGCAAATTCCTTTAACCGATCACTATGTGTGCGAGATCGGTAATTGAGGCACTATGTGTGCGAGTTCTTCAACCGAGCACTATGTGTGCGAGATCGGTTAGTGGGCACTAAGTGTGTGAAATGAGATTCGTGTAAGACCTCGTTTGGGACGAAGGCATTGATTTGAGATGTTGTGTAAGACCATGTCTAGGACATGGCATCGACTCGATATGTGATAACATGTAAGACCATGGTTGGACTATGGCTTTAAGTAAACGACGTACTCAGACAAGTACGACGCTCTTTAAATTGACAAATGTTAGGAAGTAGAATTGAAGTTAGATGTTGAATTTTAATTAGATACTGATATTTGGTATCTGAGTTTGAATTGGGGATTAATAGATATAAATTGACGATTGATTATTATTTCAGCTGTAATTTTGTTATAAGTGGATACGTGAAAAAAAAAGTGGTGGATATGTTGTTAAGGAATGGATTTATGTTATATGTACACTTAAGTGCTTAGTTGAAAATGTGTTATGGATTTAGTCTATGAGATTCTCGGTATATGAAGTTATATGTGCTATTGCTGAATGGACACTATTTTGTTAATCTTGTCCAAGAAATTATTTTGATTAAGTTTCGACATTCGAAAGTCTGTAAGAATTTTTGATGAATGCTGATTATTTTGGATATACGAGTTATGCGCTAGAATAAATCTCATGCCAGTGTATTATATTAGGCTTTATGCCTATTCGACTGTATACGGGTAACGTTAACTATGATTGAATGTGCTAAATGAACTAAATGTTCAGGTACGTGGAAGTTGACTTTACTTTTGGAAATAAGTTAAGTTGAATATTGAGATGTGATAAAGTTATAAAGGATATTCATTGGGATGTTTGAGAATATGTATACTTTCGGCCAGGTTACAGCTTATACATGAATGAAAATGTGGGTTATGAATATGTGAGTTGATGTTATGTATTATACATGTTAATATGTGATTTATATGTGTTTGAAATGCAAGTATCAATTCAATTAAGTGATTATTGCTTATGAAATCAAGAAAATGAGATGTATGTGTATACTTGTAAAAATATTTATGTATTTGTTTTAAGATAAGAAAGTGATTTTATAGATCGATGTGAAAGTAGTAATGAATTACAATTGTTATTGATGAGTTAATGTTTATATGGACATAATTCAATAAGAGGACGTTATCCTAACCTAGTCGCTACTAAGATTTTCGGGGACGAAAATTACAAAGGGGGGGAGAGTTGTGACAGCCCTATTCTGACCCTAGTCGGGAAGTGGTTCCGAGACCGCTAAACCAAGTCGCAGAAATAATTGAATATAATATTTTATGTCTAAAATATGTGATCATGCATGTGTGAAATTTGAATGTTTTGATTTTTGTCAATTTGAATGTGTTTCTAAATAAAAAGGACTTATGTGAAAAGCTTTCAAAAATATGTGTGGCTTATTTTAAGTGATTAATTATTGAATGATGCAAATAAGTGGGTTTGCATGTCAATTTGCCACTTTTAATGTTAGTGGCTGGCCATGATGGTTTTGGTGAGCAAAATAAGCATATTTTATATGTATAATAACGAATTGATCTTTTTTTAAGTAGTTTATTAATATATTCATTATTATATAGTTTATTGATAAAAATAAAATAAAAATTTGGTGAAGAAAACAAGAACTCATCTTTGTTTCTTCACCTAGCTGAAATTCATAAAAAGAAGAAGAGTGAAGGATGGTTTTGGGACCGTTCGGTCAATTGGAGGCAAATCTGAAGGTAATTTGATGTGGTTTTGTAAATTGTTGATGAATTTGTGTTTCTCTTCTTTTTTTAGCCGAAACCCACTTGATAAATTTAGTTTATGAGGCATTTTAGATTCGACCTTAGTGAAAATGAGTGAGGAAATTTGAGTTGAGGATAGAAGATAGTAAACAAATGTTCAATGGACAATTTGATACCAAAATTCATATGTTTATGAGCTTGTTTTTGAAAAGTATGTTTCATGTGAGTGATTAGTTCATGAAGGGATTTTAGGTTATGTTTGTTTTGTATGAGTAATGGATTGTTAAGTTCATGCTCTTATGGATAAAATTGATTAAGAGAGACTTGAGATAATTAAATATGCATGTTGGTGGTAAGATGAGCATTCGGTTTTTATCATGGAAGCATAGGGAACTTGTTAAAAGTTGAATTTTATAAAAGTTAAATGTGTGTGTGCTTGTGCTAGTGCCGAATGTGCCTCGGGTGATTTAGCATTGAGTTTGGTGTTATATGATTGAGTTTTATGGTTTTGGATTTTTTTTAAAAAAATAAAAAAAATATAAAAATAATAAAGTTTTAGTAATTATACATGTGTTTGCCGAATCTAGAACTAAGGAAATGCATAATGAACATTTGGTTTTGGACTTTTAAGTGTTGTTAAATACTTTGAATAATATATATAAGTGGCTTTGATATGTGAAATTCGACCAAGTGGTTATAAGCATGATCTTAAAAATTCAATGATATTCGGCCAATTTGAATAATTCATGGCACCTCAAGCAAATTAGTTTTAGATGTTATTAAATATTGAAGATTATTTAAGCATATTACCAAATGTTATTTTAGTTAATGATTAGGTTATGAGTGCTAATTTTGTTTTATAATTAGCCGAATGTGTATATGTATGCTATGAGGTGGTTTAGCTTAAAGAAAATTAAGGTGCTCGGAAGGTGATTTCTGTGGATAGTTTAAGTAATGAAATTTAATTTCTGTTATGTAAAGTGATGACATTGCCGTTTGTAAATTGAGTAGTTAAAATTGTTGATTGAGCATCAAGAGCTTAAGGGGACAAACTCGGATCGAGGAAAAAATGAAGGTAGTAGTGTAGTCGATATAGCAGTACGATAACTTTTGAGGTAAGCTCTTAAATGATTAAGTTGAATTTATGTGTTTAAAGATTAAATACATATAGAATAAAGTTTTAGTATATGTGATATATAAATATATATATTTTCGAATGAGTAATAATGTTCATAATATGAGCCGAAAATGGCTATCTTACTTGATTGAATTGTGCATGGAAATGAGGTATATGCTAAAAGAGTTTTAGAGAATGATATATGATCTCTGTGTTTCGGTTAAGTAATGGTAAATAGAATGAGTATGAATTTAGTGAGGACTATGTGTGATAGCCAAATGTCTTATGAACTAATATGTGTGAATGGTATTTTGAATACATGAGATAAGATGGAATAACCGAAAGCATCATGAGTTAAGACGTGAATAAAATACTATGAATTTCTTGTAAATGCCGAATAGTGAATACATTTGGCTATGAACATATGCTTTAAATTCTTGAATGTATTTGAAATCAATATAAGGAAATGGTATTTTAATAAATTATGTGATGAAATTACTGAATGAATTATGAGATGGATTGTGGATTAATGTTACAAAGTTAGTGAAACTACTAATGTGATTAGGAAATTGAAGAAGGGAAATTGAGATCTTAGTAAGTTCTTAAGTGTTTGAACTTTTGGAAGTTTAAGAGTAAATTGTAATAGATCTGCTTGGGACAGCAGCAATAACGCGATTTTGGAAAATCACCATAAATTGTGGAAGTGGAGTTAGAAGCTGAATAAATTATGTAATTAAATCTTAATGAGTCTAGTTTCTAATGAAATCAATGAGAACATATTTTGACTTCTGTACAAGTAGAAATTTGATTCGTAGTAAAGGGTGGTCAGACTAATTAAACAGTGAAACAGGGGAAAATTTATGAAAAATCTGGTATTGATTGGCCAAACTAAAAATTCCAAAAATTTTATGGATAAAATATGTGACAGCCCAAAATTGACCCTAGTCGGGAAGTGGTTTCGGGACCACAAACCGAGTCATACTAATAATTAGCCATCATATTTGATGCTTATTATATGTATATATGCATGTGTGAAAATTTCATGCTTGAATTTTGTTAATTGTAAGTGAATTTTATTAAATAGGACTTATGTGAGAAAATTTAGAAATGTGCTAGGCAAATGTGAAGTGGCCTATTAATGCATGTTATGAAAATGATGGGTTTGCATGTCAAATTACCCAAAATTTGAGCTAGTGGCCGGCCATGCTATGGGTGGAAACATGTTGGGAACATGTTGGCTTAGTGTGTTATGTTAGAAAGAATAAATAAAGGGTTAGTAATTAAGTAATGAAAAGGGAGGGGTGATGAAAACAAAGTTGTCTCATCCATTCCCCCCCCTCCATTTGCCGTAACTAGACAAAGAAAAGAAAAAAAAAGAAAGGGTGTCATCCTTTAACACCTTGGCCGAAAATTTGAAGGAGGAAGGAAGAAGAAAGGTTGAAGAGATTCGGCCATGCATGTAACTAGGCTAAGGTATGTTTGATGATGTTCCAAGAGATGCATGCATGTTTTAGTTGTTAGTTTGAGTTCTACCTAGCCCATGGTCTAAATCTTGCTAGGTGATGGAGATGATATTCGGCCATGGGTGTTGTCTTTCTTGGTTGGTGTTTTGATGTTGTGGTGATGAGGCATGAAGATGATTGAGCTTGAGTGTTTAATAAAAAGGTTTGGATGTGAGAGTGTGTGAGGAGTAGAAATGAGGGGTCTTAGCAACTTCATGAAGGTTCGGCCATGGTGCTTCAATATTGCACTTGTGGTTAACCCTAGGATTAATTAGTTATATGGTTAGTATGGGTATGGGTGACCGAATATGAGAGCATGAATAGATGGAGAGTTTGGTGAATCGATATGTGGTAAATGTTAAATGTTAAATGAAATGGAAATGATAGATTAATGTTGCACATTCGGCTATAGTTAGGCATGTTGATGATCTTATCTTGACTTAGATAATTAGGCATAAAAGGGTGGTAATGAGGTTGAGGTTGTTGACTGGTTAGTTGGGTAACAAATGAAGCATTCGGCCATCACTTGGGAGCTTATGTGATGTTGAGTTTAAAATTAGCAAAGGTGATTACCGAATGTCCAAGTATGCATATGCATGTGTGATTAGATTATTGATAGTATGGTAATTGCATGAGGTTATTAGCCAAATAGCTAAGAACATAAAGTAGCAAGATGAAAATTTTACCATGTCGTTTCGTATGTCATAAAATCATTAAAATGTGGATACCAATATATGTAGCAAAGCGGTTAAATGAGTTAATTTATTTGTTTAAGCTCAAGACTCTAAAGGAGAGGCATCCAACAAGGGAAAATCGAAAGTCATCGAGTAGCCGACTTGGAACTATTTTACCTAACACAAGGTAAGTCATTAAGCATATCTTTGGTATTGATTTAAATGATCGTAATACCTATACAATTGTGTTTAATGAGATGAAATGTATACAAATGTATATGTATGCAGAGATGAAATTTGTCGAATGTAAAAAAAGAAGTGAAGCCTATAGAGTGGCTGGTTTTCGGCACTGAGTGTGCGGGCAATAAGTGTTCACGGTTGTGAGATTGGCACTAGGTGTGCGAACTTGAAATGCATGGCACTAAGTGTGCGAGTTTAAAGTACATGGCACTAAGGGTGCGTGGTTGATGATTAAGCACTATGTGTGCGAACCCACTATATATGTATATTTTCTATAAATTATTTACGTTAAGGATGCGACATTACCGAGTCGATTTTGGACAGCGGAAAAAGGTAAGTACCTTGAGTTCATGGCTAATAGGCGCTACGTTTATATTTGGAGTTGAACTTGGTAAGTTTTGAACCTATGTGACAATTATACTTGAAGTCACGTATGTAAGATTTATCGTGGAATAGGTGAAAGGTTGTCGAGTTGTATGATTGTAACGAAAATAAAATGATGTATGAAATTGCCTCAAATATCCTATCGATTAGTATATGGAATGTGAATGCATGACTTGGTATGAGATGGAACCGATAGGCCTAAGGAACTATGGTATGGTTCGGTGTGGATGGAGTAACTAGCCTCGTTCCATTTTGTTTCCTCTTGTGATAATGTTATTAATGGATGGTAGTGCATTGCTTATGACTTACTGAGTTATATACTCACTCGGTGTTTTCCTTGTCACCTATTTTAGGCTTCTTGGATTCGTTTCCTTCGCGTGGTCGGGCCGTCATCGAAGTCATCACAGCAGCTAGCAAGTTTTGGTACTTTCTTCTTAGTCGGCTTAGGAGAACATTTCGGCATGTATAGGCTATTATGTTGTGTTTGAACTTTGGTATGTAAACTTTTAGCCATGCGAAAATGGCATAAATGTTCGGTTGGATTTGGTTTTATAACGTTAGATCGTAAGTCTTGGAAATTCGATTTTTATGCCATATGTCATGGCTGATTAATTTTGGTGTTAAGATTCATGATATGGCAATAGTGTAGTAGGGAGATGTTTTACAATGATTAGCCTTTGGTATGGCTAGTCATGATTATAATTTTGTGATATGTATGACGAATTACTAGTTAGATCAATGAGAAATCACGAAGTGGGCATAGTTGCTTCAGTAACAGATGCTGGCAGCAGCAGTGACGTGGGATTGAAAAATTACAAAAATTAGTAGGAATGTAATTAAATAGTGAATAAATTATGTAATCGAAGCTCGATGAGTCTATTTTCATATAGAAGTAACGAAACGATCATATGGACAGTATGTTAAGAGATATTCAGGTTCTCGTGAGACAGGGCCAGAACGGTTTCTGGGTTCCCTGTTCCGACTTTGGAAATTCATTATAAATTAACCAGAGATAATTAGGAGTCAGGCCATATATGTATAGATTCCTCTCTGAGTCTAGTTTCTATAGAAACAAACGGCATCAGTATTGAAGCTCTGTGCAGGGAGTTATCCAAATCGTAATGCATGAAGGTCAGTGTAGTCGCACCCTGTAATAGGGGAGATTTTAACTAATAAACTGTACTAATTGGTCCCACCAAAAATTATACAAAAATTCTACCATATAGGTATATGAGTCTAGTTCCAGGGAAGATTTACGGAACTGGATTTCGAGTTTCAGAACTCAAGATATGATTTTTAAAGCGACTAGTACGCAGATTGCCAGCTTGTCTGGGAAATGTCAAATAAGTGGTTTGAAGTCTGTTAACACCTCGTGTTCGACTCCGGCGACGGTCTCGGGTTCGGGGTGTTACAATTTTATTGGTATCAGAGCTATGGTTTAGTCGGTTCTAGGACTACCATAGCGCGTATGAGTCTAGCTATACATGCCTTAATGTTAATGTTTAAATGTGTGATGACTTCTGACGGTTAAAATTTTTTGTTTTGATTAGTAAATGGACCCCAGTGTAGAAAGAACCTTGGCGGATGACGTTGAAAGTGTAGCGGCTGCTCCTGCACAAGGGACGCCGCCTGTTGAACCTCAGTCATCTGCGAATAATCAAGGTGAGGGGGCTAAACAAGCCTTCTTTACCATGATGAATGAGTGGGTCGCGCAATATGCCCGAACCAATCCGGCTGTCCAACAATTCCCGAATTTGAATAATCCACCCCAGGAGCCCGTAATGCCATCAGTCACTGATCCTGTGAGGCTGAGTAAGCCACCTGTAGACTTGATTAGGAAGCGCGGGGTTGAGGAGTTCAGGGCCATAGTTACTGATGATGCTGAAAGGGCCGAGTTCTGGCTTGATAACACTATTCGGGTGTTTGATGAACTGTCATGCACACCCGATGAATGTCTAAAGTGTGCTATATCCTTGTTGCGGGACTTAGCCTACTATTGGTGGAGGACTCTGATTTCCATAGTCCCAAACGAACGAGTTACTTGGGACTTCTTTCAAACAGAATTCCGAAAGAAATATATTAGTCAACGGTTCATTGATCAAAAGCGCAAGGAATTCTTGGAACTCAAGCAAGGCCGTATGACAGTATCTGAATACGAACATGAATTCGTAAGACTCAGTAGGTATGCCCGGGAGTGTGTAGCTGATGAGGTTGCTATGTGCAAGAGATTCGAAGAAGGATTGAATGAAGATGTAAAGCTACTAGTGGGTATTTTGGAGATAAAAGAATTCGTAACACTAGTCGAACGAGCCTGCAAGGCGGAAGAACTTGGAAAGGAGAAGAAGAAGGCTGAATTTGAAGCTAGAGACTATCAAAAAAGATCGACGGGTAAAGCTCCGTTCTCAGCTGTAAAGAAATTCAGGGAGGACACTAATAAGTGAGGGCGACTGCGGGAATTTCCATCAGAGCACGACCCTCGACGGACTCCCGAGCTACTTCAGTAGCTAGTGTGGGCAACAATCGTCAAGAGAAACCTGAATGTCCCCAATGCGGAAGACGACACCTAGGTGAATGTTGGGGTAAGTCTACTAACAGGGCATGTTACGGATGCGGTTCGAAGGACCACTTCATTAGAGATTGCATGGAGCTTGATGAGAAGAATAAGATTCAAGGTGCAAGACCTAGTGGAGTGACAACTAGAGGTAGACCACCGAGAATTTTAGGAGGTAAGGGTGGTAGTCAGAGAGGGGCCTCTGATACGGCTGTTCGAGCCGAGAACCGTACTCCTGTTAGAGCATATGCCATTCGCGCACGAGAGGAGGCATCCTACCCTGACGTCATCACTGGTACCTGCACTCTCTTTGATACTAATGTGATTGCATTGATTGACCCTGGCTCTACTCATTCATATGTATGCGAAACCTTAGCATCCAGTAAGACTCTACCTGTTGAGTCTACTGAGTTCGTAATTCGAGTGTCAAACCCTTTGGGTCAATACGTACTTGTTGATAAAGTGTGTAAGAGATGCCCTCTAATAATCCGAGAATCCTGTTTTCCGGCCGATTTGATGCTTTTGCCGTTTGACGAATTTGATGTTATTCTTGGTTTGGATTGGTTGACCGCGCATGATGCGGTTGTGAATTGTAAAAGCAAGACTATTGATTTGAGGTGCACAAATAACGAGATAATCCGAGTTGAGTCTACGGACTTAAGGGGGTTGCCAGCTGTAATATCAGCAATGTTAGCCCAGAAATATGTAAGAAAAGGGTGCGAAGCATACCTTGCGTATGTACTTGATGACAAAGAATTAGAAAAGAAACCCGAATCTGTGCCGGTGGTTTGTGAATACCCGGATGTTTTTCCTGAAGAGTTACCGGGTTTGCCACCTGTTCGGGGGATAGAGTTTGGTATTGAGCTTGTACCTGGAACTACGCCAATTTCGATAGCTCCGTATCGTATGGCACTAACCGAGTTAAAAGAATTGAAAGCTCAATTGCAAGAGTTGACGGATAGAGGTTTCGCTCGACCAAGTTTCTCACCTTGGGGTGCACCAGTATTGTTCGTGAAAAAGAAGGACGGAACCATGAGGTTGTGCATTGACTATCGTCAACTGAATAAAGTGACGATAAAGAATAAATATCCGTTACCGCGTATTGATGATTTATTTGATCAATTAAAGGGAGCCTCAGTGTTTTCAAAGATAGATTTGAGATCGGGTTATTATCAGTTGCGGATTCGAGATTCGGACGTACCCAAAACTGCTTTCAGAACGAGACGGTCACTACGAGTTCTTAGTGATGCCGTTCGGGCTCACTAATGCCCCTGCGGTATTTATGGATTTGATGAATCGGATCTTCAGACCATATTTGGATCGGTTCGTAGTTGTGTTCATTGATGACATCTTGGTCTATTCAAGAGATGAGACCGAACATGCTGAACACCTGAGATTAGTGTTGCAAATTTTGCAGGATAAGCAGTTATATGCGAAGTTCAGTAAGTGTGAGTTCTGGTTAAGAGAGGTTAGCTTCTTGGGTCATGTGGTATCCGCATCGGGTATTCGAGTTGACCCGAGCAAAATTTCAGCCATACTTAACTGGAAGCCTCCAAGAAATGTTACCAAAGTTCAGAGCTTCCTGGGGCTCGCCGGTTATTACCGACGATTTGTAAAAGGTTTCTCGATGATAGCCACACCAATGACGAAGCTACTTCAAAAGGATGCTAAGTTCGAATGGACGGAGAAATGTCAGAAAAGCTTCGATCAACTGAAAACTCATTTGACTGAAGCTCCAATTTTAGTGCAACCCGAATCAGGCAAAGAGTTTGTCATTTATAGTGACGCATCCCTACTCGGGTTGGGTTGCGTATTGATGCAAGAAGGTCGAGTTGTGGCCTATGCGTCGAGACAATTGAAGCCACACGAGAGAAATTATCCAACCCATGATCTCGAACTAGCCGCCATCGTATTTGCTTTGAAAATATGGCGACATTATTTGTTTGGCGAAAAGTGCCATGTATTTTCGGATCACAAAAGTCTCAAATATTTGATGACTCAAAGAGACTTAAATCTGCGACAGAGACGTTGGCTTGAGTTGTTGAAAGATTACGAGCTTGTCATTGATTACCACCCGGGAAAGGCTAATGTGGTTGCGGATGCCTTAAGCCGAAAATCGCTGTTTGCTTTACGAGCGATGAATGTGCACTTGTTTGTTCTACCCGACAATGTGTTAGTAGCTGAATTAAAGGCCAAACCATTATTGATTCATCAAATTCGTGAAGCTCAGAAAGTCGACGATGAATTGGTTGCAAAACGGGCTGAATGTGTTCCGAATATGGAATCCGAATTTCATATTGATGATGACGATTGTTTGAGATTCAGAAGTCGTTTGTGTGTTCCAAGGAATTCGGAACTCATTTCGATGATTCTGAACGAAGCCCATTGTAGCCGAATGTCAATTCACTCGGGGAGTACGAAAATGTACAACGATTTGAAACGTCGGTTTTGGTAGCATGGTATGAAACGGGACATCTCCGACTTTGTTTCGAGATGTTTAATATGTCAACAAGTGAAAGCAGAACATCAAGTGCCTTCAGGATTACTTCAGCCGATCATGATACCCGAGTGGAAATGGGATCGAGTCACAATGGACTTTGTGTCCGGACTGCCATGGTCAGCAAGTAAGAAGGATACGATTTGGGTTGTTGTTGATAGACTGACTAAGTCGGCTCACTTTATCCCCGTGCGTACGGATTTTTCATTGGATAAATTAGCCGAATTGTATGTTTCTCAGATTGTGAGATTACACGGGGTACCTATTTTTATCGTGTCGGATAGAGATCCGAGATTCACCTCACGATTTTGGAAGAAATTGCAAGAAGCTTTGGGTACCAAGCTGCATTTTAGCACCGCTTTTCATCCCCAAACCGATGGTCAATCCGAGCGGATAATTCAGATACTCGAGGATATACTGAGATGCTGCATCCTTGAGTTTAGTGGTTCATGGGAACGGTATTTACCTTTGATTGAATTCGCTTACAACAATAGTTTTTTCAATCAAGTATTAAGATGGCACCTTACGAGGCTTTGTACGGTCGTAAATGCCGTACACCAT
This sequence comes from Gossypium hirsutum, assembly GCF_007990345.1. Taxonomy (NCBI): domain Eukaryota; kingdom Viridiplantae; phylum Streptophyta; class Magnoliopsida; order Malvales; family Malvaceae; genus Gossypium; species Gossypium hirsutum. The sequence continues at coordinate 76,681,836 of NC_053425.1, read as the reverse complement.
TGTTTTGGACCGAGCTCGGTGAAAGTAAAATTTTCGGAGTCGATTTGATTAAAGATGCCGAACAGAAAGTAAGGGTAATCCGTGAAAGTCTAAAGGCAGCCACAGATCGTCAGAAATCGTATGTGGATTTGAAACGAAAAGACATTGAATATCAGGTGGGAGATAAAGTGTTTCTTAAAGTTTCGCCTTGGAAAAAGGTACTCAGATTTGGCCGAAAGGGCAAGTTGAGTCCGAGATTCATTGGGCCATACGAAATATCCGAACGAGTCGGTCCAGTTGCGTATCGATTGATTTTACCCCCTGAACTTGAAAAGATTCACGACGTCTTTCATGTTTCGATGCTTCGACGCTATAGATCTGATCCTTCGCACATAATTAGTCCGTCGGAGGTTGAAATTCAAGCCGATATGAGTTATGAAGAAGAGCCGATGCGTATCCTAGCTCGTGAAGTGAAGAAGTTGCGAAACAAAAGGGTTCCGTTAGTAAAGGTGTTATGGCTCAAACACGGGATCGAGGAAGCTACTTGGGAAACCGAGAGCTCGATGAAAGAACGATACCCAAACCTATTTACCAGTAAGATTTTCGGGGACGAAAATTTCTTGAGTGGGGGAGAGTTGTGACAGCCCAAAATTGACCCTAGTCGGGAAGTGGTTTCGGGACCACAAACCGAGTCATACTAATAATTAGCCATCATATTTGATGCTTATTATATGTATATATGCATGTGTGAAAATTTCATGCTTGAATTTTGTTAATTGTAAGTGAATTTTATTAAATAGGACTTATGTGAGAAAATTTAGAAATGTGCTAGGCAAATGTGAAGTGGCCTATTAATGCATGTTATGAAAATGATGGGTTTGCATGTCAAATTACCCAAAATTTGAGCTAGTGGCCTGCCATGCTATGGGTGGAAACATGTTGGGAACATGTTGGCTTAGTGTGTTATGTTAGAAAGAATAAATAAAGGGTTAGTAATTAAGTAATGAAAAGGGAGGGGTGATGAAAACAAAGTTGTCTCATCCATTCCCCCCCTCCATTTGCCGTAACTAGACAAAGAAAAGAAAAAAAAAAGAAAGGGTGTTCATCCTTTAACACCTTGGCCGAAAATTTGAAGGAGGAAGGAAGAAGAAAGGTTGAAGAGATTCGGCCATGCATGTAACTAGGCTAAGGTATGTTTGATGATGTTCCATGAGATGCATGCATGTTTTAGTTGTTAGTTTGAGTTCTACCTAGCCCATGGTCTAAATCTTGCTAGGTGATGGAGATGATATTCGGCCATGGGTGTTGTCTTTCTTGGTTGGTGTTTTGATGTTGTGGTGATGAGGCATGAAGATGATTGAGCTTGAGTGTTTAATAAAAAGGTTTGGATGTGAGAGTGTGTGAGGAGTAGAAATGAGGGGTCTTAGCAACTTCATGAAGGTTCGGCCATGGTGCTTCAATATTGCACTTGTGGTTAACCCTAGGATTAATTAGTTATATGGTTAGTATGGGTATGGGTGACCGAATATGAGAGCATGAATAGATGGAGAGTTTGGTGAATCGATATGTGGTAAATGTTAAGTGTTAAATGAAATGGAAATGATAGATTAATGTTGCACATTTGGCTATAGTTAGGCATGTTGATGATCTTATCTTGACTTAGATAATTAGGCATAAAAGGGTGGTAATGAGGTTGAGGTTGTTGAATGGTTAGTTGGGTAACAAATGAAGCATTCGACCATCACTTGGGAGCTTATGTGATGTTGAGTTTAAAATTAGCATAGGTGATTACCGAATGTCCAAGTATGCATATGCATGTGTGATTAGATTATTGATAGTATGGTAATTGCATGAGGTTATTAGCCAAATAGCTAAGAACATAAAGTAGCAAGATGAAAATTTTACCCTGTCGTTTCGTATGTCATAAAATCATTAAAATGTGGATACCAATATATGTAGCAAAGCGGTTAAATGAGTTAATTTATTTGTTTAAGCTCAAGACTCTAAAGGAGAGGCATCCAACAAGGGAAAATCGAAGGTCATCGAGTAGCCGACTTGGAACTATTTTACCTAACACAAGGTAAGTCATTAAGCATATCTTTGGTATTGATTTAAATGATCGTAATACCTATACAATTGTGTTTAATGAGATGAAATGTATACAAATGTATATGTATGTAGAGATGAAATTTGTCGAATGTAAAAAAAGAAGTGAAGCCTATAGAGTGGCTGGTTTTCGGCACTAAGTGTGCGGGCAATAAGTGTTCACGGTTGTGAGATTGGCACTAGGTGTGCGAACTTGAAATGCATGGCACTAAGTGTGCGAGTTTAAAGTGCATGGCACTAAGTGTGCGTGGTTGATGATTAAGCACTATGTGTGCGAACCCACTATATATGTATATTTTCTATAAATTATTTACGTTAAGGATGCGACATTACCGAGTCGATTTTGGACAGCGGAAAAAGGTAAGTACCTTGAGTTCATGGCTAATAGGCGCTATGTTTATATTTGGAGTTGAACTTGGTAAGTTTTGAACCTATGTGACAATTATACTTGAAGTCACGTATGTAAGATTTATCGTGGAATAGGTGAAAGGTCGTCGAGTTGTATGATTGTAACGAAAATAAAATGATGTATGAAATTGCCTCAAATATCCTATCGATTAGTATATGGAATGTGAATGCATGACTTGGTATGAGATGGAACCGATAGGCCTAAGGAACTATGGTATGGTTCGGTGTGGATGGAGTAACTAGCCTCGTTCCATTTTGTTTCCTCTTATGATAATGTTATTAATGGATGGTACTGCATTGCTTATGACTTACTGAGTTATATACTCACTCGGTGTTTTCCTTGTCACCTATTTTAGGCTTCTTGGATTCGTTTCCTTCGCGTGGTCGGGCCGTCATCGAAGTCATCACAGCAGCTAGCAAGTTTTGGTACTTTCTTCTTAGTCGGCTTAGGAGAACATTTCGGCATGTATAGGCTATTATGTTGTGTTTGAACTTTGGTATGTAAACTTTTAGCCATGCGAAAATGGCATAAATGTTCGGTTGGATTTGGTTTTATAACGTTAGGTCGTAAGTCTTGGAAATTCGATTTTTATGCCATATGTCATGGCTGATTAATTTTGGTGTTAAGATTCATGATATGGCAATAGTGTAGTAGGGAGATGTTTGACAATGATTAGCCTTTGGTATGGCTAGTCATGATTATAATTTTGTGATATGTATGACGAATTACTAGTTAGATCAATGAGAAATCACGCAGTGGGCATAGTTGCTTCAGTAACAGATGCTGGCAGCAGCAGTGAGGTGGGATTGAAAAATTACAAAAATTAGTAGGAATGGAATTAAATAGTTAATAAATTATGTAATCGAATCTCGATGAGTCTATTTTCATATAGAAGTAACGAAACGATCATATGGACAATATGTTAAGAGATATTCAGGTTCTCGTGAGACAGGGTCAGAACGGTTTCTGGGTACCCTGTTCCGACTTTGGAAATTCATTATAAATTAACCAGAGATAATTAGGAGTCAGGCCATATATGTATAGATTCCTCTCTTATTCTAGTTTCTATAGAAACAAACGGCATCAGTATTGAAGCTCTGTGCAGGGAGTTATCCAAATCGTAATGCATGAAGGTCAGTGTAGTCGTACCCTGTAATAGGGGAGATTTTAACTAATAAACTATACTAATTGACCTGACCAAAAATTCTACAAAAATTCTACCATATAGGTATATGAGTCTAGTTCCAGGGAAAATTTATGGAACTGGATTTCGAGTTTCAGAACTCAAGATATGATTTTTAAAGCGACTAGTACGCAGATTGGCAGCTTGTCTGGGAAATGTCAAATAAGTGGTTTGAAGTCTGTTAACACCTCGTGTTCGACTCCGGCGACGGTCTCGGGTTCGGGGTGTTACAAAATATATATGAGTCTATTTTGAGGGAAATTTTACGGTGATTGATTTGGAGTTTCGTAGCTTAGCTCCAATTATAAATAATTTAATGACTGTTGCTCAGGAAGACAGCTTGTAGTGAATTTGTGATTATGTTGTAAACATTGATAAAACTGTTTGAGTTGCTTATAAGATATTGATTAAAACCATATGTGAATTTTGAATTTTGACGTTAGGAAATGATATATGAGTGTCAGATGGATCTTTGATGTTAAAATTTGTGAAATTATAAGTTTATAAGTATTGAATTATTGGAGATGAACATGTCATTGTCGAATGTAAAATAAAATGTTAAATAATTGTAATTAAGAACATTTTTGATTAAATATTGGTAATCAGAGTACCGAATCCATATTAAAATGAGGCTATAAGCCATGAATGACTAGTATACCTAGTTGATTTTGATATGATGAAATTGATGTACAAGATATGTATATGTGGTGAGGCCAAAATGGCTATTATTAAATGTGTGCAAGTTATCTGAATGGCCTTTATGAAAATGTGTGCTATCTTCTTTGTATAGTGAGGCCGAATGGTTGCTTAGAAATGTAATATGACTGAGTGGTTATTTAAATGAAAGCAAAGTATATGATGTATTAGCTAGTAATGATAAAAGCATTATCTTATATATGTGCTTGCGTATGTGGTGTGACCGAATGGGCAAGTGTGAAATGTACATATGTTTATGTGTATATAATGTGGCCGAATGACCAATTGTGAAAAGTGTGTATTATTAGATATTTGATGAAGCCAAAGTTAGTAAAAAGTATAAAAAATAAATTGTGCTGAGATTGTATCTGGGTTTAAAGTTCCGTAGGCTTCGTGCTGGTGTTATGTTCGGGTTTTATACCTCACAAGCCAAGTGCTAGTGAATTTGATAAAGTATATGACTACGAGATCCTATACTAAGATGATAAATTGAACTCGTATTACACATTAAGTGATTCAGGTATGTGATATATATATTATATATGTGAGATTGATCTGATGGGAATTAAGAATGTGTAATGAGAAGCATATGGAAAGATGTTGTAAATTCATATGTATATTTGTATATGTGTGCATTCAGTTATTATGCAAAGTTACAAGATAGTTTTCGATATGCCATTTAACTATGAATGTTGAAAGTAAGTGTGGGTAAGAAATGATACACTAGTGAAATTTGAAAGAATTAAAGTTAATCTATGTTTATATGAGTTTGAGTATAAACGGATTAAAATGATATGTGTTTGTGCATAATCGGCCAAATAGTATTGTACTCAAAAAGTGTTATGTGATTTCGAACATTTGGTTTGTTTTTTTTTTAAGTTCAACTGTTTAAATTGCTTAAGACTTACTAAGTTTATGAAAGCTTACTTTGAATGTTATGTTTCTCTGTTTATTTTTGTAGATCGTTGACTCTTACTATTAGCTCGGGGATCGTCAGCACTTGGTCACACTATTTACTATTGTGGTAATCATGTGATTTGGACTTAGCTTATGGCATGTATAGGATAGACTATAAGTAGAATGATATTTTGACTATTGTATATAAGCCATGCGAATATGGCATCTTATGGAAGTTTACTTTTATAAGTTTTAAATTCGATCTTTGTTTGTGTCTATTAGTTATATAAATAAATGATCTTTTATTTAAGAAAAGTTCAAAATTTTACTGTTCTGATCCGATTCCTAATTTCTGGTAACGTCTCATCTTATTCTGGCAACAGTTACGGGATAGGGGTGTTACAATATATGCTTAATGAATGAATTGGAACTAATAAGTAAGACCATAACTATGGTAAAATTTAGTAAAATGGAAGGTAGGTTTATAATAATGAATAAATATGAAATTGGTGTGGAATGCCACATGAAAGCATGATGGATTGAATATGTGCTATGTGACATTATAGACATAATTTAACCATGAATATCTATTCTTTGAGTAATCAAATGTGTCATGTTGCATATCATGAAGTGGGTTTAAGTGTGTGAGTGCTTAAGGGTGGAAAATGGCTTGGAAAATAGCCTAGGGTTTGTCCACAAGGTTAGACACACGGGCATGTGTCTAGGCCGTGTGTGACACACGGTCCGCCCCTTGGGCATGTGATCCAGCCGTGTGTTCCCTGCACCCTAATCATGCAAAATAGAATACCCAGTAGTAAATACACGGGCAGAGACACGGCCGTGCGTCTCAGCCATGTAGAGGACATGGCCTTATGACATGGACGTTTGCCCTAGCCGTGTGAAGTCTGCATTTGATCTTTAGAATTTAATTCGCCACACGATCTAAGCACACAGGCATGTGACTTGGCCATGTAACCTTATTTCGTTGATGATGTCATAAACAGAGAGTTAGACGGGCTGAGGACACGAGCTTGTCCCAAGCCACATGGGCGTGTGACCCTGTTTCCTTGAAAAATTTTCTAAGTCTTCCAAATGTTTTCAAAGTTCACGGTTTGGTCCCGAACCGTTCGTAATGTATGTTTTGGGCCTTGTAGGCCCATATAAGGGACAATTTGCAAAGGTATGAGTGAATTTGATTTGAACGAAATTTTATGGCCCGGTTTTGTATGTTTGTTCAAGTCTTGTAATGCCTCGTATCATATCCTAGCGTCGGACATGGGTAAGGGGTGTTACACAAAATGAGTTAGAAATCACTTTATAACCAAAGCCTAGCCAAGAAATACTAGATCTACCATTTTCAATCCAAAAATCAACTTAAAATCAATTAATATATTGAGATCTTGATTCAATCATTTAAATATCAAATTGAAATAACAACTCACATAGTTTAATCATAAAAAGTTAGAATCTTGCCAAAATTTTGCAAAATCGATGAGCTATGGAGCTAATTCAAGCTAAAACATGTGAAGATCTCATGAGGATTTTAAGGATGATAACATGAGTGTTCCTCAAAATTGAAAAGAAATTTTGTGTTTAAAGAGCCTAGGAAAAAAAAAAGGATGAACTAATTTCAGAAGAACAACTTTAATTTGGTATTTGGAAAATTTTTGAATGAAAAATGGGATAGAAGAAGAAGACATGGGGGTTGTTAAATAGCCACCAATTTTAAAAAATTTAGCCACTACCCATTTAACCACCCCCCGTTTTCTCCCTTTTTCAAATTGGTCATTATTGTTCAATTAAAGCCAATTTCAAAATTATTTTCAAATCCAATCTCATTTTTAAAATTCATTTTAACTAAATTGATTCCCAAATACTCAATTTTAATTTCTTAACCTAAAATTATTAATTCTATTTATTTTAAAATTTTATTTAATTAATTCCTAATTATTTTAATTATCTATTCCAATTACGATTTCTGATTCACTAACCCCCAGTTTACTCTCCTAACTTTTGAGATGTGACAATTCTACTGTGCCTAGGGGACGATGCCAGGACTACGCAAAGGAAGAGTCGTATTGGGTTATTATACAAATCGTGGAAATGTGTCGTAGTCTAAGGTTACATTGTATGTGTTTATTTTTATCAAACTTCTACTTTGTAATAAGTTGTGATAAATCTATAGTAAAAAGTTATTTTAAATACTTTCCTTTATTTTTTGATTTTAAGTCCTTCAGTTAAAGAAATATATAAAATGTATTATTTAAAGTGTTCAACTGACTTAAGTATTGTTTTTAATAATAGCCGAGATCTGAGCTCGACAAATCGGGTCAGGTTAGGGTGTTATAAAACTCGTGCCAAACGATTGTTTAAGAAAAGCATTAACCATCACTCCATTCAAGTCAAGATAGAAAGAAAAAATTTAAATAATGCATATCAATCCACAAATGATTACAGACTAACATAAATTTTTTAAAGTAATCATATACGAATCCAAAATCAAATTGCAATCATACATTAACACAAATCCTTTAAATAAAACATTTAAAAATAAGATAGAGTAATTTTGTTTAATAAATAAATTTAATTTATTTTAGTTTTTCAACCAAAAGAACCTAAATTTTAAATTGACTGTGAATCCACCTATAAATCTACTCTTTTGAAACACACAAAATATAATTATATATTCAGTCAAGAGTAATATATATCATAATTAATTTTTTAGAAACTTATTTAGTATGAAACTTATTTAGATAAATTTAAAAGATCATTATGAATGATTAAGGAGAACAATATTGAAAAACAAATTTCGTGATTCTCTTTTCTTTTCTTTTTTTCTAGACTTAGTCTTTATCTTCATGATTTCATGCAATGTTTCCTTCCATTATAAAATTATTTTAAAGGTGAAGCTTACACTTCTCAATTTATAAGAGAATAAAAAGAAATTAAAGTTGATATTGAACTAATTGATCCCTTTAAAAAAAATTAGAGCAATTTAATACCTACTAATTTTGAAACTAAGTAACTAAGAAAAAATAAGTATTAACCACTAAAATTAACATTTTCCAACAATTTACATAATTTTGATTGATTTAATAACAAATTAAACCCTTAACATTTACATATTTTAACAACCAATTTATACAGTACTTCATAGTATACTAGTTTAGTATAGATTTTAGATGTCGATTCAAAAAACTTATTACAAATTAAACTAGCACCACCAATACTCACCGAATAATATATTGTCGACTGGCAGCATTGGTGAGATATGATAATTTGTGTATTTATATTTTTTTTATAAATCCCTAACATATAATGATTGTGTTTATTGTAAAATATAATAATTCAAATTTTTGTAAGTTGGTAATTTATTCTATATTTCTTTCAAAAAATAATTATATTATATTAATTTTCAGTATATTCATATAATATTCTATTTGCATTATTTTCTTATCTCTTATTATATTATGTATTATTTATATTATATTCATGCATAACAATTGTAGCAAACTTACTAGATCTAGGATCGAGCTGAGACACAAAATCTTAGGCATCACAACAATGCAAAGTCAAATCATAAATCATGATTAAGGCGAACCAAGTTAGGTACAAGAAAGAGATAAATAGTATTAATCATGTTGCATTAATATGCAAACCTTTCTATGTTTATATAAGAAAGATACTGTCACATACTATCAAAATATACATTAACTTCGACACCTAGTGAGTCTTGGGCAACCACGATTCCAAGGATTAACAGCTTCTTGGAGAAGGCGGCGGTAGGAAGCAAGACCGGACACCTCTGGATGGTGGATTGTCATAGCAGCATCGATTTGGATCACCTCTTCCATCACCACTATGCCAATTAGAGCCAAACAAATTAACCATGTTTTCATGTTTGAGACTCCCATGATTGGTCTTTGGTTTCATTGGTATAATTTTGATATCACCTATTTATAGGGTTTTGGAATGAGACCCTATTTTAGAAATTACATCAAAGTAGGTTATATTGTTTTGATTTTTTCTTTTTTTAATTTCTTGTTTTTTAAATTGTAAAATGTGTTAATTTTTTATAAAATTTTAAAAATTGGACCTAGTAATCTAAGGTTTTTTCTCAATTAGTCAAATATTATGGAATGCGTTTGTGTGTACACGTGTGTGTGTGTTTTGGAAAAAAAAGAAAGATAGTAGAGCTCTAATCTCAATATGATACAATCTCAATTGGACTATATCTTTCTTATGTTACACGTTTCATATCATTCAATAAGAAACAAAATCTATCATCTGGTGGTCAGGAATGTAAGCGGAGTCTCATTATTCCATATATAATATACAGATATGTTGTAGTGTACTTTCAAGTAAATAGTTTAGTATGAATTTTTTTGTTTGTATATAAAAGCATTTTTATATATTTTTATTATTACCTCTACCCTCATATATAATTAGTTTTTAATGCTAGAAGTGAAGCAAGTGATTTTAGGCATTGTTGAGTATTATTAAAAAAATGATAACATATTAATGTATTTATAACATATTCATTAAGAAATATAGTTTTACTTCATGTAATTAATACAAAGTAGCATTGTTCAAAATAATAAGGAATTAACTTAATTAAAATAAATAAATTATTTTAATGTTTCAAATATAGTCCTATTAAAATATTTATAATATTTATTGAAGTATTTAGAAAAATATAAAAATTCACATATTGTAAATTAAAACTTACATTATTCAATTTTATTTTTTCTTAAAAGTAAATAAATTAACCATAATAATATGTAGATGATATACACTTAATATAAATGTAATTATGTTAGATTATTTCATATTATAAAAATATATTAATTATTCGTATTTGAAATATAATGTTACTTATTACAAAAAATAATTAAAATTTACTATTTAAAAAAGTAGTATATATTTTTTCTTTTACTCTTTTGGTTAAATGAGATACAATAATTTAAATAGAGAATAACTCAGTAAAAAATTTAACCTTTTCATTTTTTATTATATAAATTCATTTAAAAACTTTTATTAATAAAAATTAGAATTCTTATATAAATATGATAACTTTTATTATCAAGTAAAATTTAAATTAATTATTTTAGAAAAATTAAAATTCATATTGATAAATTTAATAAATTTTATAAATAAAAAATATTTAAAATTATAAATCCAGCAACGTAATGAATAACAAAGGCTATAGAGTCATTTCAATGTTTCTTTGGACTTGTGTTTTTATATAAATTATAGATATATTCATTTTTCACAATGTTAAATTTATGCTTTATCTACACTATTATTAAAGTACAGACACCAACTCAGTCAAGAAAATTATTAAATATTCTTATAGATTTTAAATAACTTATATTATTACTCGAATACTTTTTCCTTTTTCTTACTCAAGGAAAAACCTATAAAGAAATTCAAAATGTTGAGATTTGAACCTATTCCTCCAGCATTTATAAATTTCTTCGTTACCACTTTAGCTTTATCTTGATATTTGTATACAATAAAATGTTATTAAACCAATTGTTTAGCTCATATTGTTTGTATATATATTAATATTTAAGTGTCTGACTATGTTGGTGCCATGAGACAACTAGACACTAACATAAATTAGAAAACTACTAAAATAAGCTTACATATTTTAAATAAGTTAAATTATTACAATGACAGTTTTATATTTTCCTCATTAAAATAACCAAAAAATTGCAAATCTTATTCTTTGAACTTATATCACCAACATCTATAAAATCCTTTTTTTTTTACCACTTCAACCAAAGTTTTATTTAGATCTTTTTATAAATTTCAACTTGTGTCACAAGTCAACTCAATACCAACTAAAGAAAAATGACAATATTGTGATAAATAATTGGAGTGCATTTAAACTAATTTTTTTTATTTCATATTTATTCCATATGTAATTACCTATAGTCAAAATATGTGATTTCTTCATGCGTATATGTGATAGAATTTCTATTACATAAAACCTTGAAGGAAAGTGTTGTCGATCGACTCGTATATGTAACAACTCGTTTTCAATGAAATCAGAACAATGGTTTTGGGACCACAAATTCAATGTGAGAATATCTATTTTTTTTATTATTTCAATGTCTAAGTATGTTAGCAAGGTCGTATAAAAATTTCATTAAGAAATGTTATTGTATGCATATTTAATTTGATGAGAAGGACTAAATCGTAAAAGGTGCAAAATTAAATTTCTTTAAGTTATAGGTACTAAATGGCTATGAAATTAAATGGTTAAGGGATTTATGTGGTAATTATCTCATTATTAGTATGAGAGGAAAATATGGGCATTAAATAGGTGTTTTTATTTGTAAATAATAAGGTTAAATACGTAATTTAATAATAAATGTTAGTAAATTAATGAAAAACCAAAGCTCTCATCTCTCCCTATAGAATGTAAGTATTTTTCATCCTATTTTTAATGATATTTATGTTTTTGAAGTCGTTGTAGCTTAATCTAGCTAGCTCATGGACTAATTTGCAAAAATATTAATAGGTTAAGGTTTTTCCATGAATATATTCATGTGGTTTTTGATGTTTGATGGAAGAAAATGAATCTTTGTTGATAGATAAACAACTTTTGTAAAGTGAAATTTGTTGAAAATATCAAATAGAGATTTATTTGTAAAATGTGTAAAGTACATGGTGGAAATTGTGACATAATGAATTGTATGAGTTGATATGGACATAATGAAATTCGACTACCTTGGGTAGGGATGAATTTGTATGAATTTCATTTTACGAGCTTAAGGACTAAATTGTAATAAAGTTAAAATGTTAGAGGTAAAATTTTAATCTTGCAAGAAAATGTGTTTTTTGGATCGAATTGAATAATTGAGATTTAGTGAAACATTTACTTGAAAAAACTTATTTATTTAGATCAAGATATATCTCGGCCGATTATAAACCAAGGGAAGGCGAAAGTCATGGATTAGCTTGATCGTACTCCTACACACTAGTTATCAAAGTAAGTTGATAGTATTTAGATGTATAATTGAATTTCAATATATATATTCATCTTATAACCATGTAATAAAATACTTATGTTAATTCTACTTGATTGCATGCCCCTGTTTGTACTTCGATACCCCTGATTGCACATACGCGCCCCTGTTTGTACTTCAGTACCCTTGATTGCACATGCGTGCCCCTGTTTGTACTTCGGTGCCCTTGATTGCACATACGTGCCCTTGTTTGTACTTCGATACCCCTGATTGTACATACATGCCCTTATTTTTACTTCGGTACTCCTGTTTGGAAATATGTACCCCTGTTTGTACTTTGATACCCCTTGGGTACACGGGCGTGTGTGACTGGGAAATAGGGATTTAGTGTTTTGGTGTCACACAGCCTGGCTACATAGCCGTGTGGCTAATTGGGGATTTAGGGATCCTACACGGGTGTGTGTTTTGGATACATGGTCGTGTCTGGTGGGCACACGGGCGTGTGACACCCTCACACGCCTATGTCTACCTTGTATTCTATTTTAGCTCTATTGGACAGTGAGTTACACGACCAGTTTACACGGCTGTGTCCCTAATTTACACGGGTGTGTGCCCCTGCCACACGACCGTGTGGTTCTAAGTCACTAATTTGGTATTATTGTATGTTTTTTTATTAAGATTCTGTGTGTTCCGATCCTTAGCTAGTCTTTAGTGAGGGTCGTTAGGATTTTGATTTGGGCTTTGGCTTATGGGTTAATTATGGATTATTGCAAGTGATGTCTAACTCTGAACCTAGTTTGTTGAGTGTGTGTGCATATCTGAATTTGTCTGATTGTCTGTTGACGTGATCATTGTTTCTGTGGGATTGAATGCATACATACACTTGCATAAAGTAAATTTTTGGGGTTGGTTGTGAAGAGAAGGGTGACTAATTTTGATCTGATCTGGCGGTTCTACTACAATTTTTGCATACAACTGTTTACCGACTGTACCGTAGGTACGTTAGCTTACTGCGTACCATTATCTAATTTGGCAGATTAAACTGTAATGTGACTGTACAGCGAACTACTGCATTGCACTGTACTGCATATACGCTAGCCCTACTGTATATTATATTCTGAGTGGCTTAGTCTACATTCTTGGAGTGTAGGGTTGGATGGGCCTTTCGAGGTCCTGGTTGGTGTGATTGGTTGGATAAGCTTTAACAGCTCTTTTGGGGTGTGATCGGGGGACGGAGATATGTGTTGGCTGAGTTTTGGTACTTGATTGCATTTATGTGCATCTGCTTGGGTGTAAGATTATCTAACTGTTTTCTGTTGTCTGAAAAACACGTGTGTTAAGTGTTCTGTGTGTACTTGGTGTGCACTGTTCTGATTGCGTGTTGGGGCATTGGTTTCTTTTCTGGTATCTGTTCCTACTTACAACCGTAAGTATGTTTTGTTTTGAACTGCTATCTGGTGTTCTCTTCTGAAATCTACTATTAATCGTTTTGAACTCACATTGAACCTATGTAGGTCACCCCCTTTAGTGTTTCCCCTTGCAGGTACACTTCCATTTTTTTCTATTGGATTCAATACGCGAAGGTCCCGGAAAGTCTTGGTTGAAGATGATTTATTAGTTATCTTTTCAGTTTTCATTTTGTTTTACCATTTTGATCTGCAAGGTTTTATAAAAACAGTGGTACAAGATCTGTTAGGAAAATTTTTAATCGTACATTTTATTTTGGTTTATATTAAAGTTAACTATAATTTTACTGACTGAGTTCTAAATGATTAAATGGTTTCGGTTCATTGTGATAACTTGTTTTGTAAAAAATTTATCTACCAGCACTTCGGTGATCAATGTGACCTTCAAAATTCAGTCTAAACTCCTAGGTCGAGTTCTGGGGCGTTGCATTTACTTGTATCAAAGCCAGATTTAGGGATTTAGGGATCCCAGCGTGTATTTTGGACACACAACCATGTCTGGTAGGCACACGGGTGTGTTAAACCCTCACATGGGCGTGTCTGCCTAGTGCTCTATTTTAGCACATTTGGGCATAGAGTTACACAGCCAGTTGGCCGGGTGCCTCCCTCCATGCTGACGTTTTGACCCCACACGGCCTGAGCACATAGCCGTGTGGCCCAACCATGCCAAACTTTTTTTTGTGTCAAATTTAAAGTTGATTGAAATTCTATGAGTTCCAACTTCTAGCTAAGTCATAGTAGGGGTGCTCGGGGCTTTGTTTCGGCCTAGATTGGTAAGTTTTTATAGATATACCTTTATTTAAGTCGGTTGTTTGATGGTTACATTTAGTGATATCAGAGCCAGGTTTGTAAAAACTCAGCCTGTGTTCCTATGTATCCATGTACGCATGTGGTTGTTTTAAAAAAATTGAGAAAGCTTACCACAGTAAGTTGAAATCATTGGTGTTTTGGAAATGTTTTACGAAAATGAAATGTCTGAGACTCCGACGCTGGTCTAAGTGGAAATTCAAAACAGTGATTCTAGAAATGTAGTGTTGCACTTATTTTGTGTTTTTTTTCTGAAAAGTTAGATATCCTAAGTTAGGCACAGGACAGATATGGATTTTGATGGTAAGCAAGATCGTGAGGAGTCATCTGCTTCTCCTGGACGTGTGTCTGTTTAAGAGTCAGAGGCCAATTTGTTTCCGCCAACTTCGGGTAGCGATAACCTGGAGCTTGGTACTGAGGCATTGACTCGGGTAGTGAGGAAAATGCTAGAGAAAGTGTTTGAGGCTAGGGTAAGGGGGTCTAGTGAAATGCTTTAAGCTAGGTGCGTAGATTGTGGGAAGAAAAGAAGTCGTAGTCCTCTAAGGTTGGAGCTTCGGTCTGTAAAGCGTGTTAAAACACAATTGAGTGGCAATAAAAGTTTTGCGGAGGGTGTCAGTAGTGGTATGAGCGCTCCGTTTTGTGAGCACTATAAGAAGCGTCATCCGGGTAATTGCTGGTAAAAGGCAGGAGCATGTTTTCGATGTAGATCCACAAAACACCAGTCTGGAGTGTCCTCGATGATTTTGAGTCAGGTATAGTTATTAATGTTTTGACATTTTGGTTAGAGCATAGTAATTTTGTGTGATAGGTAAATATGTATCTGCTTCAGTGGTTATGTGATAGGTAAATATGTATCTGCTTCAGTGGTTAAGTGCTCTGGTTGTGTGTGAGGACTTCAGTTCAAGACTAGTGTGGTAGCACTTTGGGACTAGAGTGCAGCGAAAGCATAGTGGTGTAGCTTGTGTTATACCACCGTTTTGTTAGTTGAAAATTTTGGGGACGAAATTTCTTTAAGGAGGGGTGAGTTGTAACACCCCTATTTTTGGGGTTAAAAGATTGAGATTTGAGTAAGGGTTAGTGAGTAGGTCATGCACTTGGAATAGTTTGCGTGTTTAAGTGACAAAATGGGCATGTTGGTCTGGTGGTTGAGTGAGTGTTAGTGAACCCCTGAGTTCTTGGTTCAAGTCCTTGTGTATGCGTTTTGGGTGATGTATTTTTATATTGATTATAGTGGACTTGTTTTAATTTTAATATATAATTATTAGTTTGATTTTTATTATTTTGGGATTTTTATTTTTTTAGTAAGTTCACGTTCTTTCTTCTTCTCTTGGCTTTTCTTTTTGGATTTTGGTTCTTCTACATTTTCTTTTTGAAAATGGTGTTTCTTGTGGTTTTTGGAGAGTCACTTGCTCGTTGTCAAGTTGGTGTCCAGACGTCTTTGATCGTGAATCCGATGTGGGCTTCGAAACTTTCTATTTTATTTGTGAATTGTAAATTTTATTTTGATGGAATGTGGCAATCTTGGCGTCTTTATAAAGTTGGTTGTTGAAGTTCAAAAGTGCTGTTGACTAACATAGAAATCTGCTTTGGTTAGTGTGTTTCTGAGTCCTATCGATTGGGGGTTGATTTAGTGACTGGAAAACTCAGTTTTCAAGTTATTTTAAGGTGTTGTGACCACATGAGTGGCCACACGGGCATGGGCCGATTCATACGGCTGTGTGCTTTTGAGAATTAGGGTTTTTGGGCTGATTTGGGCGCCACACGGCCTGGCCACACAGCTGTGTGGCTAATTTTGGGATTTTAGTCAATTTTCACACGACCGTGTCCTTTGGGTACATGGGTGTGTGTAACTAGGAATTAGGGATTTATTGCTTTGGTTCCACATAGATTAGATACACGACCGTGTGGCTAATTTGGGGATTTATGGATCTCACACAGGCGTGTGTTTTGGACACACAGCCATGTCTAGTTGGCACACCGGCATGTGAAACCCTCACACGGTTGTGTTTGCCCTGTACTCTATTTTAGCTCTATTGGACAATGAGTTACATGGCCAATTCATACGCTGTGTCTCTGGTTTACACGGGTGTGTGCCTCCTTCCACAGGGGCGTTTTGACCCCACACGACCTTGGATTTTCCACATGGCCGGAGCACACAGCCGTGTGGTTCTAAGTCACTAATTTGGTATTAGTGTATGTTTTGTTTTGATTAAGATTCTATGTATTCCGACCCTTAGCTAGTCTTTAATAAGGGTCGTTAGGATTCTAATATGGGCTTTGGCTTATAGGTTGATTGTGACTATTGCGAGTGATGTCTAGTTCTGAACCTAGTTTGTTAGGTGTGTGTGCATATCTAAATTTTTCTAATTGTCTGTTGACGTGATCATGTTTCCGTGGGATTGAATGCATACATAAACTTGCATAAATTAAATTTTTGGGGTTGGTTGTGAAGAGAAGGGAGACTGATTCTGATTGATCTGGTAGTTTTACTGTAATTTTTGCGTACGACTATTTACTGACTTTACTGTAGGTAGATCAGCTTGCTGCGTACCATTATCTAATTTGGCAGATTGAACTGCAATGTGACTGTACAGCAAACTACTGCATTACATTATACTGCATATACGCTAGCCCTGCTGTGTATTATATTTTGAGTGGCTTAGTCCACATTCTTGAAGTGTAGGGTTGGATGGGCCTTTCGAGATCCTAGTTGGTGTGATTGGTTAGATGAGCTTTAACATCTCTTTGGGGTGTGACCAGGGGACAGAGAGCTGTGCTGGTTGAATGAGGAGGGTTGTAACACTTCATTCCCGGGTTGGACGTTATGACCAGATTGGGCGATGTCACATGGTAGTGTGTTAGAAAACCGTAACTTAGCTTAAAATAAATTCCGTTTAGAATCTTTTTATTATTACTTATCAATTTTAAAATCGTGTTATTTAATCAGTTGAAAGTCTCCAAAATGTTTATTCAATACGGAAGCTTTTAAAATGGTTTCCGTATTTGTGAGTATTTTGTTAAAATGTTTGTTTCTTTTGAAAACCCAGGTTATCCTAATATTAGCAGTTATAAACCATAACCAATAAAAATTCATAAAGGCCATATTTACAATAAAATACCCAAATAAAATTTAAAAATCATAAATAAGTACGACATAGTGTCAAGGGATCGTGTGGCCACCATCGAGTCCTCCACTGCACCGATCCGTCAAGTCTGGGGATTACCTGTACAGATTAAACCGAAGGGGTGAGTTTACGTAAACTCAGTGTGTAATCCCCATATAAGCAAATAGACAGTATCTACATGATCACAGTCTGGGCCTAAGCCCCTTTTTAGTACAGAATCAGTCATGTAGTTGGGCTTTAGCCCGTCAACGTATCAGTAGCAGTAACAAATATGCAGTCACAAAATCCTACCCAGCCAACCTCTACACACCATTTCCGTCCAACCCTACACTCCATGTGGAGATATAATCAACCCACCTGATACGAGCTCGTTTCGTATGAAATAACGAGTCGTAATATTTCCCGATCGAAATTAGGTAGTGTCGGCCTTGAAATAAATTCAAGTCTTGGTGTTTAAAATTAAATGGCTTTGGGAAACAAGGGAGTTTGATGGAGTGTTGTTTGCTGGGTATTTCAATTAAAACAAGTCGAACCCTTATTAGCAAATAAGGACCCGGGGCTTAAGGTTTCAAAGAAAGAAAGGATTTGGGATAAAACCGAGACCCTCTATTTAGCAAAATAGGAACCTACGGTATGAAGAACGCCACACCAATGGTGATAAGTTCGAAACAAAGTCAGATTGACACCACTTGTTTCCACCATTGCTAAAATAGCATCTTTGAATCGTTTAGCTCTAGCTCGCGTTATTGGACCAATGGGCAGCTTAATGGCTTCTTGTTCGTTCTCCATTTGGTTCGTAGGCAAGCTCACATCACCACCCATCCCTACACTCTAAGAAGTACCGAGTGCGGCATAAGGCAATAATTTACAGCTGAGCTATCAGTAAATTAGGCTCGAGGCCTTTCAGTACACTTCCTCCAAAATATCAACCCCCACCCAATGCAATGCAATATACAGTTATGACATGCTATAACATGGCAACAATACATACGATATCAGTTTAGTGAAACATCATCATGCCTGATAACATGTATACATATAAATCAACCATACAGTCATTTCATTCAAATAGGGGTCTAGGTAAGCTTACCGACCCTACAATAGGTTCACATTCATCTTAGGCAACCCGTGTAACGTTGACAACAAATCAGTGACAATGGGCTCGCACGCCCATGTTGTTTGCCCGTGTGGGCCCACATGCCTGTGTGACCGACACTGCCCAAATTGGCCTTGGCTGTGTGGATCACACGGCCTAGCCCAAAATCCCATACATTCGTGTGGTTTACCCGTGTGGGTCCACACGCCCGTGTGGCCCACACGGCCTTAATCGGTCAAGCTCGTGTGTCACACAAGACCTACCTGGCCATCACACGGCAGTGTCTGGTGCGCACAACCTAGCCTCGTCGATCACACGCCCGTGTTGTGGCACACAGCCTACCACACGGCTGTGTGCATCAACATAATGGTTTTTGGCTTTCTCCGAAACCTCTTTTTTTGCGTTTCTGGGTACACACCTAGTACTATTTTGATGTAGAATCACTCCCGAGACCATCGAGCCTAAAAATGTCAACCAAAAACCCTAGTTTAATACACGATTGCAAAACTTAACCTGAAACCAATCCGCATACACAGCTTAACCACATCTATAGCGAAGTTTGAAAACTCACCACCAACAACAGAGATCCCCTAACGATCAAATCAAAACTTACCACCAACAACACAGATCCCCTAACGATCAAATCACTGAAATGAACCCCTTACTTCCCAACCTTCCCCTAACCGAGATCACCACAGACAAAAATCCCTTATTAAAACATTAGCCATAAACCATGAAGAGCACTACAATGCAAAACTTACCAGAAACACAGTCAAACATTGCACTGAACAGAGGTGGATTTGGAAATTCGACAAAGAGAGAAAGAGAAGTCAAAAATAAAATTTTTGCAACAGAGAAGATGAGAGAGTTGGCATCAAACCAAATTTCGGGAAAGAGAAAATTGTTGAAAATAAAAAAATAAAAATAAAATGATGATAATATGAACTAACTCCCACATCCCTCAAATCTCTCCACTAACCCCACTATTAAGAGTTCTGATGCAACCAAAACTCTATCACCAAACCAAGCAAAATAAACCACCCTTGCTAAAGCAGGCATTCGAACACAAGTCTTCCAACATCCCAACAGTCAACTTAACCACCAGACCAACAGGCCCATTCTGATATGAAATTACAAATAATCCAATATAAGCCCACTGATAAAGTTTAAGGCTTAATTCAAAAAAAAATACCAAAATTTGCCCAAGCTAGAACTTGAACTTGGGACCTCACACACACACCCAGAACACTTAACCAATGAAGCAGATACACACTTGTGTCACATTTTAACAGAATTAAAAATATAAATTTTGGGGTGTTACAACTCTACCCCTTAAGAGAAAAGCCTCAAAATTTACCTGATCATAACAGATGAGGATACTGTTGACACATCACAGCCTCAGGCTCCCACGTGGCCTCTTCAGTGCTATGATTATGCCATAGAACCTTAACTAATGGAACAGTTTTTCTTCTCAGAAACTTTACATCACGATCCAAATTTTGAACTGGCTCCTCTTCAAAGGTCAGATCTGGCCTAACCTCGATCTTTTCAACAGGAACAATATGCGTGGATCAGAGCGGTGCACCTCAACATCGATACTTGGAAGACATCGTGAATTCGGTCCAACTCTGGAGGTAGCTCTAACTGGTAGGCAACTGGTCCCACTCGCTTCAGTATGCGATAGGGCCCGATAAACCTAGGGCTCAACTTACCCTT
This sequence comes from Gossypium hirsutum, assembly GCF_007990345.1. Taxonomy (NCBI): domain Eukaryota; kingdom Viridiplantae; phylum Streptophyta; class Magnoliopsida; order Malvales; family Malvaceae; genus Gossypium; species Gossypium hirsutum. Next base: position 76,661,379 of record NC_053425.1, on the reverse strand, counting down.
GCGACCAAACCTCAATACTTTTTTCCTTGGTGATACCTTAAGAAAAACGGAGTCTCCCACAGAATACTCGATTTCACGATGCTTCAGGTCTGCATAGGACTTTTGTCTATCAGATGCCGCTTTCAGTTGATCTCGAATCAGACTAACTTTATCCTCGGTATCAGAAAACAGTTCAGGACCCAGAACTCGTCACTCAACCAGCTCAGTCCAATATAAATGAGTGCGACACTTATGACCATAAAGTGTCTCATAAGGTGCCATATATATACTAGACTGGTAACTATTATAGTAAGCGAATTCTGCCAACGGCAAAAACTCCTCCCAACTACCTCGGAAGTCAATTACACAACTCCTCAACATATTCTCCAGTATCTAAATCACCCTCTCGGATTGACCATCAGTCTGAGGATGGAACGCAGTACTAAAGTCCAACCTTGTACTTAGAGCTTCATGTAGCTTCTTCTAGAATCGAGATGTGAAGTGAGGATCCCTAATAGTAATGATCGAAACCTGTACCCCATGCAGTCTCACTATCTCAGTCACATACAGCTTTGCCAGCTTCTGCAGAGAGTAGTCAGTACGAACAGGTATGAAGTGGGTGGACTTGGTCAATCGATCCATGATCACCCAAACAGAATCCTTCTTAGTGGGTGTGAGGGGTAACCTAGTAATGAAGTCCATAATCACTCGCTCCCACTTCCAAAGTGGAATCTTAACTGGTTGCAACAACCCTGAAGGTAACTAATGCTCAGCTTTAACCTACTAGCAAGTCAGACATTTACCTACAAAATCGGTAACCTCTCGTTTAAATCCTGGCCACCTGTGTAATTCACGCAGGTCTTGGTACATCTTATTTCCGCCAGGATGCATAGCATAGGGGCTACTATGCACCTCTCTTAGTATCAACTGTCTCAATTCAGTGTCTTTCGTTACATAGATTCTCCCACGAAAATAGAGTACCACTTCGCTATTGAGTGCAAAGTCCACAGTCTTCCCACTCTCAACTTGTTGGAAGCGAAGACCCAAAGACTCGTCCTCTAACTGCTTACCCTTAATCTGCTTAATCCATATCAGTTTAACCTGAAGTTCGGCCAAAAGACTACCATCAAACAAACTGAGGCGAGCAAACATTGCCCTCAAATCAGTCATAGTCCTATGACTGTGCATCAGCCACCACATTGGCTTGTCTAGGGTGGTATTCAATTGTACAGTCGTAGTTCTTAAGCAGCTCAATCTATATACGCTGTCTAAGATTTAGCTCCTTCTGAGTAAGGAGATACTTGAGGCTCTTGTGATCCCACTTCTCACCATGCAGATAATGCCTCCAGATTTTCAGTGTGAATACCATAGTGGCCAACTCTTGGTCATGCGTTGGATAATTCGCCTCATGAGTCTTAAGCTGACACGACGCATACGCTACCACCTTACCTTATTGTATCAACATTGTAACACCTCTTACCCACACTCGAGATTGGGACAAGGTACGAGGCATTACCGCACATAGACAGACATTTTTAAAACACTTGGGTCATCAAATTTCATTCCAAATTAAAACCAATCAAACAAAATCATATTGTCCTTATTATGGACCTACGAGGTCCAAAACATACATTAAAAACAATCCGGGACTAATACGAGAATTCTAAGAAAATTTCTAGGGTTGATCCTCACACGCCCGTGTGGAGGCAATGCACACGCTCATCTGCTTTGGGACACGCCTGTGTGCTTTAGGACACGCCCGTGTCCCTTACCCGGATTTCTAAAAATTATTCTTCATTTCAAACCTACATGGGTTTTCACACGGCCGAGCACACGCCCGTGTCTTTGGTCCATGTCCCTCACACGACCTAGACATGCCTGTAACCTTGCCCGTGTCCAAAGACATGGACATTCTATTTATGATGTTATCACTTATTTAGGGGCATATGGCCATGGTACACGCCCGTGTGCAAGGTCGTGTCCTTCACACGGTTGAGACTCACGGCCGTGTCCCTACCCATGTGTTTACTACCATGCAAACTGACTTAGAAATTTTAGGTGCAGGGGACACACGACTGAGCAACACACCCAAGGGGCTGGCTCTGTGTCACACACGGCCTAGACACATGCCCGTGTGTCTACCCATGTAGACCTTTTTGGAGGCTATTTTCAAGCCATTGGTCACCCTCAATCACTCATACATTCAAACACACTTTACAACATGAAACATGACATATTTATACACTCAAACATTCCACAGCATGACACTCTCACATCTTTATAATTTCATCTTATTGCACCCTCAATAGTTACACCATTTAGAGGCATTCCATTCCCATTTCATGCATTATTAAACTTGTTACCATAACCTCAAATTGTGTACTCATGCTCATAGTCATTTTAAGTCATTAGGTCATCCTTTAACCTTTAGTACTTAATCCACACTTTACCATACATTCATCAAGCAATAACATATAACACATGCATGCATGGGTTATTAGATTACAACCCAAATGATCAAAATGAGCCATATCACATGGCCATTACAAAAGAATCATCATCATCATAGGCCTTCACAAATTGGCCAAATAACATGACACATATCACAAAATGACCAAGTTCATATACATGCCATCCTCAAAATAATAATTCCACTATACCCAATAGTCTTTTGATAGTGTGATTGAGTACTTCGACAGCTTCCGATCCTTGAGCTAGCTTGGCGAAACTACAAAGAATGGAAGGAGATGGGAGTAAACATTAAAGCTTAGTAAGTCCATATACAAATAATATGTAAAAGTAATAAACAATCAACATGTAAAAACATGGTAACATATACATAAAGATTTTTTTTCTCTATCCTAACCTTTTTGCTTACTTATCATATGCTCATACATACTTGCTCATCTTAAATCGATCTTTATCAAAGCATTCATAGGTTTAGCATACATACCTGTACTCATCGTAGAGTATCAATAACCATACCTCTTTCATATGCCCTCCTCGGGACTTTCATTACAGTCGTTACATTACCCGTTGAACACTCAGAATACTATTGGATACGCGGAAACCTTGCACATAAGTGCCACATATACAAACGTAGCCGAAACTACCACATAACATGTAACACATCCATAATGAACTTGGACCTCTCAACAAGCTTGGATGTTACATGAATCGCATCCATCATGAACTCGGACCACTCAATGAGTTTAGACTTCTTAGTTTCTTGTGACATGTCAAACGGGGTTTTTCCTCACCTGCATATAGTATCTCCATCGTACTTGCTCGTAATGTCATGGATAACGACCATAATAATATCCATGCTTTCATAACAATCAGCAAACATATAACTCATAATTACAATAAAACATTTATTACAATATATTAAAGCATTAAAACATACTACAATGCCACATTATTTGCATATGTACTTACCTCGGTACAAAACGATGATAATCGAGCCTAGTCGTTGTATACTTTATTCTTTCCTCGATCAAGTCTCGATTCACGTTTTTCTTGATCTATAATGCCAAATTTAACTTATTTATTATTCACATTATTCAAATGGGTCAATAAATCATACTTTTGCAAATTTACATTTTGACCCTTAAACTTTACATATTTACAATTCAGTCCCTAGGCTCGTAAAATGAAATGCATTCATTTTCTTGATTACCCAAGCTTGGCCAAACCTTTTCTATGCTCATATCAACCCATATTTTCTTTTATTTCACATTATTACTACTAACTGTTACACTTTTACAAACAAGTCCATTGTTTAGGTGTTTTCACTAAAAATCACCTAATAAAATATGTTCACCATGCATCAAACATTCATACTCCTCCATAAATCATCAAAATACAAGCATGTCATGCATGGGTCAATTTTCATACATGAAACCTAGCTCAAAATATAGCTAGAAATGGGTAGATCATGTTACCGGGACTTCAAAATACAAACATTAAAAACGGGGCTAGGGAACACTTACTATTGAGCTTGGAAATGTTGAACAAAACCCTAGCTATGGTGTTTTGTAATTTTCCACAGCCAAGGAGGAAGATGGACACATTTTTGTTTTGTTTTTCCCTTTTTATTCTTTTAATTACCTAATGACCAAAATGCCCTTGGGGTTTCTCTTTCCAATTTTTTTCTATACATGTCCATTTTTGTCCAAAATTTTAGAAATTGGTCAAATTGCTAATTCGGACCTTCTAATTCATAATCGAATGCAATTTCATGCTTAAAGCTTCTAGAATGCAAGTTTGGCGCTTTATTCAATTAGGTCCCTAAAATGCAATTAGACATTTTATGCATAGAATTTCTTCATAAAACTTTCACAGAAGCATGCATTCATAACATAAACCTCATAATAAACATAAAATAATTATTTCTATCTCAGATTTATGGTTTCAAAACCACTATTCCAACTAGGCCCTAATTCGGGATGTTACAACTCACATCCCAAACCGACATGTGATGCATCGCTATAAACAATAAACTATTTTCCCAACTCTGGCTGTATCAAAATAGGGGCCTCAGTCAATACAGTTTTAAGCTTCTCGAAGCTTTCTTACTATGCATCAGTCCAGTTAAACGGCACACGCTTACATAGCAGGTTAGTCAAGGGTGCTGCAATCAGGGAAAAACCCTCTACAAATCACCGATAATACCCTGCCAATCCCAGAAAACTACGGATCTCAGATACAGTCTTAGGCTGCTTCCAATCCAAGACAGCCTCAATCTTTCAGTAGAGACCACATGTCCCAGAAACGTTACTTCACATAACCAGAACTCACATTTACTAAACTTGGCGTACAGTTGTTTTTCTCGCAAAATCTGTAGAACCACCTTGAGGTGTTCATCATGTTCATCTTTGGTCTTCGAATACACTAGTATGTCGTCAATAAATACCACTACGAATCGATCCAAATAGGGCTAGAACACTCGATTCATCAGATCCATAAAAGCTACCGATGCATTTGTCAATCCAAATGGCATTACTAGGAACTCATAGTGCCCATAACGAGTCCTAAACACCGTCATATGCACATCACCCTCCTTGACTCTCAACTAGTGATACCATAATCGAAGATCAATCTTGGGGAAAATTGAAGCCTCTTGAAACTGGTCAAACAGATCATCTATCTTTGGTAAGGGATACTTATTCTTAATCGTCAACTTGTTCAATTGTCAGTAGTCAATACACATACGCATGGATCCATCCTTTTTTACGAATTGTAACACCCATCGCCAGAATAGGGTACGAGGCATCATCGGACTCAAACGCATGCATACAAACATTTCCAAGTCATAAAATTTCATTCAAATCTAAGACTTTTAAATTTCTATCTTAAAGTCCTTTATATGGACCTATAAGGCCCAAAACATACATTGGAGGCGATTAGGGACTAAACCGAGAAACTTTGAAACTTTTGAGACCCGAAGAAAATTTTCATAATTTAGAGAATCACACGACCATGTGGGCAGGCTGTGTGGTCACACACACCTGTGTCCTCCACCCGTGTCCTCCACCCGTGTAACTCTCTATTTATGACATCATCACCTATTTAGGGTAACACAGCCATGTTAAATGCCCGCGTGCTAGGCCGTGTGGCCATCCATGTGGATGATAGTTAGGCTATTTACAAAGCCTTTTTCCACCCAAAAATACTTGCACACCCATACTAATTTTATCAACACAGAACATGGCATTTTTAGGCATACCAATAACCACACCATGGCATTCACACACTATTTATAAATCACATTCAACATGCACAACCACACACACACTTAACAAATTATAACATATAACTTACTCAACCATTCACATTTAGTATTTTCCACACATAATTATCACACATTCATTCATCCAACCCAAACAAGCATGCACATCCATGTAATGCTTCATCATAGACTTATAATATAGTAAATATTGGCCATACTAAATGGCCTTAGATAACAATGACCTTCAATTGGCATAGGCCAATATTCTAGGCCATCTCATAATATCATGTACAAAGTAACCAAATCCTATACATCCCATACACTTAAAATGCTAGAAAATCATTGATACCCATCAATAGCTTGTTAGTGTGATAAGATCTCCGATGACCTCCACCTCGAGCTAGCATCTGTGACACTATAGGAAAAAGGAATGGAAGAGAGAGTAAGCATATAGCTTAGTAAGTAGTTTTGTAAATAATAATAAAATTATTAACATGCTTTTAAAAATCCTCGTAATATGTTCTCAAGATAATGTGATCATAATTGCACAAAGTGCCACTATTCACTTATGTTCATATCAAGCTATCTACGCGAGTTATAGTCTCTGAATTATTTATATCTTGAGCTACGGAACTCCAAATTAAGTTCCGCTAATTTTCCCTAAAACTAGACTCACATATATCCTTATTATAAAATTTCCAGAATTTCTGGTTTAGCCAATAAGTACAGTTTATTCTTTAAATTCATCCCTATTCTGTTGTCTGACAATTTTTATCCTTCTTCACTAAAAATTAATTATCTCCTTGTACGAGATTCAGATGATGTTCTTGTTTGATTCTCTTGAAAATAAATTTATTAAGAATTTAAAAACTATAAATTATAACTCGTAATTATTTTTATACTAGTTTTAATGATTTTCCAAAGTCAAAACAGGGGATTCCAAATCCATCCTAACCCTATCCCACAGAAATTCAAACATCTCATAATATAAAATTCTTTTCTTATGTTGTTTCTTCTATATGAAACTAGACTCAATAAGATTTAATTTCATATATTATTCAACCTCTAGTTCAATTTTAACGAGTTTTGGTGATTTTTCAAAGTTATACAATTGCTCTTGTCTAGAACTATTTTACTGCTAACTTTACTTTTTCATTATTTCTTTGTATTAACATCCATTTAATCATACATAACACCAAAGCATATCCTTAACTATCCATTCAAATATCTAGTCATTATCAAATATTTACATGCCATTCATTGGCCAATTTAACCTATACATCAACAACAAAACTTAAACTTATCATGTCTCAATTTAATTTGGCCTAAAAGCCTCACACATGATCATCAATCAAATTTACCACCTATTTATACATCATAAGTATAGACTTATAATCACAAGGTCATAACAAGATCATTTTCATAGGTAGGACTTACTCATTTACATTCTTACCAAATGTCCCACATACATCAAATTCATTACTTTTGAATTTTGCGTACATACCTGTACCCTTTCAACATGATCATACCTTGTCATTTCTTTGACAAAATCTTTGTATTTACCCACTGAACCTCTTAGGATGCCAAGGATACTCAGGAAAACTCGTACATGATGTATCGAACCAATGTCATTTCCCAAACATGGTCTTACATGGAAATCTCATATCGATGCCAATAGCCCAGCTATGATCTGACATGATGCCTCATGCCGATGCCATGTCCCAGACATAGTCTTACACTGGCTCACATAATGATGCTGATGCCATGTCCCAGACATGGTCTTACACTGGCTCACATAACAATGCCGATGCCATGTCCCAAACATGGTGTTATACGGGATCACATGTCGATGTCATATCCCAAATATGATCTTACACGATTACACATATTGCCATGGTCCAACCATGGTCTTTACCATCAATTCATAACATGTCGTAATTCGATCATGCTCAACCCTGCATTTCACTTAATTTGATATTTCAATACGAACTCGTATTTTTATATTATTCATGATCCAATAATAACATACGAAATAATTCATGATATTGATTAAGAATTTAAACATATCAAATTTAATGCTTATTAACATACGAACTTACCTCGGTATGAAACGACGAAATAAGTCAATTACTCGATTATCTTGCTTTTCCCCCGATCTAATTTCGAATTTCATCTTCCTTGATCTATAACAACACATTTAATTTATTTATTCATCATGGTACTCAAATTAGCCCAATTTCATATTTTTGGTAAAATTACATTTTTACCCCTATATTTTTTCATATTTAAACTTTTTCCCCTAGGCTCATAAAATGAAACGTGTTCAATTTCTTTACTACCCAGGCATAGCCGAACCTTTTTCATGCTTAGGTCAGCCAACATTTTCCATTGTTTCACATATTTACCACCTATTTTATAACTTTTACAAAATGGCCTATTTTAGGTGTTTTCATGAAAATCATTTAACAAAAGTTGTTTATTTAACAACCAATATTCATTTTATTCCATAAAAATGCAGCAAAAAACATGAATATTCTCATGGAAAAACCCTAAACTTTCAACCATTTTGTAAAATAGTCCCCTCATTAGCTAGATGTAGCTACAAGGGTTCCAAAAATACAAAAATCATCAAAAATGACCATCAAAATCACTTACTTTTGAGGGTTAGAAGTTGCTGAAATTTTCAAGCTTCCATGGCCATTTTCTTGGGTAAGAATCGGTGGAGAAGAAAGCGAAGGAAAAAGATGATAGCTTTTCTTTTTATTCTACTATTATTCACCTATTAAGTCACCTAAAGCCACCAACTTTGACCATTTTAAATTTTTTGTCTCCATGTACACCCACCACTCATTATTAGTGGTCTATTTACTCAATAAGGACCTCCACATCTAATTTCTTTAGCTACATAACACTTTTGACTAGTAGAACATAATTTTCACTCTTTATGCAATTTAATTCCTTTTTCGAAATTAAGCATGCAACTACTAAAATTAATTCACCAAACTTTTCAAATATCTATAAAATCATGCTATAACACATAAAATAATATCAAAAATAATTTTTCCTACCTCGAATTTGTGGTTTTGAAACCACTGTTCTGACTAGGCCTAAAATCGGGATGTTACATGAACAGAACTGGTGCTCCCCACGGAGACACACTAAGGGGATGAACCCAGGATCCGGTAACTCTTGAATCTAAGCCTTAAGCTCCATGAGCTCCTTTGGTGCCTTTCTATAAGGGGCAATGGACACCAAAGCTGTACCAGGAAGAAGCTCAACTCCAAACTCTACTTCACGATTCAGAAGTAACCCAAGTAGCTCTTCAGGAAAAATATCTGGAAAGTCCTTAAGTGTCCTGATATCCTTAACCGAAGAATCCCCAGAGTCTGAAACAGTGATGTAGGCCAAATACACCTCACATCCCTTACAAACCAACTTTTCTGCCCTCAATGCAGAAATCACGTTTGATAAGTAATTCCAACATTCCTCAATTACGAGAACCTCGCTGTCCTTACCATTCTCAGTAAAACCTTTTTTGTGGCACAATCTAGGCTCACTCAGTGCTTGACCAACCAGTCCATTCACAATATCAGATCAAACTCTCCAAAAGGTAGTTCCATCAGATCAGCCAAAAATATAGCCCCTTGAACCTCTAGAGGAATATCTCTAAACAGTTTGTTAACCCTTAATGACTGCCCAAACGGACTCAATACAGTGACTTCACTCGTAGTGCTCTTAACCAATATACCTAAGTTTTCAGATACGGTACAAGCTATATAGAAGTGAGTGGATCCTATATCTATTAATGCAGCATAAGATGCATTATAAATAAAGAACGTACCCATAATGATGTCCGGTGTAGCATCCCAAATTAGGGCCTAGTCAGAACAGTGGTTTCGGGACCACAAATTCGACATAGTAAAAAAAAAATTATTATATTTTTGTGGTCTAAAATTTCACGGGATGATTTCATGAAAATTTTGTTCAAAAATTTTGATGTTTGGGTACTCAATTTGGTCAAAAGGACTAAATTGTAAAAGGTACAAAAGTTGAGTTCTACATGTTAGAGGTGTCTAAATGTTATGAAATTTTAAATTGGAGGCCCTTAAATGGTAATTAGACCATTTGATAATTTTTTGGACAAAAATAGACATGAAATGGGTGAAATAGAATATTTTTAAGTTAGGGGCATTTTGGTAATCTAGTAATTAAAATGAATTAAAAACAAAATTAAAAGCCAATTTTTGTCCATCTTCTACCCCATGGCCAAAACTTGCATGGAGAATACGTAGCTAGGGTTTTTCAAGCTTCCAAGCTCAATTGTAAGTCCGTTCTAGCCCAATTTTTAATAATTTTTACGTTTTTGAAATCCTCGTAACAAGACTACTCATTTCTATCCATATTTTGAGCTAGGGTTTATGTTTAAAAATTTATCAATGGATTAAATGCATGTTTTTTGATGTCTAATGGTAGAAAATGAATGCTCGGTGTGTAATAAACGACTTCTACTAAGTGATTTTCAATGCAATTGTCAAAAAGGACCGTTTTGCAAAAGTTACAAAATTTGTCATAAAAGTGTGCTTTAGTTGAAATTAGGGGCTTCTATAGTTATGAAAATGATTCAGCTAGGCTTAAAATGCAAGGAAATTGGATAAAAGTCATCTTACGAGACTTGGGGTAAAAGTGCAAATATGTGAAAGTTTAGGGGTCAAAATACAAATTTTTAAAAATATCATTTTTGGACCCATATGAATAATGTGACTAATTCATAAGCTAAATATGATATTATGGATCAAAGAAAATGAGATTCGAACATAGATTGGAAATGAATGAGATTAGGGACTAAATCAGAATATATAGCCGTGCTCCCATTCGAGGTAAGTTCGTGTGTCAATAATATTGCAATGCTATATTTGAATTGAAAATTCAATATTATTATTGCACGAATGGCATGATTTAATATATTGAAAAGTGATGAAAGAATGTTATATAAAAACTGTAAGAACAATGATATATGACTAGTAGCACATAAAATGTTGGATGGTTCAATTATTGATGGCTTGCAATCTGATAGCTGAATATATTGAGAATTTGATATAACATGATGTTTTATTAAGTTGGATGACTTGTGAAAGAGTGAAAAGGAAGGTAAGTTTGTATGTAAATAATATATCATTTTTAATTATGTTATAATATTTTGTTATTATATGAGGTTTGGTTGCATATTGAGTGATCACTTAATGTAAATTATGAATTGAAATTGATTATGGTTGAATTGGAAAAAGGGTGAAAGTTGAGGAATTTCCCGATTGGACCTTCGGAATAGAAAAGATACGAATAATCTGTTGTGAGAACACATGTGTAGTACTATGTGCAGGCTACTATGTGTTTAAAATTGTTTTAGGTCACGTGTGCAGTACAAAGCACAAGCTACTACGGGTACCAGATTGTTAGGTCGCAAGTATAGTACTAAGTGAAGGCTACTATACGTACCAGAGAGCTTCAGTTACAAGGGTGGTAATATGTACAGGCCACCGGGTATCTGTTATTATTCCGATGAGTTCAACGGGAAATTTACTAAGTGAAAATACATATGAACATGACTATGTAATGAATAAGTGAAGGTTTGTGAGTGAAAACTTATGAGCAATGTGGTCAATATGTGATCGAACTTTGGTAAGATTGATATGGAGTAAGTGTTACAATAAAAGTTACTACAAAGAAAACATGAAAGAGTGAAATTTAGTAAAAAATAGTTTTGGATAGCAACAGTTGTGTGAATTTGAAAAAATAACCAAAAATGGTGGAAATCGAATTAGAAGTTGAATAAGATATGAAATAAAAGATTATTGAGTTTGTTTTCATAGAAAGGAAACGATGTAAGCAAAAGAATTTCATATTTTGAGATATTTGAATTCTTGTGCGATAGAGTCATAATGAGTTTGGAATCCCCTATTCTGAATTGGGAAAATAATTAGAAATTGTACAAAAATAATCATGGGTTATAAATTATATTCTTAAAATCCTTAATGAGTCTATTTTCAAGGGAAATATATGGAAGCATCATCTGAGTCTCGTACTATGAGATAATTAATTCGTAGTAAAGAGAGTTGGAACTATCAGATAGAAAAATAGGGTAAGTTTAAAGAATAAACTATAAGTATTGGCTAGACAAAAAATTATGAAATTTTTATGGTAAGAAGATAGGTGAGTATAGTTCTTGGAAAATTTTTGGTTCTCAATTTGGAGTCCCCTAACTCTAGATATAAATAATTTAGTTACTGTGACTCGAGAAAATAGCTTAACTGGACTTTGAATAAATAGAGAGGAATCGAAAAATAGCATGTTAATACATTGCTTATTATTTTTCGTGCGAGCTTACTAAGCGTAAAGCTTACTCCCTCCTTTCCATTTCTTTTAGTGTTGTCAGATTAGCTCGGTGTTGGAGATCGTCGGAGGAAGCGTCACACTATCAAGCCAATACCTTTGGAGTATTGATACATATGTTAGAAATATCAAGTGAGTGCCATGTATACGGAGCTAGTTCTATGACATGTGTTATTATGATTTGGCTAAATGTATTGGCCTATATCGAGCTATTGTATATGGCCATGAGAGGTGGCTCATATTGATTATGGTTTGTAAGTCTAGCTAATCATGTTACGTTTTAATGCATATGATGTGATGATATGAATATGTTTGTTTGCCATGCATGGTTGGTAATATGTCATGTGTGTTGAATGCATGTTTTATGACCAATCGAGGTGGTCATAACCATGAATTAAATGTGTAATATGGTAATAAGATGATAGTGCCTTGAACATGGATGTTTGATGTATAAGTTAGCAACCATAGTTTAATGGTATAAGTGATTAATGAGATGACAAGGTCAAATGAATGTGTAATAATGTGGGTAGACTAGTTTATCATGAGTAGGTGGAACATATGTATAATGAAGAGCTAACGTTGAATTTTTCTTATAAAGGGTGTTTAATCACTAAAATGATTTCATGAGTTGTGAGTTTGATATGTATAAGGTTGTAAGGGTTTATAGGAAACATAAAGGCTTGAAAAATAGCCTAAGTGGTAGCCACACGGGCAGAGACATGGCCATGTGTCTCAGCCGTGTGGAGGACACGGCCTAGTACACAGGCATGTGGCCTAGCCGTGTGGTTCAAATTACTTTGCTAATGTCACAACAGAGAGTTACATGGGCTGAGGACAAGGGTGTGTCCCAAGACACACGGGCGTGTGTGACCACACGGTTCAACACATATGGGCGTGTGACTCTCCAAAGCAAGAAATTTCCTAAGTTGTCCAAAGTTTATAGAAAGTTCTCGGTTTAGTCTTGTACCACCCTGATGTATGTTTTAGGCCTCGAAGGCCCATATAAGGGATGATATACATGTGCTTCAAAAGTTTTAATTTGGATGACAATTTTATGGCCCGATTTTACATGTTTGTGAATGTTTAAGTTCGGTAATGCCTCGAACCCTATCCCGGCTTCGGATATGGGTAAGGGGTGTTACATTTAGTGGTATCAGATTTATAGTTTAGTCAGTTCTCGGACTAACCTAACAATTCTTTTTCTATTCATCCAGGTAGTACAAAGATGTACAATGATTTGAAGAAAATGTGTTGGTGGGTTGGAATGAAGAGAGATATCTCAGAGTTTGTTTCTAGATGCTTGATTTGTCAACAGGTAAAAGGCAAACATCAGGTACCTTCAGGTTTATTGCAGCCTGTGTTAGTTTCTGAGTGGAAATGGGACTGAGTTGCCATGGATTTTGTGGCAGGGTTGTCATTGACATCGAGAAAGAAAGATGCAGTATGGGTTGTGATTGATAAGCTAACAAAGTCGGCTCATTTTATTTCATTTCGTATGGATTTTTCACTTGACAAGTTGGCCGAATTGTATATTTTAGAGATAGTCAGACTACATCGAGTACCGTTATTGATTATTTCAGATAGAGCGCGAGATTCACTTCACGGTTTTGGAAGAAGTTACAGGAAGCATTGGGCACAAAGTTGAGTTTTAGTACAGCTTTCCATCCTCAGATTGATGGTCAGTTAGAAAGAGTTATTCAGATACTCGAGGATATGCTCAGATGTTATGTTTTAGAATTTCAAGGTAGTTAGGAGAAATATTTGCCATTGGTAGAGTTTGCTTATAATAATAGTTACCAGTCAAGTTTGAAAATGGCTCCTTATGAAGCTTTGTATGGATGTAAATGTCGCACACCTTTGTATTAGATAGAGCTTAAAGAAAATCAGATTTACAGGGTTGATTTAGTTAGAGAAATTGAAGAGAAAGTGAAAGTTATTAGAGATTGCTTGAAAGCAGCTTCAAATAGACAGATGTCTTATGCAGACTTGAAAAGAAAAGAGATTGAGTATCAAGTTGGTGACAAAGTGTTCTTGAAAGTATCCCTGTGGAATAAAGTCATTAGATTTGGCAAGAAAGACAAACTAAGTCCATGTTTTATTGAACCATTTGAGGTGACTGAAAGAGTTGGACCATTAGCATATCGGTTAGCTTTGCCGCCATAGTTAGAGAAGATTTATGATGTGTTCCATGTGTCCATGTTACGTCGTTACCGTTCTGATCCTTCACATGTGATTTCACAAACAGAGGTTGAGATTTAGCAAGATATGACTCGTGGTGAAGAACCGGTAAAGATTTTAGCTCGAGAGGTCAAGCAACTAAGGAACAAAGTATTGCACTTGTGAAAGTATTATGGAATAGGCACGGGGTAGACGAGGCTACATGGGAGCCTGAAGAGGTTATGCGAAAACAGTATCCAAATCTTTTCACAGGTAAGATTTTTGAGGATGAAAATCCCTAAAGGGGGAGAAATGTAACATCCCAAAATAGGGCCTAAATGGAACAGTGGTTGTGAAACCACAAATTCGAGATAGAAAAGTTTATTCTGATTAGTTTTTATAATTTACCGAGTGATTAGCTGCATGTGTTAGAGTATCGATGGAAAATTTTATAGGTAGCATGCTTAATTTACCTACTAAGGCTTAGTTGCAAAAGTTGATAAATATGAGTTTTAGATGCTAAAGTATTAAATTGAAGAGTATAATTGAAGTAGAGGTCCTTAAATGGTAATTAGACTATTAGGTTTTCATGGACAAAAATGGACATACATAGATAAATATAACTAAAGTTTTAATAAAGGGTATTTTAGTCATTTGGTAATTAAAAGATTAAAAAAGGGAGAAAGATGGCAAAATGTGCCCATCTTCTTCATTAGGTCGAAATTTCAAGGGTTCTCCATAGCTAGGGTTTTTTCAAGCTTCCAAGCTTCATAGTAAGTGATTCCAAGCCCCGTTTTTAATGTTCTTTACGTTTTTGAAGTCCCGGTAACTTGATTTAGCTTATTCTAGCAACAATTTAACCTAGGGTTCATATTTGGAAAAATACCCATAGGTGAAATGTGTTTATTTTGATGTTTTATGGTAGAATATGAAGCTTGAAATTATGTTAAATGACTTGAGCTAAGCGATTTTAAGCGAAAACGAGTAAAACGACATAATCGGTAAAAATACCTAATGGTCATAAGTACAAGTTAGAGTGGGAATTTGAAGTTACCGTAGGTAAATAAATGATCACCATGTCATAAAATATAAGAATTAGGGATAAAGTTTCATTTACGAGCCTTGGGCCAAAAGAGTAAATATGTAAAAGTTTAGGGATAAAATCATAATTTTGCCAAAGTTAGAGTTAAGGACTGTTTTGATAAATGTGAATATTAAATAAGTTAAACTTGCTATTATCGATCAAGAAGAACGAAATTCGGGGTTACACCGAGGAAAGAAAAAGGTTGAGGACTAAATCAAAATATTTGATCGTATTTTGTATCGAGGTAAGTTTGCGGTAAATAAATGCAATGTTTTATTATTTATAATTAATGATGTTATTTTTCAGCATCTATATATTTTTTTGTAAATTTATTCCTTGATGATTCAAGCAAGAATTGATGGAGAAATGATATTTAAAAGCCCCGGTTCAACCTTAGGAATGTGTAGGATACAAATGTCATGACATTAGGGTTTAAGGATACCAAGTAAGACCATGCCAAAGCATGCCATTGGTAAGTTCTACAAGGCAAGGAAAGCATGTAAGACCATGCCAAAGCATGCCATTGGTAAGTTCTACATGACATTGATAAACTACTATAAGGCAAAGATCCCATATAAGACCATGCCAAGGCATGGCAATGGTGAGTTCATAAGGCAAGGATACCACGTAAGACCACGTCAAGACATGGCAATGGTAAGTTTAAAATGTACCCGTGTATCCTTAGTATTCCAAATGGTTCAACGGAAAATTCAAAGAGTGTGCCAAAGGGAAGGTAAGATAAGTCCATGTTCGAAAGGTTCATGTTATCTTGATAATTCATTTATGCTTACTCCCTTTCTTTTCTCCCTTTTTTATAGTATCGCAAAGCCAATTTGGAAAATCGTAAGGATGTCAGAGATTGCTTCACACTATCAACGAGTTTTCTCGGTATTTTGTGACTAGAAATGCTTTAAGTTATGGCATGTATAGGGACTTGGATGATTTGTGTGTATGTCCTTATGATATGATTAAAGAATGGCATGTGAATACTTGGTAATGATTAGCTTATGATATAGCTAAATAAGAACATGTTTTGGTATTATGTATACCTAAATGAGGTTTGATGCAAAGAAACTATGAAAGAGTAAAAGTTGGCCATGAAACAGTTAGGAAATAGCAGCAGTTACGTGGTTTTGAAAAATCACTAAAAATTTTAGAAATGAAATTAAATAGTGAATGAGATATAAAATTAAACCTTATTAAGTCTATTTTCATAGGAAAGAAACAGAGCAAGCAAAGGAAGTCTATATTCTGAGATATTTAAATTTTTGTAAGACTGGTTCAGAGTGACTTCTTGATCCCCTGTTCCAACTTTGGAAAATCACTAGAAATTGTACAAAAAGAATTATAAGTCAAATTTTATATTTACAGATTTCTTAGTGAGTATATTTTTATTAGAAACAAACAAAAATGTTATCCAATTTCTGTATAATGAGATAATTGATTTTTAGTAAAGAAAGGTCAGGTCCGCTGAACTGTGAAACAGGGGAAACTTTACTAAATAAACTGTACTAATTGGGCAAACCAAAAATTCTGAAAAAATTATGGTAAGAAGATATATGAGTCTAGTTTCAGGGAAAATTTATGGATTTAAGTTTTGAGTTTTGTAACTTGAATTATAATTAATTTAGTGACTATTACGGAGATGGATAGTTTTATTATGAATAAGTGAAATAAATTGTTTTGATTTGTGTAAGTAATCGAAAATTTTTTAAAGTTCCTTGTTTGGTCTAGAACCGTTCCAATTGCACATTTTAGGGCCTCCAGGGACCTTTTTAGGGATTTTTTGGATGAATGTGAGTGAATTAATATATTTTTTAAAAAGTAAAATTTTTTATGCCCCGAACAGGTAAGATAAGTCTGGTAACGCCTCGTGCTCGACTCCGACGACAGTCTCGGGTAAGGGGTGTTACATAAATTGTTATCGTGTGAAAATATTTTCTAATCTTGGAATGAGACAAAAGTATTGATAGTTTGACTGGTATATAATCTGTATTGCTCTATTTTCCCTCTGGCATTTTATTACGTTCCGTCTGTTGGGATTTTATGAGATAATGTATCTGATGTTATGATTCTGTTCCTTCTAATGGATGCTCTATTCGATATATATATGGGAAGGTACATTATCCTTTTTGCATTTAATTCCAGTAGGCTTGAATGATGTATTCTTTTGGACTTCTTTTCTCTGGGAAATTATCAAAATCTTCCATATTTTCTTTTGAGCTTTGTTCTGGGTCTTTCATTATGATATTGTATCTTGGATTTCTTTATCTTGGATTTCTCTATCTTGGACTTCTTAATCCTGGTTTTCTTGTTATCTATATTTCAGAATTTCTCAATCACGACTTATATCTATAGTGTATTCTTCAGTTGTGATAATCATGTCAAGTGTGACTATGCTTCTGGTTTGATCATAGTAATGTGGTAATTCTAGTATCTAGATTTCTCTAAATCTTTGTGAAGGATTTGACATCGGCAAAGACATAAGTGGTGAAATTGCTAGTATCAGCTTGTATGATGGATTTCTTTTCTCAGAAAGTTAATCAAGTTAATGCCTTTGATTGGGAACATTTATACTACCTTGAGCTAATGCAATTGAAGTGAACTTTGATTAGTATGATGAGTGAATTTTGCATGATTACATGTTAAATCGTTTTGACAGCTGAAAGGAAGGATTTCTTGAAACTTTATGAAGTAATAATTGAGACCGACTTGTTTGTTCAGTTTGTTTGGGTTATTGTTTGAAATATTTAATGGGATATTTATGTCCGAAATTTTTCCCAAGTCTGAGAATAAGATTTTATCTCTCTGGGTAAAAGACAGATAGTCTGAATGAAAGTTTATATATCTTAGAAGACTTTGATACAATTTAAAGTTGCTTTGAATGATAAATTTTTCGTCTTGTGAAAGTTGAATGGTCTACTACATGTTGATAACGATTTGAATATACGATAATATTGTTAACCGAAGCCTTGAAACTGGATTAGTCTGCATTGTGCAAAGACTTCTCGATTTTCAGTGATGTGCTTTAAGACAAGAAGGGTAGTGTGATAGCTTAAAGTATCTGCTGTCATAGAAAGACTTAAGTTGAGATAGTGTAGTGACTTGAATTGTTAAAGGATGATAAGATAGTTATGGTATGATCTCTGAGAATGAGACTACTATAGATTTCATATCAGAATTATTCCTATCTTTGAAAGAGAAAGATGTCATATGACTTGTTGTTAAGTAATTGATGAATCTACAAATCATGTCGGTAAGTACTGAATTCCCTCTCATCAGACTTATGGGATTAAGTATATTTGAGATTGTTGAATTTCTTAAAATGCTAGTTTTTGTAATTGGATTGAGACACGAAATTTATATTGTGAATTATTGAAAAAGCTAATTGAGGCTCTGAATTTTAATGATGACCAGAGGTCGAATTAGTAAACTATCGAGCTGTATAAAATGATAGAGAACTTAAGGCCATGATGATTGGGCTGGCTACGCCATTTGAATCCAAGAGGATTCAAGTATGATGTGTATATACATATTCTATGACGGTATGGGTTCGACCCTTGTATACATGAGTTCTCTGATAGAAGTCAAGATTCGGTTGACGCGTTGTATAACACGGAATTGTTCATGAGTTTAGTATGAGAAATTAAAGAGCTAAGAATTAAACATAGCCTGAGTAAAAGTTTTTCACCAATGATTATGAGATAGTGGAGTTTATGTGAAAACCAAACCACTCTTCTGGTAAGATTTTCAGGGACGAAAATCCCTAAAGGGGGAGTTGTAACATCCTGAATTAGGGCCTAGTCAGAACAGTGGTTTTGAGACCACAAATTCGATACAATAAATTTTTTTATTATATTTTTATGGTCTACAATTTCACGGGATGATTTCGTGAAAATTTCGTTCGAAAATTTTGACGTTTGGGCACTCAATTTGGTCAAAAGGACTAAATTGTAAAAAGTGCAAAAGTTAAGTTCTACATGTTAGAGGTGTCTAATTGTTATGAAATTTTAAATTGGAGGCCCTTAAATAGTGATTAGACCATTGGATAATTTTTTGGACAAAAATGGGCATGAAATGGGTGAAATAGAATATTTTTAAGTTAAGGGCATTTTGGTAATCTAGTAATTAAAATGGATTAAAAATAAAATTCAAAGACAATTTTTGTCCACCTTTTACCCCATGGCTGAAATTGCATGGAGAAGCCATATCTAGGGTTTTTCAAGCTTCCAAGCTCGATTGTAAGTTCATTCTAGCCCCATATTTAATGATTTTTACGTTTTTGAAATTCTCGTAATAAGATCTACTCATTTCGACCCCTATTTTAAGCTAGAGTTTGTGTTTAAAAATTTACCCATGGATGACATGCATGTGTTTTGATGTCTAATGGTAGGAAATGAATGCTCAATGTGTAATAAATGACTTTTACTAAGTGATTTTCGGTGAAATTGTCAAAAAAGACCGTTTTGCAAAAGTTACAAAATTTGTCATAAAAGTCTGATTTAGTGGAAATTAGGGGCTTCTATAGTTATTAAAATAATTCAGCTAAGCTTAAAATGCAAGGCAATTGGATAACATTCATCTTACGAGCCTTGGGGCAAAGGTGTAAATATATGAAAGTTTAGGTGTCAAAATACAATTTTTTAAAAATATCATTTTTGGACCCATATGAATAATGTGACTAATCAGTAAGCTAAATGTGATATTATAGATCAATGAAAATGAGATTCGGACACAGATTGGAAATAAATGAGATTATGGACTAAATCGGAATATATAGATGTGCTCGTATTTGAGGTAAGTTCGTGTGTCAATAATATTGCAATGCTATGTTTGAATTGAAAATTCTATATTATTATTGCATGAATGGCATGATTAATATATTGAAAAGTGATGAAAGAATGGTATATAAAAATTGTAAGAACAATGATATATGACTAGTAGCACATAAAATGTTGAATGGTTCAATTATTGATGGCTTGCTATATTATAGCTGAATATATTAAGTTGAATAACTTTTGAAAGAGTGAAAAGGAAGGTAAGTTTGTATGTAAATGATATATCGTCTTTATTTATGTTATAATATTTTGTTATTATATGAGATGTGGTTGCATATTGAATGATCACTTGATGTAAATTATGAATTGAAATTGATTATGGATGAATTGACAAAAGGTTGAAAAGTGAGGAATTTCTCGCTTGGACCTTTGGAATAGAAAAGATATGAATAATCCGTTGTGAGAACACATGTGTAGTATAATATGCAGGCTACTATGTGTTTAAAATGGTTTTAGGTCATGTGTGTAGTACTAAGCGCAGGCTACTACATGTACCAGATTGTTAGGTCGCATGTGTAGTACTAAGTGCAGGCTACTATGCGTACCCGATAGCTTCGATCATGTGTGTAGCACTAAGTGCAGGCTACTACGTGTATCCGATGGTTAGGTCACGTGTGTAGTACTAAGTGCAAGCTACTACGTGTACCAGATTGTTAAGTCGCATGTGTAGTACTAAGTGCAGGCTACTATGCTTACCAGAGAGCTTTGGTTACAAGGGTGGTAATATGTGCAGGCCACTGGGTATCTGTTATTATTCCGATGAGTTCAATAGGAAATTTACTAAGTGAAAATACATATGAACATGACTATGTGATGAATAAGTGAAGGTTCGTGAGTGTAAACTTATGAGCAATGTGCTTGATCTGTGGTCGAACTTTGGTAAGATTGATATGGAGTAAGTGTTACAATAAAAGTTACTACAAAGAAAACATGAAAGAGTGAAATTTAGTAATAAAACAGTTTTGGACAGCAGCAGTTATGTGACTTTGAAAAATCACCAAAAATGGTGGAAATCAAATTAAAAGTTGAATAAGATATTAAATAAAAGCTTATTTAGTCTATTTTCATATTAAAGAAATGGTGTAAGCAAAAAAATTTCATATTATGAGATATTTGAATTCTTGTAAGACAGAGTTATAATGAGTTCGGAATCCTCTATTCCGAATTGGGAAAATCATTAGAAATTGTAAAAACATAATCATGGGTTATCCATTATATGCATAAAATCCTTAGTGAGTCTATTTTCAAGAGAAATAGATGGGAGGATCATCCGAGTCCCGTACTATGAGATAATTAATTCGTTGTGAAGAGAGGTCAAAACTATCAGATAGAAAAACAGGGGTAACTTTAAAGAATAAACTGTAATTACTGGCTAGACCAAAATTTCTAAAAACTTTTATTGTAAGAAGACTCAGAAAATTAGCGGTTCTCAATTTAGAGTCCCGTAGCTCCGGATATAAATAATTTAGTGACCATGACTGGAGAAAACAACTTAAATGGACTTTGAATAAGTAGAGAGGAATTGAAAAATAGCATGTTAATACATTGCTTATTATTTTTCGTGCGAGCTTACTAAGCGTAAAGCTTACTCCCTCCTTTCCATTTCTTTTAGGGTTGTCAGGTCAGCTCGGTGTTGGAGATCGTCGGAGGCAGCATCACACTATATAGCCAATACCTTTGGAGTATTGATACATATGTTAGAAATATCAAGTGAGCGCCATGTATAGGGACCTAGTTCTATGACATGTGTTATTATGATTTGGCTAAATGTATTGGCCTATATCGAGCTATTGTATATGGCCATGAGAGGTGGCTCATATTGTTTATGGTTTGTAAGTCTAGCTAATCATGTTATGTTTTAATGCATATGATGTGATGATATGAATATGTTTGTTTGCCATCAATGGTTGGTAATATGTCATTTGTGCTGAATGCATGTTTTATGACCAATCGAGGTGGTCATGACCATGAATTCAATGTGTAATACGGTAATAAGATGATATTGCCTTGAACATGGATGTTTGATGTATAAGTTAGTAACCATAGTTTAATGGTATAAGTGATTAATGAGACGACATGGTCAAATGAATGTGTAATAATGTGGCTAGACTAGTTTATCATGAGTAGGTGGAACATATGTATAATGACGAGCTAATGTTTAATGTGTCTTATAAAGGGTGTTTAATCACTAAAATGATGCCATGAGTTGTGAGTTTAATGTCTATAAGATTGTAAGGGTTTATGGGAAACATGAAGGCTTGGAAAATAGCCTAAGTGTTAGCCATACGGGCAGAGACACGGCCATGTGTCTCAATCGTGTGGAGGACACGGCCTAGCACACGGGCGTGTGGCCTGGCTGTGTGGTTCAAATTGTTTTGATGATGTCACAAACAGAGAGTTACACGGGCTGAGGACATGGGCGTGTCCCGAGCCACACGGGCGTGTGTGACCACACGGTTCAACACACATGGGCGTGTGACTCTCTAAAGCAAGAAATTTGCTAAGTTGTCCAAAGTTTATCGAAAGTTCTTGGTTTAGTCCGGAACCACCCCTAATGTATGTTTTAGGCCTCAAAGGCCCGTATAAGGGGCGATATACATGTGTTTGAAAAGTTTTAATTTGGACGAAAATTTTATGGCTCGATTTTGCATGTTTGTGAATGTTTAAGTTGGGTAATGCCTCGAACCCTGTCCCAGATTCGGATACGGGTAAGGGGTATTACATTCAGAGAATCTCCATCCTCTCAGCGACATGCAGCATAAACCAGAGTTGGTTACCTTGCCTCAGTATGCCCAGCACCTTTGCCCGGTGCTCTTTGACCACGGCCCAAACCATTCCTACCTCTTGCCTAACCATGGCTTTTCAGTGGCTGCTGAACTACCCTCGATGGTGGTGCAGTACCCATGCTAGAAGCTTTCATCTGATTGGACCTCCGCATACACTCTCTAATACGGTGCTCTAATGAACCGTACCTCAAACAAGCTCCAATTCTTTTCCAACACTCACCCTGATGGCGTCTACCACAGTCAGTACACGATGGCTGTCAAGTAACAGTAACAAGAGCCCCAACTCTGATCGGCCCAGCAACTCTGGCCTTTTTCTTAGGCCTCTGAATGAAACTTGAGGGCTCCGACTCCCTCTTGCTCCAACCTCTCTCTCGATTCTGGCATTCAGCGCGCTTTACTTCTTCGGCGATCTTCGCCTTATCAACCAATGCAGCAAAGTCTTGCTCCCTCTGTGGAGCTATCAGAACCCTCAGATTATCCCTGAGGCAATCCTCGAAGTGAACACATCGTTCGTACTTAGTCGCCACCATACCTCGCGCATAGCGGCTCAGTCTCATAAATTCAGCCTCATACTCAGCCACCGATCTATCTCCCTGAGTCAGATTCAGGAACTCACACCGATGGGCATCTACGTAACTAGCACCCACATACTTTTCCTAGAAAGTAGTCTTAAAATATTCCCAGGAAAATCATTCGGGCTGAGTGCCCTCCTTAATAGTGAGCCACAACTGATATGCCTCATCACGTAGCAATGATACAACACCCTTTAATTTTTGTTCGGGGGTGCAGTCCAGATCATCCATAATCCACTCTGTGGCCTCAATCTAGTATTCAGCCACATTAGGGGTAACTCCAGCGACACCCCTAAAAATCTTAGCTCTATTAGACCGGAGTCGTTTCATAACCGACCCACGGCCTCCAGCTCTAGTATTGGGCCCAACAACCTTCTCTAAAATCCTCAACATGGCCAGGGCCAGTGCATCATCCCCAGCCACTCGATCAAGAGACCCAGTCTCAGTCACAGGTAAAGTCGGTGTCTCACTAGTATCCGAATTAGGCAGATTGCCAAACGACAAAGACCCAGCTCGAGCACCTCTACGACCTCTACCACAGCCTCTTGTACCCCGTTCGCGAGTACCTCTGGTGCTCATTGTCTAATTGTGTTTTATTTGTATTAACAGTTTTATGCATCAGTTTACAGTTCCAATGTTTATTAACAGATATTTTATGAAAACAGTTTCAAAAGTGTATAGTTTGTTTTGTACATCGCAGTGTCAATCTATGTCTACCAATCTTACTACAATATCGGTATACATTAACTTACGTGTTTTCAGTACAGCCTATCTATAGTAGTTTCGATACATACTATCTATAGCATTTTTAGTTTATAAACAGATAATAGTTTAGAAAACTTATGGGATCGGCGCTGAAGACTCGATGTACCACACATTTAGTAAAAACATTTCAAATCATTAGAAATCAGTTCTTAGAAAATTAGATCTTAAAATCCCAAACCTATAGCTGAGTTTTGCAACCTGACTCTGATACCGCTAAATGTAACACACCATACCCGGCCTAGACGTTATGACCAGATCGGGCAATGTCACATGGCAGCGTGTTAGAAAATCATAACTTAGCTTAAAATAATTTTTGTTTAGAATCATTTTATTATTTCTTATCAATTTTAAAAATCGTGTTATTTAATCAGTCGAAAGTCTCCAAAACATTTATTCAATGCAGACGCTTTTAAAACGAATTGCGTATTTGTAAGTATTTTGTTAAAATATTTGTATCTTTTGAAAACCCGGGTTATCCTAATACTAGCAATTTAAATCATAACCAATAAAAATCCCAAACTAAAATAAAAATCCATAAAGGCCATTTTTACAATAAAATACCCAAATAAAATTTTAAAATCATAAATAAGTACAAAACAGTATCAAGGGATCGTGTGGCCACCATCGAGTCCTCCACTGCACCGATCTGTCAAGTCTGGGGGATTACCTGTACAGATTAAGCCGAAGGGGTGAGTATACATAAACTCAGTGTGTAATCCCCATATAAGCAAACAAACAGTATGCACATGATCACAGTCTGGGCCTAAGCCCCTCTTCAGTACAGAATCAGTCATGTAGTTGGGCCTTAGCCCATCAACGTATCAGTAGCAGTAACAGATATGTGGTCATAAAATCCTACCCAGCCAGCCTCTACACACCATTTCCATCCAACCCTACACTCCATGTAGAGATATAATCAACCCATCCATCCCTACACTCTAAGAAGTACCGAGTGCGGCACTAGACAATAATTTGCAGCTGAGCTGCCAATAAATTAGGCTCGAGACCTTTAGTACACTTCCTCCAAACAATATCCACTCCTAACCCAATGCAATGCAATATACAGTTATGACATACTATAAATGGAAACAGTACATACGATGTCAGTTCAGGGAAACATCATCATGCCCGATAACATGTATACATATAAATTAGTCATACAGTCATTTCATTCAATTAGGGGTCTAGGTAAGCTTACCGACCCTATAGTAGGTTCACAGTGAAAATGGGCGTATGGGCCCACACGGTCCAAATTAGCCTTAGCTGTGTGAATCACACGGCCTGGCCCAAAATCCCACACACCCGTGTAGGCCAACACGTCCGTGTGGCGAACACGGCCCAAATTGGTTGAGCTCGTGTGTCACACACGACCTACCTAGGTATCACATGGCCATGTCTAATATGCAAGGCCTGGCCTCATCGATCACACGCTTGGGTTGTGGCACACGGCTTACTACACGGCCGTGTGGCATCGACAGAATGGTTTTCAGCTTTCAGTGAAACCTCGATTTTTGTATTTCTAGAATGCCCACATGACTTGAGACATGAGCATGTGTCTCAACCATGTGAGTCACATGGCCTGGCCACACGGTCGTGTGACCCCTTTTGTATGAAATTTTCTATCTATTTCCATGGAGTTCTAAATGTTTTCAATTTAGTCTCGAGTCATTTCTAAAGTGTTTCTAAGGCCTTAAGAGCTCAAAAAATGGGCGTTATGCATGTGTCTGAATGGATTATAATGTCTTTTATAAATGGTTGTTATCGGATGTTTTAAGTTAAAAGTTTTTGATAATTCTCTGTAACCCTATTCTAGCGATGAATATGGGTTAAGGGTGTTACATAGGCCTATATGACACACAACCTAGACTATTTTAGCTGTATGAGCCACACAGGCGTGTGGGGCCAAAACTCAGGATTTCTCCCTAAGGTCGTACACGTCATCTTGGTCAACTGTGGGTCTTCTGTTGGGTCGGTATGTGATTAAATACACTATGAAACATGAAATTGGGTCATGTGATTAGTATAAACTCTGATATCTGCAAGTGTGTTTAAGTTGTCATATGATAGTTTAAACTTAGAGTAATGTTAAAAACGTACATGATATGTGTCTAAAATGTCATGCACAATTTTTTCTATTTATATTTGATTCTGGGGTGATATATATTATGTGGAGGAAGTCTTCTGTGAGTGGCGATATCTCACCCATTATACTGGCAGCACAACTGCAAATATTTTGAAAATTGTCAACCGACACTCAGTGTTGTGTAGGGCTAGATGGGTCTTTAATACCCTGTATGGTGTGTTGGGATGGTGGACTTGGTGTGTAGTGGTTGGGGGTAAGATTGTAAATTTGTATATGATTCTGATTCTGTATGAGACGTTCATCTGTATCTATTATGCTATGTAGTTAATATAAAATTAAATTTGTGATTCTGTTTTCTTTTAAGTTAGACATTGAGTTCCAAAACTCACTATCGTTTTAACTAAAATTTTACAGTAATCCTCAGAATTAGGAGGGTCGGTGTGGTGGGAGCTTGATTACATTCGTATGGTGTTTCTTTAATTTTTTTTAAATTGGATTAAGTTTTTGTAAAATTTGGATTGTTTGGATATTTTGGGGATTGTCTCAGTTTTGGATTTTATTCTTGATTTTTGCACGATGTTGCTAAAATGATTTACCAAAAATTATTATTTTTCCGCTACCAACTATTTTTTAGCAAACAAACTTGATTTTCCAAAATTTAATGATCTAAAAATTTCTGTTGCAAGGTATCTGATTTAGTTGGGAAACGTAAACAAACAACATTTTTAGTTAAATAATTATGATAACACATTTTCTAATAAAACGAGTTTTCAAGTAATAAAAGTTCACGATGTTTTTTTAAAAATAAACGAAAACTAGATGTCAAACCATTTTACATAATCACTTCAGATTCGGTCATAACGTCTAGGCTGGGTTTGGAGTGTTAAATTGTTGATCTGCAACTTAAGGTTATTAAATTCTTTGCAAATTTTGGTATTTGATTTATGTGTTTTGATGCAAGTAGGAGAAGATTGTGAGACGGTTGATCCTCCGACAAACTAAGCTTCTTTTTGAGATACTACTTCATTCTGGGGTATGTAATTTTGCTGTTTTAAGGGCTATTTGTTTCTGTAATTAGGTTCTGTTGATGATGGTTATACCAAATTTGTCAGTTGGGTTTGGTAAAATTTTAGTTATTAATTTGTGTGGATTTTCAATTTAGGTACTGGAATACTGGATTCTTGAACCTACAATGGAATTTGATCAGGTGTGTAACGAAAAACCCAAAAAATTGTTTATTTTTTTCCAAAACTCTATTCAACTTAAGAATTTCCACAGTAAAACTAATTGTTTTTTAGAAGTGTTCTTCTATAATTTTAATGAATTAACTAAGAGAAAGTGTTTGTAATGTCCCAAAAATTTCTATTTCGGCTTTTGTAAAAATGTGACAAAATGTGTATCTACTTCAGTGGTTAAGTGTTCTAGGAATGTGTAAGAGGTCTTGAGTTCAAGGCTTACCCTTGGCAAATTTTGGTATTTTTCTAACTTAAGCCTTAAACATGATCAGTGGGCTTATATTAAATTATTTATGAAATCAATTAGAATGGGCCTGTTGGTCTAGTGGTTAAATTGAGTGTTGAATTGCTGAAGGTCTCAAGTTCGAATTCCTGCGAGAGCGTGGTAGTCTATTTTTGCTCTTTTGACTGAGAGAGTTTCGGTCAAACAAGAAATCTAAGGAAGTTAGGTGTTAGTGGGAGGAAAGTTAGGGATATGCTATCATATCCATTTTATTTTTTTATTCCCTAAAACCTTTTCTTTAGTTCTTTTGATGTTCTTTTCCCTTTTGGAAAATTTTGGCTTCTTCATTTTTATTTTTTTTCAATACGCTCATCACTCTTAGTTTCACGAATACGTCTTTGGTACTCTGAGGCTCTTCGCTCGTCTTTGGTAAGTGATGTCTAGGTTTTGTTAATTGTTAAGTTTTCTTTTCGAATGGTGGGGTTCTTGTTAATGGGGGATTTCAGCAGTATAGAAATTCGTTAGAACGTTAGGAATATTTCATTACTACTCCAACGGCTTAAAGCGACATAACGGTGGTTCTCGTTAGCGGTGAGTGTAATTTCGTATCGTTTCCTTTATATCGAATTTGTAAGTAAATCTACTAAATAGTTGATGGGTATTTTGTTTTAGGTTTTTGGAAGGCTCGTGTGTAACACCCCAAACCCGAGACCGTCGCCGGAGTCGAACACGAGGTGTTAACAGACTTCAAACCACTTATTAGAAATTTCCCAGACAAGCTGCCAATCTGCGTACGAGTCGCATTAAAAATCATATCTTGAGTTCTGAAACTCGAAATCCAGTTCCGTAAATTTTCCCCAGAACTATACTCATATATCTATATGGTAGAATTTTTGTAGAATTTTTGGCTGGGCCAATTGGTACAGTTTATTGGTTAAAGTCGTCCCTGTTCCTTGGTTCGACTACTCTGACCCTTGTGCATTACGACTTAGATATCTCCCTTTACAGAGCTCCAATACTTATGCCGTTGGTTTCTTATGAAACTAGACTCAAAAAGGAATCTATACATATAAAGAATGACTTCTAATTGTCTCTGATTAATTTAGGGTGAATTTCTAAAGTCGGGACAGGGGATCCACAAATTGCTCTGGCTCTGTTTCACAAGAGTTTAATTATCTCCTAACATACAGATCATATGGTCGTTTTGTTTCTTCTATATGAAAATATACTCATCGAGCTTCGATTACATAATTTATTCATTAATTAATTCCATTTCTACTATTTTTGGTGATTTTTCAATCTCACATCACTGCTGCTGCCAGCATCTGTTACTAAAGCAACTATGCCTATTTCGTGATTTCTCCTTGATCTAACTAGTAATTCATCATACATATCACAAATTATGATCATGACTAGCCATGCCAAAGGCTAATCATTGTCAAACATCTCCCTACTACACTATTGCCATATCATGAATTTTAACACCAAAAATAATCAACCATGACATATGGCATAAAAATCGAATTACCAAGACTTGCGACCTAACATTATAGAACCAAATCCAACCGAACATTTATGCCATTTTCGCATGGCTAAAAGTTTGCATACCAAATTTCAACAAAACATATTAGCCTATACATGCCGAAATGTTCTCCTAGACCGACTAAAAAGAAGATACCAAAAGTTGCTAGCCGGTGTGATGACTTCGATGACAGTCCCGAGCACGCAAAAAGACGAGTCCAAGAAACCTAAAGTAGGTGACAAGCAAACACCGAGTGAGTATATAACTCAGTAAGTCATAAGCATTACATTGCCGTTCAGTAATAATATATCATAAGAGAAAATAAATAATGCGGGATTAAAATCCTCCATCCATACCCAAACTGTGCTATAATTCCTTAGGCATTTCGGTTCGATCTCATACCAAGCCCTACTTTGACGTTTCATACATTACACCATATGACATTGGATGCATTTATCTTCAAGTATAATCACCACATAGGTTCAAGACATACCAAGCTCAATCCCAAATATAAATAAAATGTCTATTCCTCATGAGCTCAAGGTGTTTACTCGTACCGCTGTCCATGATTGACTCGATAAGGCTGCACACTTAGAGCATGTATATTTATTAGAGAATGTATAATAAGCCCGCACACTTAGTGCTTAATAGTCGAACTCGCACACTTAGTGCTATATAATCAAACTCGCACACTTAGTGCTATACAATTTGAACCCGCACACTTAGTGCCAATCTCATGATCATAAATGTTTACACCCGCACACTTAGTGCCGAAACCAACAACTCAATACATCTCACCTCTTTTCTTTTTCATTCAATACTTTCATCACCCCATGCATACATGTATATATATATTTATCATTCCATTCAGCATCATTACATAGACGTTATTACCATTTAAATTAATACAAAATATATGCTTAATGACTTACCTTGTGTTGGGTAAGACAGTTCCAACTCGGCTACTCGATGATCTTTTCTTTGCCTTTGCTTGATTCTCCTCCTTTAACTCCTTGAGCTTAATCAATAAATCAACTAGTTTAACCACCTTGCTAAACATTTATAATCCAATTACACATGCATATGTTTGTTAGTATATTCGGCAACCATCCTCACTAATTACCCATTTAGTCGATTATACACATAATCAAAGGTAACCTCACGAATGGGCATACTTATGTATATATATATACACTTCCGAATGGGCATCACAATTAGATTTAACACCACCTTCATACTCAATTAGATGGTCGAATGTATGTACAATGTCAACTATAACATCATTTAAACATCTAATTTCATCTCATGAACACTTGATCGAATTTTCCTAATCTAGCATATTTTCACATCTATTTGTAACATCATGTAAATCCACATATAACTACATTTCTTAAGTTCCACATCTTAATGCCCATTATAGCCATTCTCATAGTCTAAATCTAAAAATTGGCACATCCACCTTTCAACCATGTTAGCCGAATACTCATTCTCTTCTTAGTCCTAAATTCGGCACCTCCAACAAAGTGACTTAACAACTTCAACTTTCATGCTAACATAACAAGCAATTTAACACATACATATAACTAACATGTTAATAGCATCAAGGTATCAACTAAAATTTTTAAGCTTCTTAGTCAAAGCCTAACTCTCCGACAACCCCAAATCCAACCATGGGATAGATAGAATTTAGACTCATCACCCAAAGGTTGTGTAAACTTCCAAAAATATCATTGAACATACCTTGATCTAAAGGACCACCTTGGCCGAATCTTGCTTCCTCTTCTTCCTCTAGTTACGACAATTGCAAAAGAAAGAAAACATGAACACTCCTTCTTCCCTCCTTATTAAGCATTCAAACTCCCTCATTTTCATGCCACAACATCAAACACTCCTACTAGATACAAGCAATGGCCGAACTTCTTCAAAATTTTTCTCTCTTTCTTTTTCTTGGTTTTTCGGCTAGGAGATGGCAAGTATGAACACCCCTTTTTTTGTTCACTTTCCTATTATTATTCCCATCATTTGTTAACTAAAAAAAACATATTAAATTAGAATGAGTGGAGCATCATCACTCCTTGGCCGGCCACCATGTATTTTATGGGTAATTTGACATGCAAAGCCATGCTTCCTCTCCCTATTATTAATTACTCCTTATAATTCATCTATCATCTTTTCTAACTTCGTCAACTAGGTCCTTTTCGAATTAATTCACATTCCTAAAGCTAATATTAAGCATTTAATTTCTCATATATTCACTGTCACACAAAAATTTATGTAATTAAAACACAAAAATAAATTTTTGGCTCGGTAATGTGGTCTCGAAACCACATTCCGACCAGGGTCTAATTAGGGTTGTCACAACTCTCCCCCACATAAGAAATTTTCGTCCCCGAAAATCTTACCGGTAAATAATTTTGGATATCGATCCTTCATAGAGTCCTCAAGTTCCCAAGTGGCTTCTTCAATTCCGTGTTTATGCCACAACACCTTCACTAATGGGATTTTCTTATTTCATAACTCTTTTACTTCACGCATCAAAAGGCGAACCGGTTCTTCTTCATAACTCAAGTTAGGCTGAATCTCGATCTCAGATGGAGTGATTACGTGCGACGGGTCGGACCTATATCGTCGAAGCATCGAGACATGGAAAACGTTGTGAATCTTTTCAAGCTCAGGGGGCAAAATTAATCGATATGCAACTGGTCCAACTCGTTCGGATACTTCATACGGACCGATGAGCCTCGGACTTAGTTTGCCCTTACGACTAAATCTAAGCACCTTCTTCCAGGGTGAAACTTTGAGAAATACTTTGTCTCCAACCTGATATTCAATGTCTTTTCTTTTCGAATCCGCATACGACTTTTGACGATCCGAAGCGGCTTTCAAACTTTCACGAATTACTCGAACTTTCTGCTCAGCATCCTTAATCAAATCAACCCCAAAAATTTTACTTTCACTAAGTTCAGTCCAAAATAATGGGGTACGGCATTTACGACCGTATAAGGCCTCGTAAGGTGCCATCTTAATGCTTGATTGAAAGCTATTGTTGTAAGCGAATTCAATCAAAGGCAAATACCTTTCCCATGAACCACAAAACTCTAAGACACAACATCTCAACATATCCTCGAGTATCTGAATTATTCGTTCAGATTGGCTATCAGTCTGGGGATGAAATGCGGTGCTAAAATGCATCTTAGCACCCAACGCTTCTTGTAACTTTTTCCAAAATCGCGATGTAAATCTTGGGTCTCTATCCGACACGATAGAAATAGGTACCCCATGCAATCGAACAATTTGGGAGATGTATAATTCTGCCAATTTATCGACCGAAAAATCTGTACGGACAGGATAAAATGAGCAGACTTGGTCAATCTATCAACAATAACCCAGATTGCATCTTTCTTGCTTGATGACAATGGCAATCCAGATACAAAATCCATCGTTACCCGATCCCACTTCCATTCGGGTATCATGATCGGCTGAAGTAATCCCGATGGCACTTGATGTTCCGCTTTTACTTGTTGGCATATCAAACACCTTGAAACAAATTTAGAAATGTCTCGTTTCATACCGGGCCACCAAAATTGACGTTTCAGGTCATTGTACATTTTAGTACTACCTGGGTGGACTGACATTCGACTACTGTGAGCCTCGTCCAAAATCATCGAAATAAGTTCCAAATTTCTTGGAACACATAATCGACCTCTGAACGTCAAGCAATCATTGTCGTCAATCCGAAACTCCGATTCCTCATTCGAAGCACATTCAGCTCGTTTAGTGACCAATTCAGCGTCGACTTTCTGGGATTCAAGTATTTGACGAATCAATAATGGTTTGGCCTCTAATTCAGCTACTAGCACCCCATCGGGTGAGACGGACGAGTGAGCATTCACCGTCTTCAAAGCGAATAGTGCTTTCTGACTTAAAGCATCGGCAACCACGTTAGCCTTTCCCGGGTGATAATCAATAACAAGTTCATAGTCTTTCAACAACTCAAGCCAACATCTTTGTCGCAGATTTAGATCTCTTTGAGTCATCAAATATTTAAGACTTTTGTGGTCCGAATAAATATGACACCTTTCCCCAAACAAGTAATGCCTCCATATTTTTAGGGCGAACACAATGGCCGCCAATTCAAGATCATGGGTCGGATAGTTTCTCTCATGCAGCTTTAATTGTCTCGACGCGTAAGCCACAACTCGACCTTCTTGCACCAACACACAATCTAGCCCAAGTAAGGATGCATCACTATAAATGACAAACTCTTTGCCGGACTCCGGTTGTACTAGCATTGGAGCTTCGATTAAACAGGTCTTTAGTCGATCGAAACTCTTCTGACAGTTTTCTGTCCATTCAAACTCAACATCTTTTTGGAGTAGTTTCGTCAACGGTGCAGCTATCATCGAGAAACCCCTTACAAATCGTCGGTAGTATCCGGCAAGTCCCAAAAAGCTCCTAACTTTAGTAATATTCCTCGGAGGTTTCCAATCGAGTATGGCTGAAATTTTGTTCGGATCCACTCTAACACCCGATGCGGACACCACGTGCCCCAAAAAGCTCACTCTTTCAACCAAAATTCACATTTACTGAATTTTGCGTATAACTGCTTGTCTCGCAAAATCTGTAATACTAACCCCAAATGCTTGGTGTGTTCGGCTTCACCTTGTGAATAAACTAAAATATCATCAATAAACACAACCACAAATCGATCCAAGTATGGCCTGAATACTCGATTCATTAAATCCATAAATACCGCAGGGGCATTAGTGAGCCCAAACGGCATCACTAAGAATTCGTAGTGACCGTACCTCGTTCTAAAAACGGTTTTGGGTATGTCCGAGTCTCGAACCCTCAACTGATAATAACCAGATCTCAAATCTATCTTGGAAAATACTGAGGCTCCCTTTAATTTATCAAACAAATCATCAATACGTGGCAACGGGTATTTATTCTTTATGGTCACTTTATTCATCTGACGATAGTCGATGCACAATCTCATGGTTCCATCCTTCTTTTTCACAAACAATACGGGTGCGCCCCATGGAGAAAAACTCGGTCGAGCGAAACCTCTATCCATCAATTCTTGCAATTGAACTTTCAATTCCTTTAATTCCGTTAATGTCATATGATACGGGGCTATTGAGATTGGCGTGGTACCAGGTACAATCTCGATGCCGAATTCCACCTCTTGAACCGGTGGCAACCCCGGTAACTCCTCAGGAAAAACATCTGAATACTCACAAACCACTGGTACTGATTCAAGTTTCCTTTCCGTCTCTTTGCTATCAAATACATACGCAAGGTATGTTTCACACCCCTTTTTCACATATCTCTGAGCGGTCATTGAAGATATTATCTCTGGCACCCCCTTCAAATCGGTAGACTCAACTCGGACTACCTCATCATGTGCACTCCTCAAATCGATGGTTTTTCTTTTGCAGTTCACCACTGCATCATGTACGGTCAACCAATCCATACCAAGAATGACATCAAATTCGTCAAACGGTAAAAGCATCAAATCGGCCGGAAAACAGGATTCTCGGATTATTAGAGGGCATCTCTTACACACTTTATCAACAAGTACGTATTGACCCAAAGGGTTTGACACTCGAATTACGAACTCAGTAGACTCAACAGGTAGAGTCTTACTGGATGCTAAGGTTTCACATACATATGAATGAGTAGAGCCAGGGTCAATCAATGCAATCACATTAGTATCAAAGAGAGTGAAGGTACCAGTGATGACGCCAGGGGAGGATGCCTCCTCTCGTGCGCGAATGGCATATGCTCTAGCAGGAGTACGGTTCTCGGCTCGAACAGCCATATCAGAGGCCCCTCTCTGACTACCACCCCTACCTCCTAAAATTGTCGGTGGTCTACCTCTAGCTGTCACTCCACTAGGTCTTGCACCTTGAATCTTATTCTTCTCATCAAGCTCCGTGCAATCTCTAATGAAGTGGTCCTTCGAACCGCATCCGTAACAGGCCCTGTTAGTAGACTTACCCCAACATTCACCTAGGTGTCGTCTTCCACATTGGGGGCATTCAGGTTTCTCTTGACGATTATTGCCCACACTAGCTACCGAAGTAGCTCGGGAGTCCGTCGATGGTCGTGCTCTGATGGAAATTCCCGCAGTCGTCCTTGACTTACTAGTGTCCTCCCTGAACTTCTTTACAGCCGAGAACGGAGCTTTACCTGTCGATCTTTTACGATAGTCTCTAGCTTCAAATTCAGCCTTCTTCTTCTCCTTTCCAAGTTCTTTCGCCTTGCAGGCTCGTTCGACTAGTGTTACGAACTCCTTTATCTCCAAAATACCCACTAGTAGCTTTAAATCTTCATTCAATCCTTCTTCAAATCTTTTGCACATAGTAACCTCATCGGCCACACACTCCCGGGCATACCGACTGAGTCTTACGAACTCATGTTCGTATTCAGATACTGTCATACGGCCTTGCTTGAGTTCGAAGAATTCCTTACGTTTTTTATCGATGAACCGTTGACTATTATACTTCTTTCGAAATTCCGTTTGAAAGAAATCCCAAGTAACTCGTTCGTTTGGGACTATGGAAATCATGGTCCTCCACCAATAGTAGGCTGAGTCCCGCAACAAGGATATAGCACACTTTATACATTCATCGGGTGTGCATGACAGTTCATCAAACACCCGAATGGTGTTATCAAGCCAGAACTCGGCCCTTTCGGCATCATCAGTAACTATGGCCCTGAACTCCTCAGCCCCGCGCTTCCTAATCAAGTCTACAGGTGGCTTACTCAGCCTCACAGGATCAGTAACTGATGGCATTATGGGCTCTTGGGGTGGATTATTCAAATTCGGGAATTGTTGGACAGCCGGATTGGTTCGGGCATATTGCGCGACCCACTCATTCATCATGGTAAAGAAGGCTTGTTTAGCCCCCTCACCTTAATTATTCGCAGATGACTGAGGTTCAACAGGCGGCGTCCCTTGTGTAGGAGCAGCCGCTACACTTTCAACGTCATCCGCCAAGGTTCTCTCTACACCGGGATCATTTACTAATCAAAACAAAAATTTTAACCGTCAGAAGTCATCACACATTGAAACATTAACATTAAGGCATGTATAGCTAGACTCATACGTGCTATGGTAGTCTTAGAACCGACTAAACCATAGCTCTGATACCAATTAAATTGTAACACCCCAAACCCGAGGCCGTTGCCGGAGTCGAACACGAGGTGTTAACAGACTTCAAACCACTTATTAGAAATTTCCCAGACAAGCTACCAATCTGCATACGAGTCGCATTAAAAATCATATCTTGAGTTCTGAAACTTGAAATCCAGTTCTGTAAATTTTCCCCGGAACTATACTCATATATCTATATGGTAGAATTTTTGTAGAATTTTTGGCTGGGCCAATTGGTACAGTTTATTGGTTAAAGTTGTCCCTGTTCCTGGGTTCAACTACTCTGACCCTTGTGCATTACGACTTAGATATATCCCTTTACAGAGCTCCAATACTTATGCCGTTGGTTTCTAATGAAACTAGACTCAAAAGTAAATCTATACATATAAAGTATGACTTCTAATTGTCTCTGATTAATTTAGGGTGAATTTCTAAAGTCGGGATAGGGGATCCAGAAATCGCTCTGGCCCTGTTTCACAAGAGTTTAATTATCTCCTAACATACAGCTCATATGGTCATTTCGTTTCTTCTATATGAAAATAGACTCATCGAGCTTTGATTACATAATTTATTCATTAACTAATTCCATTTCTACTATTTTTAGTGATTTTTCAATCTCACGTCACTGCTGCTGCCAGCATCTATTACTAAAGCAACTATGCCTATTTCGTGATTTCTCCTTGATCTAACTAGTAATTCATCATACATATCACAAATTATGATCATGACTAGCCATGCCAAAGGCTAATCATTGTCAAACATCTCCCTACTACACTATTGCCATATCATGAATTTTAACACCAAAAATAATCAACCATGACATATGGCATAAAAATCGAATTACCAAGACTTGCGACCTAACATTATAGAACCAAATCCAACCGAACATTTATGCCATTTTCGCATGGCTAAAAGTTTACATACCAAATTTCAACAAAACATATTAGCCTATACATGCCGAAATGTTCTCCTAGACCGACTAAAAAGAAGATACCAAAAGTTGCTAGCCGGTGTGATGACTTCGATGACAGTCCCGAGCACGCAAAAAGACGAGTCCAAGAAACCTAAAGTAGGTGACAAGCAAACACCGAGTGAGTATATAACTCAGTAAGTCATAAGCATTACATTGTCGTTCAGTAATAATATATCATAAGAGAAAATAAATAATGCGGGATTAAAATCCTCCATCCATACCCAAACTGTGCTATAATTCCTTAGGCATTTCGGTTCGATCTCATACCAAGCCCTACTTTGACATTTCATACATTACACCATATGACATTGGATGCATTTATCTTCAAGTATAATCACCACATAGGTTCAAGACATATCAAGCTCAATCCCAAATATAAATAAAATGTCTATTCCTCATGAGCTCAAGGTGTTTACTCGTACCGCTGTCCATGATTGACTCGATAAGGCCGCACACTTAGAGCATGTATATTTATTAGAGAATGTATAATAAGCCCGCACACTTAGTGCTTAATAGTCGAACTCGCACACTTAGTGCTATATAATCAAACTCGCACACTTAGTGCTATACAATTTGAACCCGCACACTTAGTGCCAATCTCATGATCATAAATGTTTACACCCACACACTTAGTGCCGAAACCAACAACTCAATACATCTCACCTCTTTTCTTTTTCATTCAATACTTTCATCACCCCATGCATACATGTATATATATTTATCATTCCATTCAGCATCATTACATAGACGTTATGACCATTTAAATTAATACAAAATATATGCTTAATGACTTACCTTGTGTTGGGTAAGACGGTTCCAACTCGGCTACTCGATGATCTTTTCTTTGCCTTTGCTTGATTCTCCTCCTTTAACTCCTTGAGCTTAATCAATAAATCAACTAGTTTAACCACCTTGCTAAATATTTATAATCCAATTACACATGGATATGTTTGTTAGTATATTCGGCAACCATCCTCACTAATTACCCATTTAGTCGATTATACACATAATCAAAGGTAACCTCACGAATGGGCATACTTATGTATATATATACACTTCCGAATGGGCATCACAATTAGATTTAACACCACCTTCATACTCAATTAGATGGCCGAATGTATGTACAATGTCAACTATAACATCATTTAAACATCTAATTTCATCTCATGAACACTTGATCGAATTTTCCTAATCTAGCATATTTTCACATCTATTTGTAACATCATGTAAATCCACATATAACTACATTTCTTAAGTTCCACATCTTAATGCCCATTATAGCCATTCTCATAGTCTAAATCTAAAAATTGGCACATCCACCTTTTAACCATGTTAGCCGAATACTCATTCTCTTCTTAGTCCTAAATTCGGCACCTCCAACAAAGTGACTTAACAACTTCAACTTTCATGCTAACATAACAAGCAATTTAACACATACATATAACTAACATGTTAATAGCATCAAGGTATCAACTAAAATTTTTAAGCTTCTTAGTCAAAGCCTAACTCTCCGACAACCCCAAATCCAACCATGGGATAGATAGAATTTAGACTCATCACCCAAAGGTTGTGTAAACTTCCAAAAATATCATTAAACATACCTTGATCTAAAGGACCACCTTGGCCGAATCTTGCTTCCTCTTCTTCCTCTAGTTACGACAATTGCAAAAGAAAGAAAACATGAACACTCCTTCTTCCCCCCTTATTAAGCATTCAAACTCCCTCATTTTCATGCCACAACATCAAACACTCCTCCTAGATACAAGCAATGGCCGAACTTCTTCAAAATTTTTCTCCCTTTCTTTTTCTTGGTTTTTCGGCTAGGAGATGGCAAGTATGAACACCCCTTTTTTTTGTTCACTTTCCTATTATTATTCCCATCATTTGTTAACTAAAAAAAACATATTAAATTAGAATGAGTGGAGCATCATCACTCCTTGGCCGGCCACCATGTATTTTATGGGTAATTTGACATGCAAAGCTATGCTTACTCTCCCTATTATTAATTACTCCTTATAATTCATCTATCATCTTTTCTAACTTCGTCAACTAGGTCCTTTTTGAATTAATTCACATTCCTAAAGCTAATATTAAGCATTTAATTTCTCATATATTCACTGTCACACAAAAATTTATGTAATTAAAACACAAAAATAAATTTTTGGCTCGGTAATGTGGTCTCGAAACCACATTCCGACCAGGGTCTAATTAGGGTTGTCACATCATGATTGTTTTTACAGCGAATTGAAACCAAGTGTGTAC